>NC_058132.1:416281282-416360724 GCF_016433145.1 Gracilinanus agilis | reverse complement strand
AACAAAAACTAGCTGTCACCAAGGTGGTACAATTAGGTACATGATATTCTATCATATATCTTCCTTGGTTCTTTCTGAAAGTTTTGGACATATCCTGTGGGTGACTTCCATCATGACCCATGGACTTGGAGAGTTTGGACTCACAAGGGATCTGATTCAAAGAAGATCAATTTCCACAGCAGCTGTATTTTTCTCAGTTCCCTGCCTCCTATTCCATTATGACCCATGAAACATTTCTCTCTTTCCTTCCTTCCTTCCTTCCTTCCTTCCTTCCTTCCTTCCTTCCTTCCTTCCTTCCTTCCTTCCTTCCTTCCTTCCTTCCCTTTTCACTGGAAAATGAGGGGAAATAGCAATGTTCTTTGTTCTTTAGTGACACTTCCAGAACCCTTCCCCTATCAACTTTATTTAATGATCTCTCTTTTCATTAGGATCAACTTCTTAAAGGTATATGGCACTATCTTAATACTATTAACTTTTAGCTACAAGCCTTCAAATCATAGTCATACTTTCTCAAGGAATTCTCTCATAGACTTCCTTTCAACATTGATCATTTTAGATGTTTATTCTGATGGTACAAATTGAAATCCATTTGTATTTCCCTAATAAAATATGATTCTTTTTCATGTTCTTCCAAAAGTCTGTCAGTGAGGTTCCACTCAATTATTCAGATGTCTTTTTTTTAGTGAGAGCTGTAAGTACCATTTCCCAGAAGTGCAAAAAATGTACCAATAATTGGAGTGCTTGCTTTGGTAGTAGATAATAGTGGTGGCAAGACTGCTTTTAACTGCTGACCATGCTGACTGTACACTTCAAGAAAACAAACAAAGCTGATATAAAAGGGAATATAAGAAATAAAATAGAGGGGAGAAATAAAAAAGAAATAAATTAGAGGAACAAGGAATAAATAAGTAAAATGACTGATATTGAAATGATGTTCTAAAAGTTACTAAACATGGAATCACAGGTAAAGTATCACAGAAATTTAGAGTAGGAGTATATCTCAATAATTCATATCTGAAAAAAGTCTCTTCTAAAACATACCCTACAAGTATCATACTAACTTTTGCTTGAAGATTTCCTAAGGCAACCCATTCCATGTTGATGTAGCTTTGGTTTTTTTGAACAAGTTTTTATTTGCATGAAATCTAAATTTGCCCCTATATATTGTTCCCAGTTCCACCCTATAGCTAAACACAGCACAATTGTTCCCTCTTTCAAGTAACAGTTTTTTTTTGGCATCCAAGGATAACTGTCATGGTCCTGCTTAACTTTTCTTCTATGTGTTAAATATCCCCAGTTTCTGATATGGCAAGAATTTGAAGCCTTTCACCATCTGAGGTCCCTCTTTTCCTGCCCTTGTGCTATTCACATTGATTTAAGTGCCCTATCCATGTCCTGCCAGGCCTCCACCTTATATCACTCTTACCATCTGCTAGTTTTACTCCTACTCACATGTTACTGAACTGAGATTTAGGAAATCACAAAACCATGCTGACAAGAGCCAGGTTACATTTAGATTACATAATCTCAATTTAGCTATCATGATAGCAAGTCAATTCTTTTACTTATTCCAATGAACTCACTATCCCCCTCATCACAGTAGCTTTTCTACATGTTTTCTTTTGTCCTCAAGCCTCCTATGACTCCCCTGCCCTATCTTCTCAGCTGAATAATGTACCTCATATTTCATTGAAAACAAATTGAACTCATTCACTCTGAACTGGTGCCTTCCACAACTTTCTCTTTTTTCATTCCTTTCTCCTTAGAATGGATTCAACTAGCATTTTTATGCATATGATTCTTGGTTCTGAAAACACCATACAATAAGATGATAATTGAATCATGGGAAGTGACAAGATCACTAAGAAAGATAGCGTAGAAAAACAAAATAAGGGGGCCAAGGACAGAACCTTCAGAAAATCTATCGTGGTAGTGACCTGGGAACTAGCACGAGAAACTGAGGGAGGAGAAAATAGACCTTCAAAAAGCTCAAGAGGATATATAGAGTGTATCTAGCTAGTATTATACTTGGCAATTAAGATTCACTGGATCTCAGGCAGGAACCAAGTGCCTGGAAGAGCATCTTTCCAATTGGAAAGAATAAACTTGCTTTGGAGAAGAGTTGTGGTTATATTTAAGGGAAGTACCATGGAGAGTTTCTGGAGCATGCAGAGATGTTTTGAAACTGTTTCCACTTTATTATCCTGATGGTTGGGAGGACCCCCCCACCCCTTTTAAAAAACTAGATCTGAGGTATCTTCACAAATATCTAAATAAACTCTGGTTGCCTCTCTCTTTTGGTTTCATTTGGGGATTCAGTTCTGCATATGGAGCTTGGTGACAGACTGTGCTCTAAGTAGAGAGGTCCTAAGGCCTCTGAAATCATATAACCCCAAGTACACCTTGGTCCTGGGCACTTTAATTTGTTCTTCATTTTAAAGGTGAAAGAAATGTCTCCAAACCTGAGAATTTTAAGAGGTCCAGAAAAAGTCCCACAGGAATTCAGGCACTGGAATCCAGGTCAAGTTCTACAGCTGGTATAGCACTGATTGATCTTTGGGAATAACCTTTTGGACCCTAGTCCAATCATAGATAAAACAAAGACTAAACTAATGAAAATGCTGCCTTTGGATGTCAAAATCCTGGGACCAATAAATGTAAGAAAAGAGCTAAGTTTGGTATAAGGGGGATACACACCCCCTAAAGACTTGGAAAAGAAAATGCTTATATATTTGGGGGTTTTGCTATAACTTTGAAGTAAATAATCCCTTTGTAAAAGTTAATCTTAATTCATTAAATGGAGTTGGAGTTCAAGTCATAGACCCCCAATAATGGGGGAAATATGAATCATTCAAGCCAATTGTGTTAGAAAAGAAACACCATGACCATTCAAAGTATTTTTCTGGAACCCTGAAGGACAGTGTAGTAAGCTTTTCCCTTGGAGACTGGGGCCAAAGAGCACCTTTTTAAAGAGACTCAAGGAGAGCTAACTAAAATGTAAGAATACAAAGAAGCATTGCAACCCTGCTTTCCTCCACAATGCCTCCCATGTACTAGGCCATGTGCCAAGTTTGAGAGATTCAAAGAAAATTTAAGAACAGTTCCTACTGTTTGTACACTATGTTTAAGGGGGTTCAGAAGTAAGCATTATGACAAAAGGTGAACATCAAAATGAGACTTTCTTTTACACCAGACATTATTCACAGGATTTGGTTATGATTCTCCCTGCAAATTAGTAATTCTGACTCGTATAGAGTTAATAAAAGCACACAGTGATTTAAATAATCAGGACAAAGACAATGTTGGTATTTCCAATGCGCTTTTTATTAGTAAGCTAACCCTCAAACACCCTTCTCATTATTCCCAACCTGAAATGCATTCAGGCAGGAGTAAAGAAACAAAAATAGCAGAGCAAACTTGAAGTGAAATTTTTTTTTGTTCTTAACATTCAGGAAAATATTAAATGAGTTTTAGTTCAGGTGAAGGAACTCTGAAGTCTCAAGAGCTGACTTCTCCAGGAACATCAAAGTGCTGAGCCATAGCTGATAATCTGGCAAAATGTTGGTGAGCAATAGGTAGAATCTGATCCCTCCAACACTTCCTGGAAGCTCGGACTGGTCTATAGATTATGCTGTTGATATTAAAAATCGTTCACTCTGTTGCTTGTAGACATGTCTTCAATAGGTGCTGTAGCCATAGCCAGAGCCAGAACCCCATGGTCTACAGCAGCTGCCTCCATAACCACAGCCCAGGTTGCTGTAGTTGCTACCACCAAAGCTATAACCCAGGGAGCTATAGCCATTGCAACCATATCCATAGTTCAGGGGAGAGCCCAGTGGCACAACACAGTTCAAGGGGGTTGCTCTGAAGGTTCTATGCCAGTTGGTACCATAGCAAGGATACCCTGGGAAATAGTTTCCGCAGCAGAAGAATCTGGTCATGATGGCAGGTGTTGGAAGATGACTAGATTCCTAGGAGCAAGTTATCTAAGTCTGAATTCCTTCTTCTGCATAGGCCTTTTATATATTTGACTTCGGAGTGTGGCACACCTCCCCAGCTTTTTTTTTACTCTAATTTGCATGAAGAATCCCATTATTGTCGCACATAATGACATATAAAGAGGTCCTTAAACTCATTATAAAAGTCTAAGGAAGCTTTGCTGGCTAGATAGGAATGTGCTGTGTCTTCAAATGATGGCTACCTTTGACAATGAACTCATTTAATCAGAATTTTGTGGCATAATTATTACTTATTTTCTATCATATGTTATTGCTGATTTCAGATTTTATATTCATTTCTACTGACCTTATAAATATTAAGTAAACAATATGTAAAACAAGATATCACTTTTTCTCCCTCTTAACTCAAAACAAAGATGAGCTAAAATAAGTCTTTTGTTCATAGATAAACAGGGTATTTAGAGAGTGTGATGCAGCAGAAAGACAACTGGATTTGAAATCAGTTTCTCTCTACCTGCCTTGACACTTTTTGCCTGCATAATATTAGGAATATAATTTAACCTTTCTGAGTCTCAGTAATTATATATATATGCATATATATACATATATATGTATAAAACAAAGACTAATATTAATATGGGGCACCTTGGTTGTGCAGTGGATAGAGCATGGGGCTCGTAGTCAGGAAGATCTGAGTTCAAATTTAGCTTCAGACACTTGCTAGCTTTGTGATGATCCTGGGCAAGTCAGTTAATGCTTACTTGCCTCAGTTACCTCTGTAAAATAGACACATAGAAGAAGGAAATAGCAAACCACTCCAGTATCTTTGCCAAGAAAATCCCAGGGACAAAAATCTCTGGAGTACTGTAGTCAGACACTGCTGAATGAAACCAGTAATATTGATATAGCACTTTAATGTTTTCAAAGTGCTTTAGATTAGTAGTATAAAATTCAAAATAGAAATGAGAGTCACTAAATCACACATAAGGATCCCTGCAAAAGGTAGCATTTTACCTTAGAAAACCACCTATTCATATGTTTATGTTATATTGTATTTTTATTTGTTGGTATTTCTCAATACATTTTGATCTGTTTGGGATTGTATTGGGGAGTATGTTATTTTCAATGTGCCTGCTGGCCCCAAGTTAGACAACTTTTCTTTAGATCATTAAGTCTCACATAGTCCCATGAGGCAGGTGCTATTATTATACTTATTTTATTGATAAGGAAATTGAGTCCAAGAAAAGCAAAGTGACTTGCTTAGGAATATATAGTTAGTAGAATGGAGTCCCAGGATAAAAACAAAAACAAAAACAAAAACAAAACTGGGGCAAGATTCAAACTCAAGTTTTCCTAAATTTAATGTTCTAACCATTATACCATGACACTACTTACGCTATTTGCTTCACAGGTTGTTGTGAGAAAAGTGTTTATAAAGCACTATGTAAGTACAAATTATTGAAATGATTAGTGGGATATTTTTTCTTGCACTTGGCTTTGTGTATCATTTGATAACATAAACAAGCAGAAGACATGCTTATTCCCATTTAGATGGCAACATCAGACAAGGCTATAATTGTCTCAAATCATGGGATAGCTCAAGTTAAGCTACAATTCTTGTATTTATGGGCATCCACCTAATTAATAGCACAACTTCTTGAACTATACCACCCCACCTTTTTTGTCAAATCTCTTTAAACATTTTGATGCCTAGTTAGAGAATGGCTTCACTGTTGAAACTTGAAGGAACTCAGATATCAAAGTGATAGATTGTTATGTTTGGCGGTTAACAATTCCTGGGAAAGCAAGCTTGAATGTTGTAATCAATTATGGGTAAGAATGTAACAACACTCAGTTCTCTTTTATGACTCCTGTGATTATTGCTTGGCACTGAGGTGAAGATAAACCTCAAGGACCAGTTTTCTTTTTAATGTGGCTAATTCTATAAATTTCAAATCTTTTTTGAAGCAAATTTTGTTTCTGATACAAATTATAGAATTGTGGATTGTGAATTTCTTTCATTGGTAATATTTCCTTTTCTTTTTCTTTTGACATCGCTATCATTACCCCCTCCCCAACCCCCATCCCACCCCATATTTGGAGAGTAGAGAGAGTGTTTCCCTGCCTTTCCTACTGTAATAGTTTGCCTTTCAAACAAATGATAGCCAAAAGTATCTCCTTCTCTTCTCTTTTAATATGTTTTTGACATAATCTTTTATATCCTACGTGTACTTTGGCCCCATTTCCCTAGGTCAGGCAGGCTATATCTCCCCTTAGGTTTCCTGAGTGAACTGAAGGGGTTGTTGCTTATTTCTTTTCTCTACCATTATTGACTTATGCTCCCACTAGCTATGGGGCCTCCCCTTCTCATCATTAAGGGCTAGTGACTAGCACCCCAGTTCTATTGAATCACTTAACACTGAGCAAATTTTATAAAGGAAAACTTCAAAAATATAATATCGATAAACACTACCTTTTCCCCTATACCTCAAGGGCTGATTCTAATGCCACTGGCATCTTCGGGGAAATAAGCTCAAAAACTGTCTCAAAACTACATAACATTGGTCCTATCAAGTTCATGTCCAGATGTAGTTTGACTGATGGATGATTCCTTCTGCATGTCTAAGCTCCCAAAGATCACCCTCAAAAATTGCTCTTTAATCCTTGGAGTACTGATTCTAGGTTAGCTACAATGCCTACAATTAATTCTGACTCCAAGATTCAAAAGATTCAATCTCTCCTAATCAGAGACTTTTGTACCTAGTAAAATGAATGAAAAGGCTAGGGAGGCCTCAATTTGGGTAGTTATATAGCATTTCCTCCTATTACAAGGTCACCTAATAGTTACCAAGTTCTCCTAGATGCATATCAAGCAAAGAGATGTGGTCAAAGCTGACTCATGCCTTTTTGAAGATATCATTTCTGGCTACACAATGAATCAAAAAAGTTCCTCTAACCACATAGTTGGAGGATTAGAATGAGTTATAGAATGTCTACATAGGCTCCACAGTCTTGCCCTTTCAATCAAAATTCCCTGGAGACTAACTCCCCAGCATTCTCAAAGGAGAAAAAATAGATTATGCACATATGCCAGACCCTTCTTACAATTATATTTAAGGTAACTATCCATTTGTATCTTTTTGCCTTAGGTGGTGTAAGATGCTAGTCTAGATATAATTTTTTTCCAGACTGTTTCTCAATTTTTCTATCAATTTTTGATGGCCATTGATTAGGAATGACTAAACAAATTGTGATACCAGAATATAATCTAATATTATGTTGTGCCATAAGAATTGTATTATGAGGTTTTTTTTTTAGCTTAATTAGATTGTATTTTTTTATGATGGAGAACTCCTCAATCACTATTATAGGACACTTAATTGCTTTGGAAATTATCTTTTGATGGAGACTTGATAATGTTTCTTAATAAATTCAGCCCAAAGTTACACAGAAAAGCAGCATTTACGTGTGAAAATTAAACTGTGGGGGCTTCCAGGTTAAGGTAGAGGCAGGCTAAAAAGCAGCTGCTTAACCTCTCCTAACCCACCCATATAGGATTCCTCAAGAGGACATAAAAACAAACCCAGACAAATGAAGGGACCCCCACAACAGGGCACAGTGTTGAAGGTATGTGGGATTGGGGCATTTCCATGCTATAAGGGGGTGAAATAGCTCTCACTAAAAGCAACCTGAGCAATGCCCTACCCCCCACACCACCTACAGTGCCAAAGCCAGCAAATAAGAGTCAGAACAAGTTGGGGGCATTCATTAATTTCTTGGCAGCTACCTGGGATTACCAGGGCCTGCTCCTGAAAGCATTAAGACTTAAGACACCAAGAGGCTAAAGAACCAGACTTTGAACATAGACCTTGAGTGCAGGTGCGAACGCAGGTGCAGACACGGACCCTGAGCACAGGTGCAGACCTTGGGTGAGGACCAAGTGCAGAGGGGTGCATGACTGTGGAAGTCGAGCCCTGAGACTGTTAAAGGAGCTTTGGGCAGAGGAGCAAGCAAGGGGAACACCAGGAGGCTTGACCCTGAGAACAACTAGACTTGAGACCTCAGGAGCCTAAAGAGTGACGACCAACCCTGGGTGTGAGGATAAAGCTGAGAGGGTGCACGCAGCTGTGACTCAGGCAAAAACTGCTCCACAGCTCCATAGGCAGAGAGCCTGTCTGCCTCACCCATACTTCTGACTGATAAAGAAATAATAATAATGGCAAGCCAGTCACAAGAACCCCAAAAGAGAAAAATAAAAAACAAATCTTTAACACTCAAGAACTTTTACATAGAAAAAATCCAGACAACAGAGCAAACAAACAAGTAATCACATCCAAAGCTTCCCTGCAAAATGAAAATTGGTCACAGCTCTTGAAGAGTTCAAATCTGAGATCATGAGAAAGATGGAAAAGATTTGGTGAGAGAAGTGGGAAATAGCTCAAAAGGAAATTAACAGGTTAAAAGACAGAAACTCCCAATTGGAGAAAGATGCCCCCAAATCAAATAAAATGGTAAGCAAATTGGAAACCAAAATTAAACAGTTGGAAAACAGGATAGACCAAACATAAAAGGGAAATCATAATATTATAACAGAAAACCAGTCTCTAAAGACCAGAATTGGGCAAGCAGAAGCCAATGATCTCTCAAGACAGCAAGAACAAATAAAGCAAAATCAAAAGACTGATAAAATAGAATGAAACATGAAATATCTCACTGAGAAATTGACAGATCAAGAAAACAAGTCTAGAAGAGACAATTTGAGAATCATTGGTCTTCCTGAAAAAGCAGAAATTAATAGAAATCTGGACTCCATACTAAAAGAAATTATCCAGAAAAACTGCCCTGAAGTTCTACAATAAGAGGGAAATACAGACATTGAAAGGATCCATAGATCACCCTCTACAGTAAACCCTGAAAAGACAACCCCCAGGAATATAATAGCCAAAATCAAGAGCTTCAGAGTAAAAGAAAAAATACTACAAGAAGCCAGAAAGAGACAATTCAGATATCAAGGAGCACCAATCAGAATCACACAGGATCTGGCAGCCTCCACACTACAATATTGAAAAGCTTGGAATATGATATTCAGAAAGGCAAGAGAAGTGAGTCTACAACCAAGGATCACCTACCTATCAAAACTGACTATATATTTCCAGGGGAAAGTATGGGCATTCAACAAGATAGAAGATTTCCAAGTATTTGCACAGAAAAAACCAGGACTAAATGGAAAGTTTGATATCCAACCACAAAAACCAAGAGAAACATGAAAAGGTAAATAAGAAACAGAGGGGAAAGAAAGAAAACTTATTTTTAAATCTGTCTCTTTAAGGGCTTTAATAATATCAAATTACTTGTATCCCTATATGGAGAAATATTATGTGTAATTTTCAAAAACTATATTCACTATTATAGTAACTACAAAAATTATTCATAAGGAGTGGTTGGAGCACTAAATGGTCTAATGTGAGATGGGGGAGGGGGAAGAAGGGGGAGAATAGTAGATGAACCAAGAGAAACTTAAAGGAATAAGAAAAATAGGATATTCTATACCACACAAAGAGAGCATGGGAAGGGGAAGTGATGAATACTATTATAAGAAGGAGAGAAAGAGAGCATTAAGAGGTAATATTTATACCTTACTCTCAGTGGACTTAACCCTGAGAGGGAAGAGTAACTATATCCATTGGGATATAGAATATGAGAAAGTCAGAAGGGATTAACCAAAGGGAGCAGGAGAGTGGGGAGGTAAAAAAAGGGAGGGGAAGAGAGGGTGGAGGGAATTAATTAGGCCTTAAAAAATAAAAAGAGGGGAATAATAATGGAGGGGGTAGAAAGGGAAGTAAATCAAGGGAGGGGAAAAGGGGGACTGTTCTAAAACAAACCACTTGTTTAAAAGGAAATAGTGTAAGAAAAAGGGGTAGAACTAGGAGAGGATCCCAAAATGTTGGGGAATACACAACTGTACCCATAAAATTGAAAGAAACAGCAGAGTGGATTAGAAACCAAAATCCTACCATATGCTGTCCACAAGAAACACATATGAGGAGGGTGGAGATACATAGGTTTAAGGTCAAGGGCTAAAGCAAAATCTTTTGGGCTTCAAATGAGAAAAAGAAGGCAGGAGTGGCAATCGTGATTTTTGACAAAGCCAAAGTAAAAATAGATCTGATTCAAAAAGACAGGGAAGGTAATGATAGCCTGATAAAAGGCAGTATAGACAATGAGGAAATAACAGTACTCAACATGTATGCACCAAATGGTATAGCATCCAGATTCTTAAAGGAGATACTGGCAGAGCTCAAGAAGGAAATAGATAGGAAAACCATACTAGTGGGAGATCTAAATATTCCTCTTTCAGATCTAGATAAATCAAACCAAAAAATAAATAAGAAAGAGATTAGAGAGTTGAATGAAATCCTAGAAAAATTAGATTTAATAGATATGTGGAGAAAAATAAATAGGGACAAAAAAGAATACACCTTCTTTCCAGCTGCACATGGTACACACACAAAGACTGACCATGTAATAGGACATAGAAACATTTCAAACAAATGCAAAAGAGCAGAAATAATAAATGTAACCTTCTCAGATCATAATGCAATAAAAATAATAATTAGTAAGGGCACATGGACAGGCAAATCAAAAACTAATTAGAAATTAAATAATATGATTCTCCACAACCAGTTAGTTAAAGAAGAAATCTTAGAAACAATCAATAATTTCATTGAAGAGAATGACAATGATGAGACATCCTACCAAACTCTGTGGGATGCAGCTAAGGCAGTACTCAAGGGGAAATTTATATCCTTGAGTGCTTGTATTAACAAATTAGAGAGGGCAAAGATCAATGGACTGGGCATGCAAATTAACAAACTAGAAAGGGATCAAATTAAAAATCTCCAGCTAAAGACCAAATTAGGGATTACAAAAATTAAAGGAGAAATCAATAAAATTGAAAGTAAAAGAACTATTAAATTAATAAATAAGACCAGAAGCTGGTACTTTAAAAAATTGACAAAGTACTGGTCAATCTAATTTAACAAAGGAAAGAAGAAAATCATCAGTATCAAAGATGAAAAGGGAGACCTTACCTCTAATGAAGAGGAAATAAAGGCAATCATTAAAAGCTAATTTGTGCAATTATATGGCAATAGATATAGCAATCTAGGTGAGATGGATGCATATTTACAAAAATATAAATTGTCTAGATTAATGGTAGAAGAAATAGAATACTTAAATAATCCCATTTCAAAAAAAGAAATTGAACAAGCCATCGAAGAATTCCCTAAGAAGAAATCCCCAGGACTAGATGGATTCACAAGTGAATTCTATCAAACCTTCAAAGAACAACTAATTCCAATACTATACAAACTATTTGACATAATAAGCAAAGAAGGAGTTCTACCAAACCCCTTTTATGACACAAATATGGTACTGATCTCAAAGCCAGGCAGATCAAAAACAGAGAAAGAAAACTACAGACCAATCTCCTTAATGAACATAGATGCAAAAATCTTAAACAGAATACTAGCAAAAAGACTCCAGCAAGTGATCACAAGGGTTATTCATTATGATCAGGTGGGATTTATACCAGGAATTCAAGGATGGTTCAACATAATGGAAACTGTTCACATAATTTACCATATCAACAAGCAAACCAACAAAAACCCCATGAATATCTCAATAGATGCTGGAAAAGCCTTTGACAAAATACAACATACATTCCTATTGAAAACACTAGAAAGTATAGGAATAGAAGGACCTTTCCTAAAAATAATAAACAGTATATATCTAAAACCATCAACAAGCATCATATGCAATGGGGATAAATAAGAAGCCTTCCCAATAAGATCAGGCATGAAACAAGGATGCCACTATCACCTCTATTATTTAACATTGTACTAGGAACACTAGCAGTAGCAATTAGAGAAGAAAAAGAAATTGAAGGTATTAAAATAGGCAATGAGGAGACTAAGCTATCACTCTTTGCAGATGATATGATGATCTACTTAAAAAATCCTAGAGAATCAACTAAAAAGCTAGTAGAAATAATCAACAACTTTAACAAAGTTGCAGGATACAAAATAAATGCACATAAATCATCAGCATTTCTATATATTTCCAACACATCACAGCAACAAGAGGTAGAAAGAGAAATACCATTTAAAATCACCCTAGACAATATAAAACACTTAGGAGTCTGTCTACCAAAAGAAACACAGGAATTATATGAGCACAACTGCAAAACATTTTCTAAACAATTAAAACTAGATCCAAACAACTGGGAAAACATTGATTGTTTATGGGTAGGACAAGCTAACATAATAAAAATGACCATTCTACCCAAATTAATTTACCTATTTAGTGCCATACCTATCAAACTACCAAAACATTTTTTTACTGAATTAGAAAAAACTATAACAAAGTTCATTTGGAATAACAAAAGATCAAGAATATCAAGGGAAATAACGAAAAAACAACGTGAAGGAAGGTGGCTTAGCAGTACTAGATATTAAACTATACTATAAAGCAGCAGTCATCAAAATGATATGGTACTGGCTAAGAGACAGAAGGGAGGATCACTGGAATAGACTTGAAATAAGCGACGTCAGCAAGACAGTATATGATAAACCCAAAGAGCCCAACTTTTGGTACAAATATCCATTATTTGACAAAAACTGTTGGGAAAATTGGAAAACAATATGGGAGAAATTAGTTTTAGATTAACATTTCACACTCTACACCAAGATAAATTCAGAATGGTTGAATGACTTGTATATAATGAAGGGAACTATAAGTAAATTAAGTGAACACAGAATAGTATACTTGTCAGATCTATGGGAAAGGGAAAATTTTTAAACCAAGCAAGAGTTAGAAAAAATTGCAAAATGTAAAATAAATAATTTTGATTATATTAAATTAAAAGGCTTTTGTACAAACAAAAACAATGTAGTCAAAATCAGAAGGGAAACAACAAACTGGGAAAAAATCTTTATAACAAATAATTCTGATAGAGGTCTAATTACTTATATAAACAAGGAACTAAATCAATAGTATAAAAAATAAAGCCATTCCTCAATTGATAAATGGGCAAGGGACATGAATAGGCAATTTTCAGATAAAGAATTCAAAACTATCAATAAGCACATGAGAAAGTGTTCTAAATCTTTAATAATTAGAAAAATGCAAATCTAAACAACTCTGAGGTACTACCTCACACCTAGCAGATTGGCTAAAATTATAGCAGGGAAGAGTAATGAATGTTGGAGTGAATGTGGCAAAATTGGGACATTATTGCATTGCTGTGAAGTTGTGAACTGATCCAACCATTCTGGCTGGCAATTTGGAACTATGCCCAAAGAGCGATAAAAGAATGCCTGCCCTTCAATCGAGCCATAGCATTGCTGGGTTTGCACCCCATAGAGATCATAGATAAACAGACTTGTACAAAAATATTTATAGCCATGGTTTTTGTGGTGGCAAAAAACTGGAAAATGAGGCTATGCCCTTCAATTGGGGAATGGCTGAACAATTTGTGGTATATGCTGGTGATGGAATAATATTGTGCTCAAAGGAATAATAAACTGGAGGAACTCCATGTGAACTGGAAAGACCTCCAGGAATTGATGCAGAGTGAAAGGAGCAGAGCCAGAAGAACATTGTACACAGCGACTGATACACTGTGGTAAAAATAAAATAATGGACTTCTGTACTAGCAGCAATGCAGTGACCCAGGACAATTCTGAGGGATTTATGGTAAAGATGCTACCCACATTCAGAGGAAGAACTGTAAGAATGGTAACAAAGAAGAAAGAACAACCTCTTGAACACATGGGTTGATATGGACTTGATTGCGGATGTAGACTTGAAACAATCCACACCCTGCAACTATCAATAATGTGTAAATAAGTCTTGACTGATTGCCCATGTTAAAACCAGTGGAAATGTGTGTTGCATATGGGAGGGGGGGTTGTGAAGAGGGAGTGAAAGGGAAAGTAAAAACAAGAATCATGTAACCATGGAAAATTTTTCTAAAAAAATAAAATATTTAAATCTTAAAAAAAAAGAAAGAAAATTAAACTGTGGTAAAGTCCATATGAAGACTTCCAAGTTTTTTTGAATCACAAGCAATGTCAAGCTTTTTTCTATACTTCCCATTCCATAGAAAGTTAAAACAAGAAGTAAGATTTCCATTCTTCCATGAATTTGCATTGGATATATTTTTTTCAGACCTCAATGCAACTGCAAAAGAAATTTCCATATATAAAATCTATATAATGGTGTAATTGAGAAGCTTCTACCTAACTTCAAATTGGAAGTGATTAATCTTCTGTGTGATGATAGGAAAATATCAAGAGAAGAATTTAATAGAATTCTATAAACACTTTCTAAGTGATGAATACACTCAATTAAAATCATATATTTTGGATTAATAACAGTATTTGACAGTATCTACTTACTGGAAAAGATATTTCAAAATATGAAATATATAAAATTTCATTACAGTTTAGTACTAAGAGATAAACATTTACAATTGGTTTTGATGACAGGAAACATGGACTTTATATCATAATTAAGTAAAATGTTATTCAGCCTCCTTAAAAGCATTCTATTCTTCTCACTAATGGATCTACATAATAAATATATGTTATATAAAACATTGTTATGTTTTAAATTTTGCCAAAAACGTTTTGAGAAATTTGTCTTCTCTCTTATTATATAAGTACCTACATTATATCCTCAATTTTGCCTCGAACCACAAAACCCAAGGTGAAATGTGAAATGATACAGAGTGAAGTCAGCAGAATCAAAACCTTTTATACAATGGACAAATATTGTCAAAGAAAAAATGTGTAAGATTTAAGAATTCTAATTAATATATTCACCAATTCTAACCTGAGAAAATTAATGATGAAGAAGCAGTGATAGACTGGAGTAGAGATGTCAAAATCACAGACTGTAACTTGCTCCCATACCTCTTGAGCCCTCTAGAACCATATCAATTTGTAATTGGGAAATGGTTAATGAAATAAATAAAAATACAACAGCTTTGTTGCTGTTCAGTTGTGTCTGACTTTATATGACCCCATAGATATTTGATCCAGGGGGTTTTCTTGGCAAAGACACTGGAGTAGTTTATCATTTCCTTCTCCAGGGTGTCCCCATTTTATAGTAAATAGGGGTTGAGTGGCTTGCCCAGGATCACATAGCTAGTATGTGTCTGAGGCTGAATTTGAACTCATCTTCTTGACTCCATGCCCAGTGCGCCATCCATCGCATCATCTTACTGCCTCATAATATGATATAGAGAATATTAATTTGTGGTTTTCTGAGTCAGTGTGGGGCTGTCAGGAATCCACTTATATCTGAGTTTGATAGCAGTGGACTAAGAGTACAGAATGAGATGCTTTTGGATCTAGCCAATGTAAGAATTTATTTTATTAAATTATATTTGTATTATAAGAAAAAGCTTATATTTTGAAGAGAGTAGTTATGGGGAGATTGTTATACAGTAGGTTGTGATATTGAAGTAAAATAAAAGAATATCAAAGCTTTTAAAAAATACAGAAGGAAGCAAGAGTAAGTTCAGAAGAAATACAAATAGGGAAGTGTTTTGTTATATTAATATCACATTATATTAATATATTACATTAATTACATGAATATAGTAAGTAATATAAAATAATATAATATTAAGATATATCATATTGAGTTTAAATAGTTATAGTTAAAAAATAATAGTTAACATTTATATAGTTTGAGGTTTGCAAACTATTTATATTCTCTAATTTGATTCTCACAAGTGAGGAAGTAAGTGCTATTATTATAACCATTTTACAGAATAAAGAAACAGAGGCAGAAAGAATTTAAATGACTTGTTCAGATTCATACAGCTAGTAAGTACCTGAGACCATATTTGAATGCAGGTCTTCCTGACTCCACGTTCATTATTCTTTCCAACACATCATCTAGCTGTGTCTAAAATATACTTTAAAAATAGCTGTATGTAATTGAGAAAGACTCATAGTTTCATATAAAATCTTCTTTGTATACGGAAACATTTATGTTTTTTAAGTTCACAATAAAAGAAGAAAATGAAAAACAGGCATTTGGTGATGCAGAACTTGAGTCAGAAAAGAGACTAGGGCTATTTATATATAAACGTGAGAGTCATCTGTATAGAGATGATAAACAAACCCGGAAGTTTATCAAGAGTAGCCTTGGGAGAAAGAAGTTAGTAAAGGACCCAACAAGATGAAACTGAGAAAGCCGCTAAATCTTGTCAAAAGGTCAGTGCCCTCCATTTTTTTTTCTTTGTTAACGTAAGCCTATCAGGAAAAGAGTAAATTTTTCCTTTGTAAATTTAAATGTTAAGTCATTTGGATAACATTTTCTAATTTTGACGCAGGTTTATTGTCTATTCATTATAATATAATTTCTCTGTTTATATTTATTTTGAGAATTATTTGTTTCTACTTTGCTTAGTAATATGATTACAGTTCCTACTTTTTTGCCTTTTCTTAATGCATAGGAAATTTTGTTCCAAACCCTCATTATTTTCTAAATATGTTTTGAAAGCAACAGTTTGTAGGGTTTTGTGACTTAGTTAATCTATCTTCTGTCCTATTGAATTGTTTAATCAATTCACACTTAAGGTTGTGAGTATTGTTTATATTTTATCCCATTTGCCGCTAAAATGGATTTTTCTGGAATAAAGATTTTAAAAATTATTTTTCCTCTTTTAAGAAAGCACTTTATTTTTTCATTTTTTTGCTTAATATACTTTAAGATAAACTTTTCTAAAAGGCTTTTTTGTCCTCATTCTCAATGCATAATCCTCTTTTCCTTTTCTTAGCTCTTTACCTAATTTTGGAATTTAACTTAATTCATTAATACTTTTTCCTTCTTTCTTTAATCAAGTTATTGAATTCTTCCCATCTTTTTCTTTCAGTTAAAATGTCCCTTCTCTTCCTTCTCAGCATCTTATTTTATTTTTTTTAATCTTCTGCATTTTTCCAAGTCCATAAGAATTTATTATGCATCCACTATGTGTCAGGCACTGACTGTATTAACCACTGGAAATACAATGAAAGACAAAAAACAGTCCCAACTCTCTGTCTTTTTAAAATGATATTTTATTTTTCCTCAGTTACATATAAAACATTTTTAGCATTCATTTTAAAAAATCAAGTTCCAAATTCTCTCCCTCCTTCCAACCCTTCTTTCCTCATTCACTGAGATGGTAAACATTGTGATATAGATTTTATATGTGCAGTCATGTAAAACATTTTTCCATGTTAGTCATCTTGTGGAAGAGATCTCAAATGAAACAAAAAAAAAGGAAAAAAAGAAGAAAGAAAGTGAAATATAGTATGTTTTGGTCTGCATTTGATCTCCAAAATCATGAGTTGTCTTAGATTACTATATTGCTGTGAATAACTAGGTTGTTCAAAATCATTCATCCAAAAATATTCTTTCTTTTTACAATATTTTTCTGGCTCTGCTCACTTCACTTTGAATCAGGTCATGTAAAACCATGTTGTTGTTTTTTTCCTAAAATCATCCTACTTATCATTTCTTAGAGCACAATAGTATTTCCATTAAAGTCATATACTACAACTTGTTAAAGCCATTCCCCAAATGATAGACAACCCTCAATTTCCAAATCTTTGCTATTGCGAAAAGAGTTGCAATGAATATTTTTGCCCAAAAAGGTCATTTTCCTTTTTCTTCTGACCTCTTTAAAATACAGACCACTTAAGGGTATTACTGAGTCAAAGAGTAAGCAGAAAGTTCATGCAACTGAAAAAAATTAGAAAAGGGCAGGTAGGTAGTTCAGTGGATAGAAAGTCAGATCTCTAGGTCTTGGGAGGTTTTCGATTCAAAATTGGTCTCAGATACTTTCTAGTTATGTGACTTTGGGAAAGTCACTTTACTCCCATCGTCTGGCCTTTACTGCTCTTCTGCCTTGGAACCAATACACAGTACTGATTCTAAGATGAAGGTAAGATAAAAAAAAACCAACAACCTAGAAAAGGAGTTAGTTAAAAATTTCCAATTAAACATGAAATTGGAAACTGAACATTAGTGGAGAGATTAGTAAAACAAAGTCTAATCACAATGGATAGAAAAGGAAATTCCATTTAAAATATTTGTAAATAATATAAAATGCCTGGGGCTAAACCTATCAAAACAAAACTAGCAATTTTGTGAACACAATTACAAAACACTTCATACAAATAAAATCAGACCTAAACAACTGAAAAAACAGTAATTGCTTATGAACAGTCAAAGCCAATATAATAAAATTGTCAACCTTGCCAAAATTAATTTACCTATTCAGGGCCATCCCAACCAAACAACCCAGAAATTATTTCATAGAGCTAGAAAAAATAATAAAATTCACCTGGAAGAATAAAAGGTCAAGAATATCAAGAGAATTAGTGAAAAAGTATGTGAAGGAAGGAGGCCTATTATATCAGATTCACACTATACTATAAAATAAATATATAAATAAAATGATAATCATCAAAAAAATCTGCTACCGACTAAGAAATAGAGTAATGAATCAATGGAATAGATTACATGATTAAATATGCAATAGTTAATGACCATAGTAGCTCAGTGTTCAATAAACCCAAGGAGCCATTCTTGGGGTAGGGGGGAATTCACTTTTTGAAAAAAAAAACTGCTGGGATAACTGGAAAATAGTATGGCAGGAACTAGGCATAGAACAACATGTCATATCATATAGCAAGATAAAGTCATACTTGTTCTAGAAATAAAGTATGGTTCTATAAGCAAATTAGGGGAATATGGAATAGTTTACCTATAAGACTTATGGATAGGGGCAAAGGACCTCTATGTACAAAAAAATATTTTTTGCTGCAAAGAAATGGAAACTGAGAGGATATCTATCAACTGGGGAAGAACTTCATAAGTTGTGATACATAGGTTATAATGTAATACAATTGTAGTATAAGAAATGATGAGATCAGAAGAACCTGGAAAGATCCATATGAACTGAAGCAAGGTGAAGTGAGAAGACCTAATCAAACAGTGTATACAGTAGCAGAAATATTGTATGATGATCAACTGTGAAGGACTAAACTATTATCATATTATCACCTAAGCAAGATTCTAAGATTAAACAAGGGAGACTTGATGGAAAATGCTAACCACAGTCCAAGAAGAAACTGTTGGAGTCTGACTACAGATCAAAGCATGCCATTTTTCACTTCATTTCCCTCATGAGGTTTTTATTGTATGTGTGATATGTCTTATTTCAGATCATGAAGAATATGGAAATATATATTGCATGACAGCTCTGGTATAAACTATATTAGACTATTTAGCACCTCAGGGAAGGATGGAAGAGAAGAATAGCAAAATATATAATAATTAACAAATATTGTTTCTATGTGTTATTGAAAATTTTTTTTTTAATTTTAAGAGTATGAACAATTATAGGCTCCTTTGAGTATAATTCTAAACTGTTCTCCAGAACGGTCAGATCCACCAACAGTGCATTAGTGTCCCAATTTTTCCCACATCTCTAACATTTATCATTTTCCTTTTCTGTCATATTGACCAATATTATAGGTGTGAGGTGGTACCTGAGTTGTTTTAATTTGCATTTCTCTGATTAAGAGTGATTTTGGTTGCTTCTGTATCTTTTCCTAAAAAGTTTTTCATTATCTCATTCTCTTCCTTAATTTGTATACCTTTGTATCTCTCCTAAACTTTTATTCTTTGATTCATAACCCTTATAGTTATTTATTTCTTCTTTAATCTCTGAGTACCTAATAGAATTAAAACTTTTCAGGTACTGATGTTTAGCTCTGCCTTCTAAATGATTTCTATAATGTAGTCTTGTAGGCCTTGCCTCCTCATCCCTTTTATTAGTGTCCCTAATCTTAGAGATATTACTTCATGTCACAGATAGAAAAGATTAAAAATATTGTCCCATTGTAGAAATTTTCCTGTGTCCCTGATCATGCCATCAGTTTTCATCCCCTGTCATCCCAATGATCATTGTCTTTTCAAACTGCCATGAAATCTCTCTTCTTTATGCTGGTTGTCCCCAAGAATTCTGATTCAATTTGTCATGAGGGAGACTTGTTTCCATGAAGGCACGACATTATCTCAGAGATCTCTCTGAGCATTAAATCCCAGCAGACAACATCTGTTGGAACGTTCCCATTTCTTGTTCTATAATATGTCAATTCTCTCCCCATGCACTGCTCTGCAGTTGGACCATCTTTCACCAATGAATTGATATTTCTTCCCTTTTTTTCTATTCAATCCCTCCCTTTACCAATAACTGTAGGAGTTATTTTCCCTTCATTATTTATCTTTGACTTTATCAGTATACATCAGACACTACTTTTATCCTTCCCTAACTTTTTATACAGATTACCATTTTTTGTGTTTAGCCTCACAAAACAAGAACACCAATAAATGGACAGCACTGATTAGTCCTTGGTGGGCAAGGGGGTGCTATGTGAGCTCTTTAGGGATTCTTCTCCTTTGATTCATTAAGTGGTTATCTTACTAAGCTTATCAGTGTCTTGGCCTGTGGACACAGCTGCAATTAAGTTACATCTTGAGTAGAATTCTTATTTTGGGGAGTTCTGAGAGTTCATAAGAATTGGAGAAAATGTCTAGACCATACATAGTCCAGATATGTCAAAGATAAGGTCAAGAAAGTCAATTATTGACCAATCATAATGAATATCAATTAAAAATTATGAATAAAAAATAATCTAATGGATTACTAGCAATTTATCCAAGAAATAATTTAATATAACTAGATTAAAAGATACCATGATAGGTCAACTTTAGGAAAGCAATCAACATAATTATCTTAAAAACAAAAACATTCAACAGAAGCAGAAAAAGTCTTTGCCAAAGCATAACATTTATTTATGCTAAAACTCTACAAAATATAGGCACATTTGGATCTTTACATTTTTAAAAATGAGTTTTCATTAATATATTTTGTTTGACATCATTCTATTTTCCCAGAATTCTTTCTTCCTCTTTACCCAAATAATCATATCATACCAAATAGTATTTTAAGACAAAAGAAAAAAAGAGGAAAAAAATTAACACAACTAATCAATACACTGAAAAAGTTCAAAAACATGTATAATAAACAATACTTGCTGACCTCCCACCTTCATGAAATGGTATGTTGGGAGTGTCTTCTCATATCTCTTCTTTCAAATTTATTCTTTAAAATTTTGGGACATTAACTTTTTATTTGTGGGTGTGTGTTTTTTCTATTTCTATGTTTGTATTCATGGTATATATATACTTTTCTTCATTCTCTTTCAATTCATGTAGACCTTTCTCTGCTTATTTGTATTGATCAAATATATTGTTTTTTAAAGTACATTAATATTCTATTACATTCATGTACCAGAATTTGTTTACTCATCCCTCAGTTGATGGGTGGTTTCCACCTCGTGGCACACACCTGCAATCCACTGCTCCAGTATCCACGGACCTCTCTTTTTGTCTTCCTAAGGTGCCCTGAGAGGGAAAAATGTCTCACTGTCATTTTTAATTGGCTTTCCCGCACAGAATTTGGTCTGATATATTGAAAAAAAACTTTTAGTTGCCATCTCAGAATCAATATTGTGTACTCATTCTAAGGCAGAAGAATGGTGAGGGGTAGGCAATAGGAGTTAAATGGCCAGCCCAGGGTCACATAGCTAGGAAGTGTCTGAGGCTAGATTTTAACCTAAACCTCCTATCTCTACTGGCTCTCCAACCACTTTGGCTCCTACCTGCTCCCATGATGTATTTTATGTTGTTTTTGAGAAGGGTGTCAGGAGAGCTCAGAAAAATTTTGGTTTCACCTTGCCATCTTATCTCTGCTATACCTGCCCTATGCCCCAGCCCTAGTAAAAGTTCTGTGTTGAAAAATCAGCAATTTGCCATGAAAAAGGAAAACGCCAAAGGCTGCTGCAAGTGAGTTCTAAATGACATCCACCAAACAATTCCAAGTATGCATAGATTGCTAGAAAGTCTGAGGGATAACCTTGCCAAACAATGATGGTAAAACTCAGCTTCCCAACCCATTTTCCTTACTATTATGCTTTTTCAATTTAGATGGATTAGGTAATAGATGAGCTGTCAAAAAATTGGAGAAGAATAAATGTTGTTCATTTTTGTAAAAAAAAAAAAGAGTTGGCAAATTAAGAAGGGAGCTTGATTTTGATTACTAGCAAAATTCTATGAGATAGTATGGAAAAGATGATTAGTAAACTTCTAAAAAGGGGTAAAAAGAGCTGGTATGATTTAATTTTTTTAAAATAGGTCATGTTAAAAGGAGGAGGGGTAAAAGTTAATAAAAAATAAATGGAGGAAAACAGAAAATTAAGCATAAATTAATTAACCAAAGAAAATGGGAGAAAGGACTAAAAGAAATCTAAGAAAGAACAATATATATGACATGAAATTAGCATTTACTATGTGTCAGGCAGTTCCGAAAAAGGTACTATCAGACAAAATAAAATTTTAAAATTTACAATTATCAAAAGATTTAAATAGGAAACTATATAATGACTGATGGTAACATATACTATGAAATGAAGTCATTGTGAAAATGTACCAAATGGCATGTGTATAGCTAGGCATTTGGGTTAATTTCCCCTGTGGGCCAGAGAAAAGGTGCAAAACACGTGGTCCCAGGGATCTCTGAGACTGAGAGTGAGGGGAGAGCAGGATCTTTCAGTTCTGGGAATTTTTTACTTGAGGGGCAATAAAGGGGTAAAGATGATAGACGAGGATATAATGTCAGCAACAGTGGCAGGTAGTCACAGAGAAAAGTGAATAAGTGCCTGTAAGTTGTTGTACAGTGAAGATTCTGGGACTAGAGACTGCTATTTATGACTCTCCTTTGAGAAATGCAATAGGTTTAACTCTACCATGTGCTTCCCTTTTTACAGTTCACAAGCATTTTCTACATGATTTTCTCTATTTTTAAAAGCTGTTTCTAATTTTTTATTTCTTCAAAAATGTATGATTTATATTAATTTCATTGAGAGAATGTGAGGGGATGAAATTGGGGATTGCAATGGAAGTAAAATGCAGATTCTTGGTATATAATTGTCAGAAGCTGAAAGGAAAAATCTTTTGGTGATATTTAGTAGTTATCATATTATCATTATCATAAGGAGAGAGTTGAGAAATCTGATTTCATTTTATAGGGAACTCCTGGATAAGCAAACTGCCTCTGCCAATGCAGGTAGGCACCTTCTCTGCAATATATACATAGATATAGAAATATAGAAAAAATACATAAAAGCTTTCTAAGAATTGCCTAGATAAGTCACCCAGGGTCACATAGCCAATATGTGACATAAGGAGTACTTGAATTAAGTTCTTCATGGCTCCTGGGACATATTTCCATCCATTATGCAATACTACCTTTCCTAATAATTTTTATAAGCTCCTAAATATGCTTTTCTCTGTTCACCTGGCTAAATGGTGACTATTGCTTTGGGATAAAAAAAGACTTAGTCTTGAATCAGTTTCATATATTGCTTAGAACACAGGTACACATTGGGGAAGTCTCTCAAGTTCTAATGCAGAGGGAGTATGGAAGTGAGATAGAAGGTCATAATTCTGGGGTGACAAAAAAAGAAAACTATGGTCTGCCAAGCACATTCCTACAGTGGAAAAGATAGCATATAAGCAAACCTAGTATTACAGCGACATCTTCTGGTAAGATATGGGTACTAAAACTGGGATTAAACATAAATACAAAAAAAAAGTATGTATGTATTATTAATGTATTTCTATAAAAATTCCTTGATGGAAATTACAAAAAAATATATAGCTAGGCATATAGATAGATATACAGAGAGACAGATAAATTATAGGGCAAAATTTTAACGAATATGACATAAAATGCAAATTATACACATATGATACATATTGTATGCATATGCACACATTGTATCCTATCATATGATTGATTTTTGGAAAAAAAGAGTATACCGAAATCCTGAGAAATATATGCAGATGTATTTCTAAATATTTTCTGAGGATTATATAGCACAACTACAAAAATTAACAATATATTAGGATACAACTTGCTCATAAATAAATGAAGAGAAAATATTACACATTTCTTATTTACAGTAACATAATAAAAATAAAATTAATAAAGAAATTTTGAGAAAAGGATTCAGACTTAAAAGAAAATTAAATTATGTTAATAAGTCTCAAAATAAGTAAATCAAGGAAAAAAAACAAAACATTATCAAAAAAAAGTAACAAAAATTAGATAAAATAGCAAAATTTTGGGAATACATGTAATTAAATCCTTAAAAAAAATTATGTCTAAAAATGTATATCTAGAAGCCATCAAAATTTTTAAAAAGGACTTCCTGGTTAAGATGGCGGCAGAGTAAAAAGCAGCGCTTAACCTCTCCTAACCGAAACATAAAGGACTCCTCAAGGGAACATAAAAACAAATCCAGACGAACGGAGGGACCCCACAACAGGCCACAATGTGGAAGGTACGTGGAATCGGGGCATTTCCATACTATAAAGGGGTGAAACAGCTCTCACTAAATCGCAGGCTGAGCAACACTCCCCACACACACACCACACCACTTACAACACCAAAGCCAGCTCAAGAGAAATAGAGCAACTTTGGGGCACCCACTGAGTCATTGGCAGCTCCAGGGCCTGTTCCTGAGAGCAGCAAGACTTAGGACCCCAAAAGGCTAAAGAACGCGCACGGACTTTGAGCACGGACACAGAACGCAGGCGCGAGCAGAGGTAGACACAGGCACGCGTGAGTGAAGGCTCTGAAACCCTGAGTGGGGAACCAGTGCAGATGGGTATACAACTGTGGAAGCAGCACCCTGAGACTTGTAAAGGAGCCTCTGGCAGAGGATCAAGCAAGGGGGTCTACCAGGGGTCTTGACCTTGAGAAAAACCAGACCTGAGTCAGCGTGAGGATAAACCTGAGAATGGGCTGGGCTAACAATGGCAACCCAGAATCAGGAAGGCCAAAAGAGAAAGATTAACAACAAGAAGAAGAAATCTTTAATACTTGACAACTTTTACACAGAGAAAATCCAGACAACCAAGCAAACAGAAGAGGAGAACAAATAAGCATCCGGACCCTCCCAAAATAATGAAAACTGGTCACAAGCTCTTGAAGAGTTCAAATATGAGATGATGAAAAAGTTGGAAAAGATTTGGCTAGAGAAATGGGAAATAGCTCAAAAGGAAATCAGGCAAGAAAATAACAGTTTAAAAGACAGAATTTTGCAATTGGAAAGTGAGGCTAAGAAATCAAATAAACTGATAAGTAAATTGAACACCAGAAATGACGAGATTGAAAAGGAAAACCAAAAGATCATAGCCGAAAACCAAAAGATTGTAGCTGAAAACCAGTCCCTAAAGGCTAGAATTGAGCAATTAGAAGCTAATGATCGCTCAAGACAACAAGAACAAATAACACAAAGTCAAAGGATGGATAAAATAGAAGGAAACATGAAATATGTCAATAAGAAAGTGACAGACCAAGAAAACTGGTCTAGAAGAGACAATTTGAGAATCATTGGTCTTCCAGAAAAACCAGAAATTAATAGAAACTTGGACTCCATACTGAAAGAAATTATTCAGCAAAATTTTCTTGAAGTTCTATAACAAGAGGGCAATATAGACATTGAAAGGATCCATAGATCACCCTCTACACTAGACTCAGAAAGGGCAATGCCAAGGAATATATATAGCCAAATTCAAGAGCTTTCAAATAAAAGAAAAAATCTTACAAGAAGCCAGAAAGAGACAATTCAAATATCAAGGAGCACCAATCAGGATCACACAGGATCTGGCAGCCTCCATGCTAAAAGACTGCAAGGCTTGGAATATGATATTCAGAAAGGCAAGATAGCTGGGCCATCAGCCACGGATCAACTACCCTTCGAAACTGACTATATACTTCCAGAAAGTATGGGCATTCAACAAAATTGAAGATTTCCAAGTTTTTGCACAAAAGAGACCAGGACTAAGTGGAAAGTTTGATATCCAACTACAAAAATCAAGAGAAACATGAAAAGGTAAATAAGAAACAGACGGAAAAGAAAGAAAACTCATAATTTTGAAATTTGCTTTTTTAAGGGCCTCAGTAAGATCTAATTATCTGTATTCCTATGTGGAGAAATGCTATGTATAATTCTCTGTAGTGAACTCTATTCACTATTATAGCATTCACTATTATAGTAATCAGAAGAATAATTCATAGGGAGAGGGTAGAATACTAAATAGTCTCAGATGATTTGGGGGATGGGAAAGAGTGGGGTGAAGAGCAGGGGACACCAAGAGAAACTTGAGAGAATGAGAAAAATAGGATATGATATTACACACAAAGAGGGCATGGGAAGGGGAGGGGACAAATACTATTATAAGAAGGAGAGGAAGAGAGCATTAAGAGGTAATATTTAAACCTGACTCTCGGTGTAATCAACCCGGAGAGGGAAGAGTAGCTATATTATCCATTGGGATATAAAACTCTATCTAACCCTACTGAGAAAGTCAGAAGGGATAAACCAAGGGGAGCAGGGGAGTGGGGAGGTCAAAAAAGGGAGGGGGAGAAGAAGGGGGAGGGAACTTATTAGGCCTTTAAAAATAAAAAGAGGGGAATAATAAGGGAGGGGGTAGAAAGGGAAGTTAATCAAGGGAGGGAATAAGGGATACTGGCTTAAAGCAAGCCACTGGTTTTAAAGGAAATAGTTTAAGAAGAAGGGGTAGGAATAGGGGAGGATACGAAAATGGCAGTAAATGCACAACTGATAATTATAACTCTGAATGTGAATGGGATGAACTCTATCATAAAATGGAAGCAAATAGCAGAGTGGATTAGAAACCAAAACCCTACCATATGTTGTCTACAAGAAACACATATGAGGCGGGTGGACATACACGAGTTTAAGGTTAAGGGCTAAAGCAAAATCTTTTGGACATCAAATGAGAAAAAGAAGGCAGGAGTGGCAATTGTGATTTCTGACAAAGCCAAAGTAAAAATAGATATGATTGAAAAAGCAAGGGAAGGTCATTACATCCTGAATAAACGCAGTATAAACAATGAGGAAATAACACTGCTCAATATGTATGCACCAAGTGGCATAGCATCCAAATTCATAAAGGAGAAACTGGCAGAGCTCAAGAAGGAAATAGATAGGAAAACCATACTAGTGGGAGATCTAAATATTCCTCTTTCAGATCTAGAAAAATCAAACCAAAAAATAAATAAGAAAGAGGTAAGAATGAAGTCCTAGAAAATTAGATTTAATTGATATGTGGAGAAAAATAAATAGGGGAAAAAGGAATACACCTTCTTTTCAGCTGCACATGATACATTCACAAAGATTGACCTTGTAATAGGGCATAGAAATATTGCAAACAAATGCAAAAGAGCAGAAATAATAAATGTAACCTTCTCAGATCATAATGCAATAAAAATAATAATTAGTAAGGGCACATGGACAGGCAATTCAAAAACTAATTTGAAATTAAATAATATGATTCTCCAAAACCAGTTAGTCAAAGAAGAAATCATAGAAACAATCAAGAATTTCATTGAAGAGAATGACAATGATGAGACATCCTACCAAACTCTGTGGGATGCAGCCAAGGCAATACTCAGGGGGAAATTTATAACCTTGAGTGCATATATTAACAAATTAAGGAGAGCAGAGATTAATTAATTGGGCATGCAACTCAAAAAATTAGAAAGTGAGCAAATTAAAAATCCCCAGATGAAAACTAAATTAGAAATACTAAAAATCAAGGGAGAAATTAATAAAATCAAAAGTAAAAGAACTATTGAATTAATAAATAAGACTAGAGGCTGGTATTTTGAAAAAAAAACAGATAAAATGGACAAAGTACTGGTCAATCTAATAAAAAAAGGAAAGAAGAAAACCAAATTGACAGTATCAAAGTTGAAAAGGGAGACCTCACCTCTAACGAAGGGGAAATTAAGGCAATCATTAAAAACTATTTCACCCAATTATATGGCAATAAATATAACAATTTAGGAGATATGGATGAATATTTACAAAAATATAAATTGCCTAGATTAACAGCAGAAGAAATAGAATACCTAAATAATCCCTTATCAGAAAAAGAAATTGAACAAGCCATCAAAGAACTCCCTAAGAAAAAATCACCAGGACCTGATGGATTCACAAGTGAATTCTATCAGACATTCAGAGAGCAACTAATCCCAATACTATACAAATTATTTGATATGATAAGCAAAGAAGGAGTCCTACCAAATTCCTTTCATGATACAAATATGGTACTGATTCCAAAGCCAGGGAGATCAAAAACAGAGAAAGAAAACTACAGACCAATCTCCCTAATGAACATAGATGCAAAAATCTTAAATAGAATACTAGCAAAGAGACTCCAGCAAGTAATTAAGAAGATCATCCACCATGATCAGGTGGGATTTATACCAGGAATGCAAGGCTGGTTCAACATTAGGAAAACCATCCACATAATTGACCATATCAACAGTCTAACAAACAAAAATCACATGATTATCTCAATAGATGCTGAAAAAGCCTTTGACAAAATACAGGATCCATTCCTATTGAAAACCCTGGAAAGTATAGGAATAGAAGGACCTTTCCTAAAAATAATAAACAGTATATACCTAAAACCATCAACAAGCATCATATGCAATGGGGATAAATTAGAAGCCTTCCCAATAAGATCAGGAGTGAAACAAGGATGCCCATTATCACCTCTACTATTCAACATAGTACTATAAACACTAGCAGTAGCAATTAGAGAAGAAAAAGAAATTGAAGGTATCAAAATAGGCAATGAGGAGACTAAGCTATCACTCTTTGCAGATGATATGATTGGTCTACTTAAAAAATCCTAGAGAATCAACTAAGAAGCTTGTAAATAATCAACAACTTTAGCAAAGTGGCAGGATACAAAATAAATGCACATAAATCATCAGCATTTCTATATATTTCCAACACATTAGAGCAGCAAGAGGTAGAAAGAGAAACACCATTTAAAATCACCCTAGACAATATAAAATACTTGGGAATCTATCTACCAAAACAAACACAGCAATTATATGAAAACAACTACAAAACACTTTCCAAACAAATAAAACTGAATCTAAATAATTGGAAAGCCATTGATTGCTCATGGGTAGGACGAGCTAACATAATAAAAATGACCATTCTACCCAAATTAATTTACCTATTTAGCGCCATACCTATCAAACTACCAAAAAACTTCTTTACTGATTAGAAAAAACTATAACAAATTTCATTTGGAATAACAAAAGATTGAGAATATCAAGGGAAATAATGAAAAAAAATGTGAAGGAAGGGGGCCTAGCAGTACCAGATATTAAACTATACTATAAAGCAGCAGTCATCAAAACAATATGGTACTGGCTAAGAGACAGAAGGGAAGATCAGTAGAATAGACTTGGGGTAAATGACATCAGCAAGACAGTGCATGATAAACCCAAAGAGCCCAACTTTTGGGACATGAATCCACTATTTGACAAAAGCTGCTGGGAAATTTGGAAAACAATATGGGAGAGATTAGGTTTAGATCAACACCTCACACCCTACACCAAGATAAATTCAGAATGGGTGAATGACTTGAATATAAAGAGGGAAACTATAAATAAGTTAAGTGAACACAAAATAGTATACTTGTCAGATCTCTGGGAAAGGAAAGATTTTAAAACCAAGCAAGAGTTAGAGAAAATTACAAAATGTAAATTAAATGGTTTTGATTATATTAAGCTAAAAAGCTTTTGTACAAACAAAAACAATGTAGTCAACATCAGAAGGGAAACGAGAAATTGGGAAAAAAATCTTTATAACAAAAAACTCTGACAGGGGTCTAATTACTCAAATATACAAGAAGTTAAAGTAATTGTATAAAAAAATCAAGCCATTCCCCAATTGATAAATGGGCAAGAGACATGAATATGCAATTTTCAGGTAAAGAAATCAAAAGTATCAATAAGCACATGAGAAAGTGTTCTAAATCTCTAATAATTAGAGAAACGGAAATCAAAACAACTCTGAGGTATCACCTCATACCTACCAGATTGGCTAAAATGAAAGAAGGGGAGAGTAATGAATGCTGGAGGGGATGTGGTAAAATTGGGACATTAATGCCTTGCTGGTGGAGTTGTGAACTGATGCAACCATTCTGGCTGGCAATTTGGAACTATCCTCAAAGGGCTATAAAAGAATGCCTGCCCTTTGATCCAGCCATACCATTGTTGGGTTTATACTCCAAAGTGATCATAGATAAACAGACTTGTATGAAAATATTTATAGCTGAGCTTTTTGTGGTGGCAAAAAACTGGAAAAGGAGGGTATGTCCTTCAATTGGGGAATGGCTGAACAAATTGTGGTATATGCTGGTGATGGAATACTATTGTGCTAAAAGGAATAATAAACTGGAGGAGTTCCAGGTGAACTGGAAAGACCTCCAAGAACTGATGCAGAGTGAAAGGAGCAGAGCCAGAAGAACATTGTACACAGAGACTGATATACTGTGGTAAAATCGAATGTAATGGACTTCTGTACTAGCAGCAATGCAATGACACAGGACAGCTCTGAGGGATTTATGGAAAAGAATGCTACCCATATTCAGAGGAAGAACTGCAGGAGAGGAAACATAGAAGATAAACAACTGCTTGAACACATGGGTTGGGGTGGACGTAATCGGGGATGTAGACTTGAAACTACCACACCAATGCAACTATCAACAATTTGGAAATAGGTTTTGATCAACGACACATGATAAAACCAGTGGAAATGTGCGTCGGTTATGGGGGGTGTGTGCAGGGGGTGAAGGGGAAAGTAGGATCATGAATCATGTAACTATGTTAAAAACGAATATTAATAAATGTTTAAAAAAATAATAATAAAAATTTTTTAAAAGAAGAAAGAAGAAATTATGGAGGATAAATAAATCAAAAATTTTAAGGAGCATTATGCTTAATTATAGACCAAAAATGAAAATAAGTTACTTGAATTTCAATAAAAATATAAAATACTAATTAAGCTCCTCTAAGTGAAGGATGCCGAGGAGAAACATGACATATAAAGCTAATACTTTGGAGAGTCTGTGGTGCATGTGTAGACATTCTATAACTGGCTTAACTTGATTAACAACATGTTGGGGTATACAGCTCTTTCACTTGTTAGTCACAACTGTTGAATTTGATTATTTCATTTTTTTTGTTCATTTGTAAAAGCTGATATAATTAGATTATTTTTACTGTTGGATAGTAAGTATATATTATTTATAGTAACCCCAGAGGTATGATATTATTACAATATAATAATATGTATGATATTCCCTTTTTTTGGCTTTTTTGGGTTATAAGCTTAATAATAATGTCTCTGGGTCAAAGATTAGAATGTTTCAAGAAGAACCATTGCCTTTCTTTTTGAAATTTTTAGTACTTTTTTTTAGTGATTTGTGTAGTATTGGTGCTAATTAATTTTTTAAAATGTAAAGAATTTTCCTATACAGGTTATGAGGACCATTTTCACCCCACTCCCACCCCATGAAAGTTTATTTATACTTAATTCTATACATCCTTTTCCAAGAATGGGTTATTTAAGATCTATTTGGTCTTCTGTTAACCTGGATATTTTGAATTATAGAAGATATTCCTACTTTTGTGTTTTCAGTTTTGTTAATATATATGCTAAACAGAACCCTCTAGATTCTGTTTATTCTTTTAATTCTTCTGGTTTTGTTGTGATTCATCTTGAACATTTGCAATTTTGTGGATTTAATGTTCTGCTTTCATCTTTTTAATCAGATTGTCTAAAGATATTTTAATTTTTTTAATCCTTTCAAAAACTTGCTTTTGGTTTTATTTGTCATTTCTATGATATTTTTTTTTTTAGTTAATCAATTCCTTCTCTAATTTTTGTATCTCCTCTCATGTTTATTTTAGGTTTATTTACTTCTTGGATTTCCAATTTTTATTTTGGTTCATTTAACACTCTCTTTCTATTTTGTTATATGTTTATATCAGTATGATTTTTCTCAATGGAGGTTTAATTAGCTACATATCTGAGATTTTGACATGATGTTTCATCATTAGGATTTTCTTTCACAGTTATTAATTATTTATCCAATTCATTCTTTGGCTTTCATTGTTGTTTCCATTTAGTTTTGTGTCTTTTTTTGTTCTCCCTGAAAAAATTGCTATTTTTATTGCATTATGGTCTATAAAAATGAATTTAATATTCCTATATTTATATGTAATATTTCTATGGTCAGTTTTTGCAGGAATTCTATGTGATGCATATATATGTACATATATGTGTGTGTGTGTATTCTTTAACTGTCCCATTTAGAAGATGCTGTAAGTCTTTTATATCTAGTTATTTTTAGCAATTTGTTCAGTCTGTATTTTACCTTTTGTTATTCTTATCCAAATGGAGACATCCAAAATGAAGAGAGGGGCATTGCAATTTTTTGTCTCTATTATACTATTGCTTATGTGCTCTTCTTGTAGTTCAGGTAGTATTTCCTTTATAAATTTAACTACTAATGCATTTGGAGGCTGTAAGTTTAATGCTGATACTGGTTTCTTTCAAAATAACGAAGTTTTCTCCATCTAATAGCATGATCACACTTCCAGCTTTTTGGGATTTTTTTGGATTCGCTTGCCATATAGTGTTTTTTTAAACCCCTCATTTTTATTTTATATAGATCTATACTTTTAAAAATGTGTTTCTGATATGAAACAAATTGTGGAGTTTTATTTTTATGCGATCTGTTGCAATTAAGAATGATTACAAAGTATTACAAGCAAAACCTCCAAGAAAAACATAAAACATGGGCCCAAATGCAACCAGAATTCCTGAAAGAGACAAAGAAAATTTTTTAAAGAACTTAAAATAATTTTTTAAATTAAGTGAAAGTACTGGAGGAAAAAATGAGAAAAGAAATGAAAGTTAAGGAAAGAATATTTGGGAAAAAAATGTTAAGACACATAGCATAAGAAGTACAAAATTTTACTAGGTAAGAAACAATCTGAAAATTTGGATACACAAAATAGAAGCCAATAACTCCATAAGAAAACAAAAATTGTTAAAATTGAAAGACTGAAAAAATACTTCATAGCAAAAAAGTATTGACCCTGAAAACAAATCAATAAAATAATAATTAAAGAAAAAATATTTATCTACCTGTTGAACTCAGGTATAAATCATATTCCAAGAAAAACTCCAAATGTGTATTTGATTTAGCTATAAATAATGACTTTATAAACATTTTAATGACATTATAATGAAGCAATGAAGATATTACCTGTTAGATCAACAGCAGGAGAATAGTTTGCAACCAAACAAGACAGATCACAAAATTACCTTTTTAAATGCAGTTTTGTTTACATAAAATTAAAATGCTTTCCCATAAACAAAACCAATGCAACTAGAAGAAAAAACAAGTAAATGGCTAAAAAAAAAACAATCAAGTAACAAATTTGTTGGAAGTCTTTCTAATAAAAGTTTTATTTTTAGGATATATAGAAAATGGTTCAAATTTATAAGAATGAAGCATTCTGCAATTTGCAATTCACTAAGGAATAGGAATAGACATTTTTCAAAGGAAGAAATCCTAGGAATCCATAATCATATAAAAAATTTCCCCTAAATCACTAATAACTAGATAAATGCTAATTAAAACAGCCCTGAATTATACCTTACTCCTTCCATAATGATAAAATTGAATAAAAATGACAAATGCTAGAGTGGTTGGTGGAAATAGATATATTAATGAACTTTTGTTGGAGTTGTGAACTTGTCTTCAATTCTCAAAAGCAATTTCAAATGTTGTCTCCAAAACTACTTAATTGTGCACTGAACCATTGATGCCACAATTAGTTTTATACTACAAAGACATCAAAGAAAGGGGGAAAGACACCCCATCATAAAAATATTTTAAAAGCTTTTTTTGTGGTGGCAAAGAATTGGAAACCAAGGGGCAGTGCCCCTAGATTTGAAAATGACTGAAAAAATTGTTACATACATATAATTGAATGTAATTATGCTAGAAGAAATGATAAAAGGAATGGTTACAGAGAAACATCAGAAAATTTGCGTGATCTGATACAGAATCAAATATATGAACCTAGAGAACAATTTATACATCAACTAATATTTCAAAGATAAATAGCTTTGAAAGATTTAGAAACTCTAATCATCACAATGATCAGTTAAAATTCCAAAGGACTCAAGATGAAATGTGCTACCCACCTCCTAATAGAGAGGTAACAGACTTGGAGTACATATTATGACTATTTTTTTCGGACATGAAGTTTTCTTGAATAAATTCATCAGGATTTGGTCTAGAGAATTTTCTAGTTATTTTTGAAGAAAAAGGTACATTAATGAACTGTTGGTAGAGCTATGAATTAGCCCAGAATAGCTGTTCTGGAAAGCAATTTTGAACTATGCCCCAAAAGTTATTAAACTGGGCATTCCTTGTGACTTAGTCATACAATAAGCCCATTCTCCAAAGAGATCAAAGACAAAAGAAAACAGCCTACTTGCAGGAAGAAAAAGTGTGTGTGTGTGTGTGTGTGTGTGTGTGTGTGTGTGTGTGTGAGAGAGAGAGAGAGAGAGAGAGAGAGAGAGAGAGAGAGAGAGAGAGAGAGAGGTTTATATCAGCTTTTTTCATGATGGCAAAGAATTAGAAACTAAACTAGGGGATGGCTGAATACCATATAACATATGAGTATTATAGAACATTATTGTGTTATACAGAATGATGAAGATGATTGATTAAATTCATTAAATTCAGAGGAACCCTGGAGGCACCTGTATGACTTGACATGTGATATTTTGCTGTGATATCCTTGCATGTGTTTTACTTAAAAATTTTGCATCAATATTCATTGAAAACACTTTCCTTCTCTATTTTTGCTCTTCCTGATTTAGGTTATCAGCACCATATTTGTGTCATAAAAGGAATATGGAAGTACTCCTTCTTTGCCTATTTTCTAAAAAAGTTTATATAGTATAAGAATGAACTGTTCTTTAAATGTCTGGTAGAATTCTCTTGTAAATTCATCTGGTCCTCAATTTTTTTTCTTTTTTTGTTAAAATTTTTGTTTTTTTCCAGGTTTTATCTTGATACAGTTTTCAATAATCATTTTTTGACATTTTATGATCCGTGTTGTCTCCTTCCCTGCCATCTCTTCCCCTATCCCAAGAAAGCAGGTATATACAATATACAATACATGTTTCTATATTCATCATGTTGTGAAAGAAGATATAATATTTACACTAGAGAAAAATTCATGGAGGAAACAAAGTGAAGAATGTATGCTTCAATTTGCACTTGGATTCCATCAGTTTCTTCTATAGCAGTGAATATCCTTTTTTTTGCCATGAGGTCCTTGGAGTTGTCCTAGATCCTTGTCTTTCTGATAATTAAGTCATTAACAACTGATTATCTTATTTTATTACTATGTACAATATTCTTCTGGTTCTGCTCACTTCATTTTGCATCACTTCATATAAGTCCTTACAGCCTTTTTTGCAATCAATTTGTTTGTAGCAGAACCAGGAGAACGATTTATACAATAACGACCACAGTGAAAAGACAAATAAATTTGAGAATCTTAAGAACTCTCATGAATGCAATGTATATTTGTGATTATAGAGGATTTGATATGAAAAGTGTCACTCACCTCATTTGATGGACTAAATACACTGAATGAGACACACTATTCTGGATATGGTCAATGTGGGAAATTTGTTCTGATTGATTGTCACATTGGATATAATTATTTCAAGAACAACAGTCCATTATGTTAATGAGGGAAGAACCTTTATACCAAAAAGTATGGTTAAACAGAAAATAATTTTCTGTTTCTTCTATAGTCTTGGGAAGGTTCCCAATATGGCCAAATGATTAGAAAATTAGATATCTAATTGCCCTCAGCATGACATTTACTGTATACTTGCTCAACCAGGCTTGGCGACCTAAACCCAAGAACTAGAAATATAAAATAGCAAGAATCCCTGCAAAATAATCACATTATTTAATTTGTGACATATTCTTATCATGCCACATAACCAGTGCTGCTCAGAACAAAAAGTTGTTCTCAGTTCACATGCTTAAATTAAAAAAAAAAACAACAAAACCTTGAAGTATCAAATAAATATGTTCAGGCATGTAACTTACTAGCACCCAGTAATTTATTAAATATACTTATAAAATATATATGTATAAGGGGGCAGCTGGGTAGCTCAGTGGAGTGAGAGTCAGGCCTAGAGACAGGAGGTCCTAGGTTCAAACCCGGCCTCGGCCACTTCCCAGCTGTGTCACCCTGGGCAAGTCACTTGACCCCCATTGCCCACCCTTACCAATCTTCCACCTATGAGACAATACACCGAAGTACAAGGGTTTTAAAAATATATATATATATATATATGTATAAGCAGATAAAGAACTCTGATGAGACTGTTGCCATGATAGTTAATGCATTTTTATTCTGAAATACACAGCAAGATGTTGAAGCAAGAGAAATAAAGCAAGCTTGAAATGCCAAAGTCATCAAAACATATGCTTACATGGAGAATGTCTGGAAACACTTGAAGATTACATAGATTTAATGATTGTGATCTTTAAGATAAGCTTCACTTGGCCAAGAAAATCCTAGGAGGCCAAGGGTATTTTGTGGATAGCTGGTAGTCAGTTCAAGCAAAGATCAGCAGTTAATCAGTTGTACACTGGGCAGCATGCTGGCAGATCCTAAAAACACGACTAGTGGATCAAGGTAAGATAACTTGCTCATTAGGACCTTCATACTCAGCAAGTTGGGCGACAGCTGGTTACACAAGGCCGTTCATATGTCCTGGTGATGCTGCAGGTTGGCTGGTAGACACTGGAGATTCCACCAAGTGGTTGGCAGCTACTGGAGACAAAGTTGCATGGTCGGAGGATGTTGGTCTGTAAAGGCCTGGAGGCAATGCAAGTTGTTTGTTGGCAGGAGGCTACTTGGCTAGGACCAGAAGTGCAGGTAATATTTGGATAGCAACTTGGCTGGCAGCTAGTGGGCTCACAGCAGGTTTCACGACAATGATCCAGGAGCCAAGAACTACCTTGGAAAGAACTGGGTAAATAGATGCCATTCTGACACTCTGCCTCCCTTGACCCAGCAGAGACACCTGGAATGTTGCATTGTTCTCCACGAACCCTAGGTAAGTAATTCCTAGAGGAGCAATTGTAAGGCATGGTGTCAGAAGAGACGGTTTGGTTTGGTTACAAAGAGTAAGCACCCCGAATATGAATGTCACCATTTGTACTAGGGTTTTTATACTTCCTTGCAAGTGGGTGGAGTATATTATTCAGCTTCTCTCTCATAGCTCAAAAGAATTTGCCTAACAACACCATATTAGTCTATAGATTAATTGCTTGTACTAACACTCATAAAGAAAGTTTAGTAGTTTGGTTAGTAACTATGAGTCCTCTGTATTGAACTTTGTTCCAAGGATTAGAAATTTATAGAGCTTCAAAGTTTATGCCATTGAGACCCAAATTTCTTATTCATCAATCTGACTGTACTTCCAAGAGTGCCATGTACCTGTGATTATACTCTCTCCTTTCTGACTGGCAGTAATTATATTTATATAAACCATATGATTTTTACATTTTAAATATGCTATAATTACTCATTATTCTAGAATTAATGAGAGTTGAATAGAAATTATATTCTCTTGATATCTACTAGCAAAATACATAAAGTTAAGTCTCTCTAGATTCTGGCAAGAAAATTATTTTTTTAATTGACTAAACAAAAGACATTTAAAGGATAACTTTGAAGAAAATAGAAACCTATTATGGGTTCATGACACAAAGCAAATTACAAGCAAATTCTATGCAAATGCATTTGTAGCCAAGACTCCTTTTAATAAACTAGATGCTATTCTTTACCACAAACTTTTAATCTAATAACTAAAAGTAGAAATTACTCAGGAAAGATATTTAAATGTGATCTGAATAGGCCAAATGGATTTTTAAATTATTATAATTGTAGTTTGATCTAATGTGATTTCTTTGTCCAAAGAAACAAATATTACTGAAAAGACACTTATTTCCCACATCTCTATTAGAAAATAAGAAGTATTTTAAGCATAAATAAATTGAGACACATACGTGAAACAATGACATTGTAAGCATTGCCATAACACTGACATTGCAACATCATTATGCAAAATCACAACACACCCTTAATAAACTCAGAACCAAGATCTGTGTGTGTGTGTGAGTGTATCACCTACCCCTAGCATATTTGATCATTCTAAATGGGTTTAACAGCCTTTGGAAATAATGAGGGTTGGTTTGTACACTACAGTTTTCTTTGTTCTTCCTATCACAGCTATTGGTGAACTTGATGTATATAACTCAGAAAAAGAAGATAAGGGCAAAGAAGAACCCCAGAGCCTAAAATAACATGACCTTTTTTAAGATCTGGAGCAGAAAATTCATCTATTAGATGTATTTCAAGATTCACTTTTCTTACAATTTAAAAACATTACAGCATGGGTCTTATCCTCAAAATTCCCATCACCCACCCTTGTGAAACTGAAATGGAAGAATAAAATATCCTTTTCTTCTCATATCTTCCTACTGAACTGAATCTATCAACCTGGTTGTATTCCTGAATACAAATTAACTTTGTCTCCTGAGCTGATATGTCAACTTTTCCCTTGTTTTCAAAATATTTTGGTTATTGGCTACAAAGTAAAATTTAAATTTCTGATTTGAAAATATGTAGGGATTCTTTGATAGTTACTATTGCCAATCATACTTAACAACTAAGAGACATTTTAGAACTGATCTTTATTCTATATGCTTGGAGCACAGGTTCAAGGTTTCAAAAAATGTCCACTGAATACCAGATTATGTTTTAATAAATCATATAATTTCCAGTTACATCAGAGTGGAAAAAAGAAACACTTGCAAATTACATCTACCAAGGAGAAAGGGAAAGATAAAAGATATACTCAAAAATTTTATAGCAGGCCTATGGAGAAGAAGGAGGTTTAAATGTCAAAAAAGAAAAGGAGAAAAATTACACCAGGTCAAGTTGTAAATTGGTACAATATTAATACTTGTTTTCTGACATGTTGCAATCCATGTTCTCTTCCTCCCACCTCTTCCCCCTCACCAAGAAGGCAGGAAATACTATATAGGTGGTACATATGTAATCATATAACACATATTTTCATGTTTATTATGTTGTGAAACAAAACACATGGTGTTTACACTAGAGAAAAATTCATGAAGAAAATAAAGTGAATAATGTTGTGCTTCAATCTGTATTCAGACTGTTCTTTCTATGCTGGTGGAAATCCTTTTTCTTTTATGAGTCCCTTACATGCTTGGATGCTTGCCTTATTGATAATAATTAATTCCCATTTGATCATCATACACTATTTTTGTTACTGTGTTCAAGATTCTCCTGTTTCTGCTCACTTTGCATAATTTTGTGTGTCTTTCTAGATTGTTTTGTGATCATCTCATTTGTCATTTCTCATGGCAAAACAGTATTCCATTACAATTATATGCCATCACTTATTTTTTTCTTTATCCAAAAATTTTTTTTTGGGGGGGGGTTATAGCAAGTATCTCTTACAAAAGGACTAACTTCTCAAATATATAAAGTACTAAGTTGAACTGATAAAAATTTAATTCATCTCAAATGGTCAAAGGATATGAATAGACAATTTTCAGATGAATAAATCCAGTCTATCATCATATAAAAATGTTCTAAATAACTCTTGATTAGAGAAATGCAAATTAAAACAACTCTAAGGTGCCACTTCACACCTATTAGATTGGCTAATACAACAGAAAAGAAAATCAATAAATATTGGAGGTGATGATGGAAAATTGAGATATTAATATACTGTTGATGGAGTTGCAATCTGATCCAATCATTTCTGAGAAGAATTTATAACTATGTTCAAAGGACTCTAAAACTATGCATACTCTTTGATCAATAAATAACATTACTGGGTCTATATCCCAAAGAAATTTTTTTAAAGGGAAAAGGATCTATTTGTACAAAAATGATTATGCAGTTCTTTTTTTGTGACAGCAAAGAATTGGAAATTGAGAACTTGCCATTAATTGGGGAGTGGCTGGACAAGTTGTGGTATATGGTAGTGATAGAAAACTATTGTTCCATAAGAAATGACAAGCAGGATGATTTCAGAAAAATGTGGTAAGACTTACATGAACTGATGCAAAGTGAAGTGAGCAGAACTAGAAGAACATTGCACACAGTAACAGCAATATTTTTTTTGAACAAGTGTAAATGAACTAGTTATTCTCAGCAATGCAGTGATCTAAGAAAACACTAGAGAGTCATGATGAAAAATGCCATCTGCCCTCAAAAGAAGAACAAATGGAGTCTGAATGCAGACTGAAACATAGTATATTTCATTTCCATTATTCTCCTTTTTGAGATCTCTTCCACAAAATGATTAATATGGGAAAATATTTTGCATGATTACACATGTAAAATCTATATCAGATGGCTTACCATCTTAAGGAGAGGGGAGGGCAAGGAGGAATGACACAAAAAGGATCAGAAAAGGGAGAGAATTTAGAATTCAAAACTTTAAAAAAATAAATGTTTAAATGATTTTAACATGAAATTGTGGGAAAATATGATATTTTTAAAATATTGATATAAAAAGAAATTCATGTCAGTTTTAGATTTAAAAAGGGAAAGAAGAAAATCAAATTACTGGTATAAAAAATGAAAAGAATGAATTCACCACCAATAAAGAGGAAATTAAAGCAATTTTTGGAGTTATTTTATGTAATTATATATCAATGAATTTGATAATATAAATGAAATGGAGGAATATTTGCAAAAACATAAACTGTCCAGATTAACAGACAGGAAAACAATCCCACCTTAGAAAAAGAAATTGAACAAACTATCAATGAACACCCCAAGAAAAATCCTTAAGATCAGATGGTTCCACTAGTGAATTCTAACAAACATTTAAAGAACAATTCATCACAATATTTTGGAAATTATTTTGAAAATAAGCAAAGAAGTAATTCTACCAAATTCATTTTATAACATAAATATGATGCTGATATGTAAACCAGGAAGAGCAAAAACAGAAAGAAAACTAGAGATAAATCACCCTAATGAATATTTTTTCTTAGGGAGTTAGTTCTTTGATGGCTTGTTCAATTTCTTTTTCTGATATTGAATTATTTAAGTAATCTATTTCTTCTGCTGTTAATCTAGGCAATATATATTTTTTAAATATTAATCCATATCACCTAGATTACTATGTTTATTGCCATATAATTGGCCAATATAGTTTTTAATGATTGCCTTAATTTCCTCTTCATTAGAGGTGAGGTCTCTCCCTTTTCATCTTTGATACTGTTAATTTGGTTTTCTTCTTTCCTTTTTTAAATATATTTATCAGTACTTTGCCTCATTTATCTGTTTTTTAAAAACACCTGCTTCTAGTCTTACTTATTAATTTAATAGTTTTTTACTTTTGATTTTATTAATTTCTCCTTTGATTTTTAGTATTTCTAAAATTAGTTTTTATCTGAGGATTTTTAATTTGTTTGCTTTCTGGTTTTTTTTAAGTTGCATGCCCAATTCATTAACCTCTGCCTTCCCTAATTTGTTAATATATGCACTCAATGATATAAATTTTCCCCTTAGAACTTCTTTGACTGCATTCCATAGGTTTTGGTAAGAAGTCTCATCATTGTCATTGTCTTCAATGAAATTATTAATTGTTTCTATGATTTGTTCTTTCACTAACTTATTTTGGAGAATCATATTATTTAATTTCCAATTAGTTTTTGGTTTGCCTTTCCATGTATCCTTGCTAATAACTATTTTTATTGCATGATGATCTGATAAGGTTGCATTTATTATTTCTGCTTTTTTGCATTTGTTTGCCATGTTTCTATACCCTAGTACATGGCCAAGCTTTGTGAATGTTCCATGTGCTGCTGAAAAGAAGGTGTCTTCCTTTTTGTCCCTATTTATTTTTCTCCATATATCTATTAACTCTGATTTTTCTAGGATTTCATTCACCTCTCTTATCTCTTTCTTATTTATTTTTTTGGTTTGATTTATCTGGATATGATAGGGGAAGGTTGAGGTCCCCCACTAATATAGTTTTGGTATCTATTCCATCCTTGAGCTCCACTAGCTTCTCCTTTAGAAATTGGGATGCTACACCATTTGGTGCATACATGTTGAGTGCTGATATTTCTTCATTGTTTATGCTGCCTTTTATCAGGATGTAATTACCTTCCCTATCTCTTTTCACCAGATCTATTTTTACTTTGGCTCTGTCAGAAATCATGATTGTAACTCCTGCCTTCTTTTTCTCAGTTGAAGCCCAATAGATTTTGCTCCAGCCTTTCATTTTTACTCTATGTCTGTCTGTTTTTAATCAGTTCCCCTGATTCACTCCCTTATTTTACTTCCCTTTCTCCCCTCTTCCTTCTTATTCCACTCTTATTCTTCCTTAGGGTCTTTTTAAGCTACCCCTCCATGCCCTCTCCCTCCCTAGTGTTACTTCCCTCTCCACCAGTCCTTTTGTTACCCTTCTACTTCTCTATAGGGCATGAATCAATTTTCTGCCCCAATGGATCTGATTGTTCTTCCCTCTTTAAGTTAACTTCAATGCACTTAAGTATTAAGTATTTTCTCTCTCCAACCTCTTTACCTTTCCAGTGTATTGATCTTCTCCCCTGTTTGCCCCACACGCTTTTTCATGGAATATAAATTTACTCCATTTTGTTTGTTTTCCCATTTTTCTTAGTATTATCTCCTTTTTTCCCCTTTCTAATCTTTTATATATTTACACACACACACACACATATGTATATCTTAACATTTCATCCTATACAGTTTGTCACTGTTCCCTCTAAGTAAACTTCTTTTAGTTACCCTGTTGATAATAACAATTTTTTATATTTACCAATATCTTCTCTTCTTTTAGGGATACAGATTGATTGAACTTATTGGGTCCCTTAAAGAAAAGATTTTTTTAACCCTGCTTTCTTAATTACCTTATGATGCTTCTTTTTAGTTCTGTGTTTGGGCAGCAAACTCTGTTTGAATCTGTTTTTTTTTCTTTTGAATGCTTGGAAGTCTTCAGTTTTATTAAATGACCATACTTTCCTCTGCAAAAATATAATCAGGTTTGCTGGATAGTTGATTCTTGATTGTAAACCCAGTTCTCTTGTTTTCCAGACTATTGTATTCCATGCCTTCTGGACCTTCAATGTAGATGCAGTCAGATCCTGTGTTATCCTAACCATGGTTCCCTGGTATCTGAATGACTTCTTCTTAGCAGCTTGTAATATTTTCCCTTGGTCTAGTAGTTTTTGAATTTGGCTATAATATTCCTGGAAGTTGTCAGCTGTGGATTAAAAAATGTAGCAGGTGATCTGTGGATTCTTTCAATTTCCACTTTTCCCTCTTGTTCAAGAATGTCAGGGCAGTTTTCTTGGGTAATTTCCTGTAGGATGATGTCCAAACTTTTCCTTTTGCCATAACGTTCCATTAGACCAATAATTCTTACATAGTCTCTTCGAGATCTGTTCTCCAGATCTCTGCTTGTATCAATGAGGTGTTTCATATTCTCCTCAAATTTTTCATTTTTTAATTTTGTTTTATATATTCTTGCTGCCTTGTGAAGTCATTTGCTTCTAGTTGTTGAGTTCTATTTTTTAAAGACTGAATTTCATCCCTGGCTTTTTGGTCATCCTTCTCCTTCTGGTCTGATTTTCTTTGTAGATCATCTTTTGCCTTTTTTGCTTCATTTTTGAGCTGGTCAATTTTGGCTTTTAAGACTTTATTTTCTTGTTTTAGTTCATATATTTCCTTTTTCAAATTGTCTTCAGCCTCTCTTGATTGCTTTTTGAGTCCCAGAAGTTCTTGAGTTAATTGAATTTTGAGCTCTTCCAAAGCCTCTGTCCAAATTGCTGGAGCTTCCTAATCTATTTCATTTGCTGGTTTTTCACTTCCTGGAAAGATGCTGTCAATTGTAATTTCTTTTTCTCTTTTTCTGTTGTTTACTCATATTTTTTCATTTTCTGTTCTGCTAGTTTAAGCAGATGGATTTAATGAACTTTGATGAGAGATCTTCCCCCAGCCGGCAATTGAGGTTTGTATTTAAATTCTCTGCAGTCTATGGAGGAGGGGTTTTGGAGTTTCCCTGCAGTCTGATGACTTCTTATCTATCCAATTGATGGGATTAAGCCTGGACTGGATTAGTCTGTATTGCTTAATGTGCCCTGAGGCTAAAACAGAGAGAGAGAGAGACAGACAGACAGACAGACAGACAGACAGACAGACAGATAGACAGAGAAGGGGGCCATCTAGATGGAGTGTTTTCTCCGAGCTGTCCAGAAAATGGGTTCCCCTGCTCTGTCCTGCTGTTAGAACTGGTTTTCTTTCCTCACAAAGCTCTCTGTTCTCTCTCTTGGTGTTGTAAAGAAAGTAGGCCTAAAGTTTTGCTCCATCTAAGCCACCTTCTTCTGAGTGTTTTTTTGCTGTGTTTCTCTGGCTTTCTCCTCTAGCCACCTCCCCAGTGCCTGTGTTCAACTCCCCAGTGCCTGTATTCAACTCCCCGAGTCTGATGCCAGCAAGGCCCTCTCTCTGGGCTGGTGTGCCCACCCAACCAGAGATTTCAGGGGCCACTGGAGACACTGCACAGCCCATGGGGGAGGAGTCCTGGGATTCCCCTTTTATACCCTCACACCCAACAGTTCAAGAATTCAAGCCTTTTTCTTGGCATACCACTTGAGCTGTCCAGCAGTAGGATGCCCCTGCTCTGTCCTGTTGTTAGATTTGGTCCTCTTTCTTCTTAAAGCATTTTGTTTTCTATCTCTGTGTGGAGAGGGTGCAGAGGTTTTAAGATTTGCTCCATCTAAGCCACCATCTTTCCTGCCTTGTCCTTTCTTACCCTAATGAATATTGATGCAAAAATGTTAAATAAAATATTAGCAAGAAAATTATAGCAATATATCACAGTGATTATTCACTAGGATCAGATGGGCTTTATAGCAGGGATTGAAGGCTAGTTCAATATTAGGAAAACAATCATTATAAATTACCATATCAATAACAAAACCAACAGAAATCATATCTCAATAGATACAGAAAAAGCTTTCGACAAAATACAATACCTATTCCTATTAAAAAACACTAGAAAACACAGGAATAAATATAGGCATCCTTAAAATGATAAATAGTATCTATCTAAAACAATTAGCAAGTATGTTCTGGAATGGGAATAAGCTTGTAGTTTTTCCAATAAGATCTGGAATGAAGAAGTAAAGATGCCCAATATCACCACTCTTTTGTGATATTCTTATAGAAATGCTAACTGTAGCAATAAGAAAAGAAAAAATTTGAAGGAATACATAATAAAGAGCAAAATGATCACTCTTCACAGATGATGTGATATTGTATTTAGAGAATCAACTAAAAATTAATTGAAATAATCAACAATTTTAGAAGAGTTATAGGATATTAACATATATGTTGTCAGCATTTCTATATATTACCAACAAAGCCCAGCAGCAAAAGAAAAATAAATTCAATTTAAAATAATGGTAGACAATATAAAACACTTGGGAGTCTATCTGCCAAAATAAACATAAGAAATATCTGAAATTAATTACAAAATATTTTCACACAAAGTCAGATCTAAACAATTGGAAAAATTGTATTTGTAGACTAAGCAAAATATAATAAAAATGACAATTTAACCTAATATACTTATTTAGTACTATGTCTATGAAACTGCTCAGAAATTATTTTGTAGAGCTAGAAAAAATAATAACAAATTTGATCTGGAAAAAGAAAAGGTCAATATCAAGTCAATGATTTAAACGGTGGAGAAAGGTGATATAGGAGTGCCAAATCTCAAACTGTATTAGAAGGCATTATTCATCAAAGTGATCTGATACTGGCTAAGAAATAGAGTGGTGGATCAGTGGAATATATTAGGTACACAAAACCAAGTAATAAATTACCATAGTAATTTAGTATTTGATAAAACAAAAGATCTAAATTTTGGGGACAAGAATTTACTGTTTGAAGAAAGCTGTTGGGAAAAGGTATGGCAGAGCCTGAGAATAGGTCAACAACTCTCACTATATAAGATAAGATCAATACGGATCTTGTGTTTAAACAGAAAGGATGATACCATAAACAAATTCAAGGAGCATATGATGGTCTACCTGTCAGATATTGATAAAAGAAAAATTTAGAAACAAATAAGAGATAAAGAGCATTATAAAATGTAAAATAAATAATTTTGATTATATTAAGTTTCAAAAGTTGTGTGCAAACAAAACAAATGCAACCAGGATTGGAAAGAATTAGTATTAGAAAGATAGCTGGAATTTTTTTTTGTTTAGTTTTTAAATTAATTAGTTCCACCCCTCCCCCCATCAGTTTTTTGGGTAGATGCCATGAAGTACTGAGAAAAATGTATATTCTTTTCTATACCCATTCCCCATTCAGTTTTCTATAGAGGTCTATCATATCTAATTTCCAATTCCTTCTGTCTTTTTTCAGTACATTCCTCTTTCTCATCGAAATTTTATTTGTTTGGACTATATCCCATTCACACCTATATCCTCTTTCTATGTATATTCTTTCTAATTGACCTAATATCCATTAGGTTCCTAAGAGTGATAAGTATTAACTTCTTGGGTAAGAATATAAAAAAGTCAAATCTTAATGAATCTCCTATGATTCCTCTTTCCTGTTTAACTTCTTATCCTTCTCTTGCATCTTTTGTTTGAAGGTCAAATTCTCTATGCTGTTCTGGTCTTTTCATTAGGAATGTTTGAAATTTCATTAAATTTCATTAAATATGCATTTTTTTCTCCAAAAGGATTTTGCTCATTTTTTGCTGGGTTTGTAATTCTTGCTTGTAATCCTATCTCTTTTGCCCTCTATAATGTCATATTCTATGCCCTCTGATCCTTTATAGTGGAAGTGATGAAATCTTGTGTTATCCTGACTATGGCTATTTGAGTTGTTTTATTCTAGCTGCTTGTGATATTTTCTCTTTAACCTGGTAACTCTGGAATTTGTATGTAACATTCCTGGGATTTTTTATTTGGGATCTCTTTCTGGAGATGATTGGCAGATTCTTTCAATTTCTGTTTTACTCTGTGATTCTAGGATATCAAGCCAGTTTTCCTTGATAATTCTTGAAATCCAATGTGCAGGCTCTTTTTTTAGATCATGGCTTTTGGTTAGTCGAATAATTCATAGATTATCTCTTCTTGATCTATTTTTCCAGTCAGTTGTTTTTCCAATGAGAGATTTCCCATTCCCTTATGTTTTTTCATATTTTTAATTTTGTTTGCTTGTTTCTTGATCTCATAGAGCCATTATCCTCCATTTGTCTAATTTTAATTTTTAAGAAATTATTTTCTTCAATGAGCTTTTGTATCTTCTTTCCCATTTGACCAGCTCTCCTTTTGAAGAAGTTGTTTTCTTCTGTGAAATTTTGTATATCTTTTCCCATTTTTTGTGCTTCCTTTATCAAGCTATTGACTCTTATTTTATTACTTTCATTTCTTTTCTGATTTTTCTCTATTTTAAATTTGTTATTTTAAAAGCTTGTGTGTGTGTGTGTGTGTATGTGTGTGTGTGTGTGTGTGTGTGTGTGTGTGTGTTTACCTCTTCCAGAAGCTCATTTTTGGACCGGATTCCAATTCACTTTGTTTTTTGGAGGTTTCACTTGAAGACTTTTTGACATTGTTCTCTTCTTGGTTTGTGCTCTGATCCTCCCTGTCAGCATAATAATTTTCTTTTGTTAGGCTCTTTTTTTGTTTTTTGGGATGTTTTGCTCAGTTTTTTCATCTGTTAAATAAGTTTTCATTGTATATTAAAGATGCATTCTATTCCTTGTTTGGAGAAGTCACTGTCCTCATATTCTTCTTATATAGTTCAGGGTTTTGTTTCTAGCTTGTAGGAGCCTTGATGTCTAGCTTCTACCTTGAACTGATGGGACCTCGCTACTGGCTTGCATAGTGGAGGTGCTCACTTTTTTCTTGCCTAATGGGAGGCCTCTCTGTTGACTTTCCCTGGTGGTGTGGCCTTGATGGTAGTTTACTCAGAGTTCATGCTCTGCTGATATGAGGGTGAGGCCTTGCCTGGAAGTCAAGCCTTATTCCCAGCTTGCTAGTGGACCCTCACTATTGATCTGTACAATGGGTGGCCTTGCTGGTGACCTGCATTAGAGTAGGGCTTATTCTATGCCAATATCCAGTTAACATGTCCTTGCTAAATTCCCCTGGCTTGCTTTGGATTGAGACTTCTCTGCAAGGCCTTACCCTTCTCCCACTTGGGTACTATCTTCCCTGGCTCAAGCTGCCTGACTGAACTTCCCTTCCACCCCAGAGAGGCGAACTCCTATTGAATCTCTGAGGTCTTTTCAGTAGAAAAACTGATTGACTGTTCCTAAATTTGGTAAGAGGCTTTAAAGTGGTTTGGAAAGGAATTTGGGAGAGATTAGGCAAATTCCCTCCTCAGTTTATTGTCTTGGCACCAAAACTCTCTTTATATACCAATTTTTAGAATGGTATACATAATCAAAAAAGCAGAATATAAAATAAATTCTACCATGGACAATATCATCTCTAACACCAACAGGACTTGGTACTTCTAAAATAAAAGAGAAAAAAAGGAATTCAGGAGATAATGTAATAACAGAAACTGTTTAGATGAGAGACTTCAAAATAGGTACCTCACAAGTTTTAATTTGCATAGGGGGTGGACTTATGCCCTTCCTCTCACCTGGGACCTGCACTTGCCACAGTCTAAACTGACCTAGTAAGAGGACTAGAAGCAATTGCCAAAATCTAGGGTACCTGAGAGTGGGCTAGATATAAAAGGATAAACAAGACTTAATTATATCTGTCAATCCTATCTAGGGTGATCAGGAGTGCTAGAAGGTTTATTGTTCAGTCTAGGACTAGGGTCTATCATCCGGTTTCTTGAGGACCAGGGCCAATTTGGGATTTCATAAAATAAGGTCCTTGTACTCATACTAGGGTGGGAGAAGAAGGAAGGAAGGGGAAGATTATTTTACTCAATTGAAATGTACAAGTCGAAGTCTATACAAACAAGGAGGAAGAGGGGCTGGGATTGGTGGATATTTTAAATTTTTATTATCAAAGAAACACAGTCATTGAAACTTATAAATATTGGGTTTAATTTTATTCTATGAGAGTACAGAAATGTTGGCATGGGGAGCAGCAAGAGTCTAATCTCACTGCCCAAAGGCAGACTTGTGGTAGCACCCTAACTGTGTCTGAGGAATGGAAATTTGAGAGGTAAGCAAAAGTCAAGGAAGGATAATGGTGTATCTGGATTCAGACATTTTGAGAAGTCTAAATCTCACAAGCATAGTGGTGAGAATGTCTGAGACTGGCTGGCTTGGCTCTGAGAAGCAAACATGCTACATTCTTTTGGGGTCAATGAGGCATTTCCCCAAGATTCAGAGGTCCATTGTTTTTGAGTTCTCTGGCTCCTGTAAATCTGGTGGGAAAAGCAGCTCAAACACAGTGTTAGAATCAAAAATTTCTGAATTACTCATTGTGCCTTGCTTTTTGAATATGGTTCATCTGTGGCAAGCTATTAGCAGTGTCATTTTCAGTCAGAAATAAAAAAATAAATTTTAAAAAATTCCCTCCTTTCAGTTAGAGGGGAACCAAGGTCCACTAATCATCAATCAAGGGTCTCTAGTAAAGGCTAAGTTGGGGAAAGAGGAAGAAAAGACCAGCTGCATGTAACATTGAGACACAAAGTCAGCCTAGTAGCAGGAGGACAAACAAAAGAAAGAGGAATAACATAAGTGGGGAGATATGAGGGAGAATAGCCCTGAACCAATAGTAAGGAAAGTTTTTGTAGAATTCCAAATATCTTATGGCCATTGATTGATATCATGCAGCCATTGGGCCTCTTCAAAAATCTTTTGGGTACTTGTTTCAACCTGCCCTGTTAGGTTTATCCAAGTGAAGCATGAGGTAGTTGCCACTGTGCAAACTCTGCCCTTCTGAGCTAATAAATAGTACGGAGTGAAAGGATTATCAAGTAACACATTAGCAAGAGAATTCAGACATTTTTCACACCTTCTAAAGCATTCCCTGTCTACTGGGCCAATAATTATATGGTGTAAATGAGTTCAGAGATGGTAGATTCCTGATAGGCAAATCTACCCCAAGGAGCTATGAGACTCACTAGTTTGCCACTGTGATGGCAAAGGAAGGAATACCACAAACCTCCAAGTTAGCTTCACAATAGCTATGAAAGTGTATATTGTTTAGATAGGTGAATGCAAGAACTCATTTTGTGGAGTTACAAAGGAAAACATGACAATCAGGCAGACACATGCTTGTGAGAATTGGAATAAAACATTTCAGAGAGATGGTGATCTGAAAGTAGAGAATGATTGTACTGAATCCAGTTGGAGAATAATGACTTATAGGACTTGTCTTGTCTAACAACATTTAAGGGACCAAAAAGAGGAAGAAGATGTGGGGCGTAATGAGTATTTGTTAATTAAGTAAGCACTAAAATTATTGATCAGTTAGGTATAGGTGGATGGACAGCTGAGTTTGAGTGAACTGGATTTCTTTAAGTCAGAGTGGAATTTTAAAAGGATGATGGGAAGAGAACTGTCCCAAGGCGCCTTGGGAAAGACAGTTTAACCAATGATCACTCTTTGGATGGTCCTGAATATGGAAGGTGGTCCAAGGAGCTTGCTCTGAGAGTTGGAAAAGATCTGTTGATTCTCACTTGGAAAAATCCTATTATCAAGAAGGGAAGAGAAAGTGGTGGTGCAGTTCCTTTGTTTTCCCAGTAGGTGACGTTATAGAGTGACTGCTCAATGTAAGTGTCTGAAGAATTCTGACAGGCTGAGTTACATTTGAGCAGAAGAAGAAATCCAGTTTTATCTTATTACTGCTTATAAAATTATAGTTTAGTGTTAGGATAGAAAGATAGCTAATTGGGGAGTTTAGTTAGTGTAGAATAAGGAGGATTACCTTTGGTAATCGAGAAGAAGCCTTTTGTGAGGCAGATTTTGGGGAAAATATAGATTAGATTTTATTAATGTTAGAGAATATTTTTACCATAATTATCTTTCTGCTTCCTTTTCCTTTGCCTTTCTTACCATTTTAAAAGTTATAATAAATAGGGTTTTATATACAAATCTGAGCAGGATTTTTCCTCAACTGCTTAGAACAACCATCATTTCTCAACTGTCAACCCAGGATCACATCAACTTAAAAGCCTATCCATATCACTAACAACTATTGGTAAATACAAATAATAAGGGTCAATATACTTTATTACAGGGGGAGATTCTAGAAATATCTATTCTTGCCTCCCTGTGAGTAACTTCTAGACAGATCCATGGGTATACACATGACCTACATGAGCAAAAAATATAACACGCTATACATGTATGTCTTATGATCAAATCTATGATTGATCATGATTATTTTGTGTTGCATATATATATATATGTATATATATATTAATTCTGGGGCAAATAGAGAGTAGCTATTTGGAAATACACAGATTTTAACAAACATCTAAGTATCTGTCCAAAACACTAAGGTGTTAGCTAGGGACTCTATGAGCTATATATGAGAAGAGGACTTTATGGGTTAGCATTTGATTAATAATTTTATAAGCGTCTAAATCAGCAGGAAAATAGAGATTCACTAGGTTAAAGTAAAGTGAGCCATCAATTTTACTAGTCAAATATCTTAGATCATAGAGTATTAGGCAAATCACCTGACTTAGATCACAGCAGGGTGGGGTGAAGAGTGGGATGAGGTGTAAGTCAGGGATAAATGTAAAGTCCTACTCCTGGGCTACCCAGTGGAAGATTAAAAGTATAGACTGAAAATAATCTGTTCTTCCCTTTTCCTCTTAGGAGAAGGGAGTCAAAAGAGAATGAGTACTTAGGCTTTACTTTATAGTGGCACTAGCTAGTTTCAAAAGAAATGCTTTATTTTATTTGTCTTTTAAAAAATAATATTTTAATGCTTTTTTAGTTTAGCTTTATTTTAGCAAAACCTCTGATAAAATTAATCATGTGGAAAAGATGGCCAGATGTGGACTTGATGGTAGTACATTAGGCTGGCTCTAATAAGATTAAATTTTACAGGGATAAGTAAATACAAAGCCTTCTGCTGTAGTTTTTAAAAAAATCAATGTCAAAGGGTAAAATGGGAGTGGCATATTTAGATAGTACTATTTGAATTGAAACTGAATATGATCCAACAGTGTAGTTTCAGCTAAGAAAACTGCAATGATCTACATTAAGAAAAACACAGCTTTCAGGATTTCTTCCCTTCTCGCCAAGTTCAGTACCTATTCATCTATTTTTTTCTCCACTACAAAGAATCCTTCTAGCATCATGGCAAACCAGTTCCTCAACTTGCTCTACTCCCATGATTCTTGTCTCCAGTCTACTTTTAGCATGCACAGGAATGATCATATCTTAACTTTCCCCCCTACTTCTCCTCTCTATTTTTTTTGTCCCTACTCATGCTACATACAAAAATTTCTTCCAAGTACCAGAATTACTTGTTATGGTTCTGTAGGCCAGTCCTGAATTCATATTGGAGACATAAGAATTGAGCCCAAAGTAAATCACAAGGTTTAAGACAAAAAACAGAAATTCCTCTAAGATCTAATATGGAATTCTCTTGGATGAGCTGGCATATTTTGCTCCCAATTGACTCTCAATATTGTCTCATGTATTTTTCATTTGTGTAAATTCTATCAGCTTGGATAAATGGGTTTATTTGCTAACTACTCTATGTAGTTCTTTATGTAACTGGCAATTGGTGGAAAGGAAGTCAAACCTTAGATCTATAGCTTGTGGTACCCCTTCCCTGTTAAGAGACATCAATAAGGAGGAGAGCTTGAAACTAAAAATTATTTCCCCTTAAATAACAATATTTAGGGGAGGAAGTAGATAAATATAATTTTAGTTCAGTGCTCCCTCTCTGAAGAGAGAAGAGTGGCCAACATCCTGGCTCCCTTCTTTTTAGGAATCAAAATGTTCCTTGGTGAAGGATGGGTAGAAGGAGTCTGGTGAAATCTATTCATAGCTCCCTTGAGCCTTATATGGACAAACACGTGTGCATATTTGTAACTTATATGAGCAACACATACTTCTACATATTCATTATTTTTTTCTATCTGCAGACCTACCTCTTGTGTGTTTACAACTACCGTCTTTCTATAGTAATGTTAAGAAATGCAGATTTAACATAGAAGATTTTATTCTTCACAATGCTATGTATGAAGTTCAAAAATCCAGGAAACTCTCTTGATTTATTAAATGGTCTTTAATGCTCAATTTGAAAGTCAAGGTTTCCCATGATTATAGCTCCAGAATAAATTAGAAATGACTTACAGAGAGAAGAAATTATCTGGTTTAAGATATCATTGGAATAAATCATCAAAATAATTATCTTTTATTGCAAAACACACCCACTAAATGGTCCCCTGCCAATCTTTCCTAATTCGTTACTCCTTCAAGAGGTGTGCAAAAAAAGTTTATGAGGTTTTTTCCCCTTGGCCTTTCCCACTGAATCACTATTTGACCTTGGGTTGCTCAGAGATATAATCCTACTACAAAAAAAAATCTCCAATGTAATTTCCTTTTAGAAATTGTACTTTGAACACTTTGATAACATAAACCTAATTAAAAAAAAACCTTATATACAAAAGCATTCAAAATAACTTTTAGTTAATCGTGGTAATATTAAATTATAATCATTTAAAAGTAGAAATAATGAGATGTGTTCCTCAAGAATAGTATGAGTATTGATTTATGGTTTATAAAATGCTTTGTGAATCATACGAAAAAAGTCATAAGAAAGCAAAGTGTCATTGATGATTTTAATTAGCTTGTATCCCAATTATTTTTAAATAGTGAAAGATGGGTATTCTAGGCTTTTAAAATAGAGTAAAGCAATGGTTTTATGTGAGCAAATTTCATATAGGTCACCACTATAGACCAAGTTTTTTCTTTAAGAATTCTAAAATTTTCTTTGGGGATCCTGAGGGCATTGGATGAAGTGTAATATACTTCCCAATATGTTTGCATTTAAAGCATATGAGATGAATAAAACTGATTTAAGAGAAGTTTTAAGAGCTGATATAGAAAAGTTATGAAACTAACTTTTCCCTTTCAGTTCACCCCTTCCTGGGCTCTAATTATTTGAATACTAGACATTTTATATTAACTCTACGTCCCACGGGCCTTTCCTAATTTTCCTAGTTGCTAGTATCCTGACTTTCTCATTACCTTTTATGTTCTTTGTATAAAAGAAAGGAATTCCTGATCTCAAGGAACTTATATCAGTTGAAGGGTAATATATCTAAGTAAAGATCAGAAATTGTTTTATTTTTATTTTCAACCAATCAATATTCAGATCTCCAACCTCTGAAAAGTTTACCAATTAGATACTTAATCAATACTTGCTTTCTTGGTTATACTCTTCCCCTCTCCTACCACACTGGGGTATGCTTCATCTTAAGTCTTCCATTTATGGAAAAACATTGACCAGCAGGAGCATATCCAGAAGACAGTGGCAAAGATAGTGTTATGTGTCCTGTGAGGATCTGTTAAAGAAATGGGGAGCATTTATTTAGTCCTATGCACAAAATATTTAGCTATTAGAAAAGGGCTATGTTTATCTCCAAATATTTGAAAAGCATCCATATATTATGAGAATTTGAATTGTCATATTTGACCTCAGAGGGCATAAGTATAAACAATGGAAAGAAGTCAGAAGGAGACTGATTTAAATGGAATTCTTGCTTCATCTGAGGAGGAAAAACTTTCCAACAATTAGAGCTATACAGAACTACCTCAGGAGAACAGGAATTCCCTGTCATGTGAAAGGTGTAATAGCATCTCATGACTTTGGTTTAAATTTTTACTTCTCTGTGAATTTATTTAAATTATTCATTGGACTAGATAATCTTTAAATCTCTTTCTAACTCTGAATCCCATAAATGCCAAGATACTTGCAACGTGAGATTTTGTAATCTAATCCACCCATAGAATTTATTAGGTACCACATATTTAGATTATGCACAGACTACAAGAATTCAAAACAATTTTTTGTGTTGAATAAAATTGGATTCTAGGCTAGTTTGTAGCAAATTGGGAGCAGAGATCTCAGACCATAGATTGCTTTAGGAAATCTGTTTGGCAATATTATATCATCTCTAAGGACTTTAAGAGAGATAATGATTCCATAGTTATAAATTAGTGAAATAGTTGTCTAAAACCCTTTTACCTCAGGGTAAAATAAAATTGAATTTAAAAAATTTTGACATCATATATTTTATAAAATCCAGTGCAAAACAATTACATTCTTTTGCTTTTATTCCAAGTATCTTATTACTGGTTTAAATGGTAGCTCTAGGAAGCAAATTATATCATTTGTATATAGGTATAATATGTGTATGTATATATACATATATATATGTATATATTAAAAAATAAAAGATGTGCGGTAAAATATGTATTAATAGGTATTAATTGGTTGGTGGAATAGAGATTGAATGATGTTAACTGATTTCTCTAGGTTCTTAATAGTCCTTGGGCCAGTAACTTAAATCCTATTGATCTGGATAAGGATTTCAGGGAGAGTCTGTCAAGGTAACAACAAGGGTTTATTAATTAACTGGGATAGGCAAGGAAGGGATTGGGATGAACTAACTAGGACAGAACTGGATTCCCTCACACCAAGGTCCAATAGGTTTTCTATACTGATCTCTCTAAATTACACAGCTTCCTAATTCTATCCTATCCAGAATCTCCCCTTTGATAGTATTTTAAAAGTAAGGGAAAGCTGGAAGGTAAAACAGATACACTGGGCTGATTGTGAGATCTCATGTCTGTTGTCCTTCAAGGGTCTGTCAGGAATCCAGTAAGTCTCAGCACTTATTCCAAAGGAGAGGGAGTAAGGCTCTTGACACCTCCATCCACCAGTGTGTCTTACCAAACTCAACCTCTTCCCAGCCAATGAAATCTTGATAGATGATCCACAGGATCTTTAGAGAGGATATTTAGAGAGAAGAATAGCTAGTACCTTCAAAGTGAAAGTCCAGGGACTAACTGCCAACTCATCAGTCATTCACCACAAGTTCTGGAATCTTTACTCTCTGCCTTTTGCCATCACCTCCACTTTCCCTAATTTCACTACAACAAATATATGCATTTAAAATTATGCCTGTCTAGAACAGAGGCTATCCAGACAATATTAATATAAGGGCAGGGGGCATCTGGTGGTTCAGTGGATAGAAAGCCAGGTGAGATGGGAAGAACTGGGTTCAAATCTGGCCTCAGATACTTCCTGGCTATATGGCCCTGGACAAGTCACTTAATCCCCATTGCCAAGCCCTTACCACTCTACTGCCTCAGAACTGATAATTCAACATTGATTCTAAAATAGAAGATAGGGAAGAATAAGGTCAAAATGGGTATATAATTTAAACATGAAGTAAATAATTAATGTATATAAAGTATAAAGTATTTATATAAAGTATTTATAAGTAAATTAGGAGAACGTAAAATAGTTTTCTGTCAGATCTATGGACAAGAGAAGAATTTAAGACCAAACGAGAGATAGAGAACATTACCAGATGTAAAATAAATAATTTTGATTATATTGAATTTTAAAAGGTTTTGTACAAATAAAACCAATGTAACCAGGATTGGAAGAGAAGCAACAAACTGGGAAAAAAATTTATAACAAGTTTCCCTGATAAAGGTCTCATTTTCCAAATATATAAAGCATTAGGTCAAATTTATAAGAATCTAAGTCATTTACCAACTGATAAATGGTCAAAGGATATGAATAGGCAATTTTCAGATAAAGAAATCAAAGTAATCAATAATCTTATGTAAAAATTTTTCTTAATCCCTCCTGACTAGAGAAATGCAAATTAAAACAACTCTTAGGTACTACCTCACACTTATAAAATTGACTAATATGAAAGTAAAGGAAAAATAATAAATGTTGGAGGGAATGTGGCAAAATTGGGACACTAATGCATTGCTGGTGGAGGTGTGAATTGATTCAACCATTCTGAAGGGCAATTTGAAATTATATGTGTAAAATTTTAATTAATTATTGGATAATAATTCCAAGTACTATATTTTATAAGATTTATTAATAATAACTTGAATAGAAGAAATAAAAGAGCAAAAGTAAAAGTCTGAGTAAAGCCATGTCAGTAAAATTCTCCTGCCTGGCACTCACCCAACCTCCACAGTCACATTTCCAGGAAAAGAGCCAGGGCAAAGCTACACAAAAATTTTATCCTCAAAGTGTAAGGGCGTAACATGAGAAGGAAAGTGGGAAGCTGGGAACAAGAGTTTTGGGGAGAAAAATTCTAGTTATACATATCCAAAGAGCTATAAAAGAATGCATACCTTTTGATCCAGCAATATCACTACTTGGTCTATATCCTAAAGAGATTTTTCAAAATGGGAAAGAATGTGTATATACAAATATTTTATAACTACTCTTTTTGTGGTGGCAAAGAATTGAAAACTAAAGGGGTGTCCCTCAATTGGGGAATAACTGAACAAATTGTGGTATATGATAGTGATGGAATACTGTTATGCTATGAGGTATGGTGAACAGGATGATTTCATAAAGAACTAGAAAAACTTACATGAACTGATGCAGACTAGAATAAGCAGAACCAGAGAACATTATATATACAGTAACTGAAATGTTGTGTAACAATCAAATGTGATAAACTTTGCTTCTAACAGCAATACAATGAACAAGGACAATTCTGAGGGGCTTATGAAAAAGAATGCTATCCACCTCCAGAAAAAAACTGTTGGAGTAGAAATGCAGATGAAAACATCATTTATTACTTGGTTATTTGGGGTTTTGGTTTTATGAGATTATTCATGTACAAAAATGAATAATATGTTTTGTGTGATAATATATGTATAACCCAGATGGAATTGCTTGTCAATTCCGGGAATGGAGAAGAAGACAAAATGAATAATAAAACTTTGGAAAACTTTAAAGACAAAACTAAAAAGGAAAAAATAAAAACAAAATAGAAGGTTTGGGTTTAAAACAAAACAAAACAAAAAGCTTAAGTTATAGGAGATAGAAACCTTTATCCTTAATATGGCTTCATAGTTTGCCCTCTATTTTATAAGGAACTGTGGTCCACAGTGTTCCGTTCAAAATTTCTAGTTTTATAAATTAACTTTATTGTAATTTCACTGATATGTCAATAAATCTTTAAATTGATAGAAATAGGAGGTTTCTCTCTCTGACCTCAAATTATTGAGGAACAACTTTATTTTTGGTGATAGACCTTCCCCAACAGCAGGAGAGGAAGTTAAAAAAAGGAGAAATCATATTCAGAATTCAAACATGAATGATATGGAATAATCAGTTTTATTCTTACACAAAAAGGGAATACTGAGCAATAAAGATTATTTTCTGTTGAGAGCCTACTATTCATGCCTCATTAGACATTTGAAACAAGATTGTTCTTTAGCTACTTTACATTTTAACTACACCAAGTATAGTTTGATCATTGCCAAGTGGTCTTCTTTTCTTGCAGCTCTGTGGTAACTCTTTTCTCTCTTGGCCAGTATGCTGCTATCGATGTGATGACTGAAATGCCAGTACTCAAGCTCAAGTACCTAGGTACTACATTTGATCTTAGCCAAAAGGCTGAGAAGTGATAGTACCTAGTAAGAAAAGGAAAGTCACTGGCTGCCTTTTTTAAAAAATTAAAAATATTTGTTACATAAAATATCCAAGTAACTATTTCTCCTTCTTTCCCTCCCGCACTAGAGAAAGCATCATTTGTCAAAAAAGATATATATATATAAAATTGTGTCTTGCTTATTTCTATCTGTTATTTCTCTGGAGGTGCTGCCTTTTGAGATTTCATGTAGCACTACAATACAAACAGGAAGTGGCTGCGTATGGTTATGGGACTGGAATTAGGGGAATTAGGGAGTGGGGAGAGCATCCCCTCATTGGCCATCTAGACCTCTGAGAATAATTCTTACAACTAAAAGCCAATAAGAAGGAGAGGCATGAGAGGGAAAGAGTGCCTCTAATATATTAATTGGGTTCTATGTCAGCATCCAATTAAAGATGTCATCAAAGCTGATAGGAGTCAGAGTATTTGTTCTGAAGTGAGAGGGAAGGACCTTTCCATTACAAAACCTCAAGGAGTAATACACTGTAAACAAGGCTATAACACTTCAGTGTGTTTTTATACACTTAATATGAGGATAAAAACTGAAACTATGGTTAAAAAACAACACCACAATATAACTTTTCTTTTATTCTCTAGTCTCTAGCTATGGGTCCTTTCTTTTGATCTGACTCAAGTAATGCTTCTGGCAAGTTGTTATATTGAATGTTGACCTTATAAACTCTATCTAAGTTCACATACTTTCATGTTTCCACATTAATAAAGACTAATAATAACCTATATATGATGTCATAGTGATGACTCAAGAGTTTGAAGCCTTCTCAATAACCTGCTCACTTCTCTATTTATGAGAACTTATTTAAAATTCCTTCATGGGAAACCTACCTATAGTGAATGAAATTCAGACAATGACCTACACATGCCTTTTTTTGAGAGTAAAAGGTAAATAAAGAGAAAAGAGATTAAAAAAATTAAAGGAAGGGAATCATAAAAAGTTAGTAATAAAGTCCTATTCTGAAGTCACCCAAAAGTTCTCAAAGGTTATAATATAAACCCTGGTAGATTCTACTATACATGAAAACTTTCAGCTACAACACTGAGAACTGATTGTGATTGCTTTCTAAGAGCCACCCTAGTGTATTAGGCTAGTTACTTGGCAATGAATTCTTAGGCCATACCTATTTTGGAAACGAAGAAAAATGTAAAATCTCTAAATCCTTTGTGGCCTCCTTCCACTTTTATAGAGGTGGTTAGTATAAAAGGAACAAAAAGGGGGTAAAGAAAAAAAGAGGATTCTAGGAATCACAAATTTTAGACTATCTAAAAATATTAACTATTCATACTCTAAATGTATGATCCTTATTCAGTTATGTCCTCAACCAGTTGCTAATAAGAAATGAAAAAACTGACAATGGTGGAAGAAATGATTCAGTTCTATTTTGTTAACTAAGCATTTATTAAAGCACTATGGGAAAGAGATTATGCTAGATGCTAATAATATAAAGAAAAAATTTTATGAACAAAACAGGCTTGAATCTATATTATACATTAGGCACTTATATTAGGTTGTGTTTATCTTGTTTCCTAACTTGGGAGGAATCAGATGTGTTTATTATTGGTATTATATAAATATTTATATTTAATCAGATAAATAAAAGTTGAGGAAAATAAGAGTGCTAACAACTGGGGAGAGATATCACTTTTGTTGTTTTCATCATAAATTATAATAATTTATTATCTATAGCACCTTTCAGCAAAATGTAGCTTATCTTTAAATACATTTTTTGCTGTGATTTTGTCTGAGATAATGATTAGACCTGTTTTTTATTTTTTAATTTCAGTTGAAGTACAGCTGATTTTGTTCCAGTCAATTATTTTGACTATGGGAATCTTAAAGTTTCAAGTCCATTCCCTGTAAACAAAATACTAATGTATTGATTCTGCTTTCTAACCCATTCTGTTGTCTTCTTTTTACGGGTGATTAATTCCATTGACATTGTCAACCATTAAAAGACCATCCCTTCAATATAGAATGTATTATTAGAATTTGCTCCCCAGAACTCTAAATCCCAGCTTCCCATGTTCCCTCTCATGTTATGTGCTAATGTAGGGAGGATATAATTTTGTGTAGCTCTACTCCGCTTGCTCTTTTCCCCTGATTGAGGTTTATGGAGGTAGGGTGAAGTGAGAGGCAGGAGAGTTTTACTCAGGTTTTACTTCTATTTCTTTTTTCTTCTACATCAAATGATTATTAATAAATCTTATAAAATATAATACTTGGAGTTATTGCATTTTAATTTAAATATTACATTATGGCAACCAGAAGTTTGGAGTTTAGAACCCTAGCTCCACTTTAAGTTGTAGAGCACTTTTTAAAGACAGAATAGTTTAAAAATAACAATTTAATAATCTAAAAATAGTTGAAAAAGCCTCTGCCACCCTCGCTGCTCCTCCCACAGCTCCTGCTCCTGCCAAGCCTGCCACCACCTGCCTTGCTGCTTCTCTTGAGCACACTGATTGGGGGTCCTTGCAAGCCACTTTCTATGTGGCTGGTAAAGTATAAATTGCTCCCCCACCAACTGCGTCTCAAACCTGCTCTAGTGGCTTTTCAGCAGGAGAACACAGTATGGATCAGCCTTTCCATGCTATCTACCCCAACCCCAACCTAGCTAACCCAAGGGGACTTCCATGCTCCTTACTATGGGGATGGGGACTGAGGTGTCATGTGGCCACTGGTTTTTACCACTGGGAGGGGGGGGGGAGAGGAAGAAAGGTTACTCTTCCAAACCTCTTAACTTTACTCCTAGCCAGTGAATAATAGGCTAGTGCCACCTACAGACAGGAAGTACATTTGTAACCAATTTAATAAGTAAAATTGCAAGTATGGCCCAGTTTCCTGCCTATTTCAAACAGCTCCTGTTTCTGGAGTGCATTACCATAGTTTTAGGATGTCTTTTCTTCCTACCATTCCTGGATGCCCTTGTCCTTGCTGTTAGCTTGAGTAATCTCAAGATTCAGAGGGGAGATTCATCTCCCTCCACCCCCTTGCCATTTTAGCCTGCACAGCCTCTGCAACACATCCAATATGGGGTTCATCCATACTATGCTTAGTGTGGGTATGGAGAACCCCAGAAGTGTGACAAAAGGAATATAGATGAATGACGATATTTGGGAGGGGAAGGAACCTTAAAGAGTTTTGAGGTGAATTTTTAAGCCTTTTCAGACTCCATTGTTTTATTGGTGTTAACGGTTTCAGTTCGTTCCCTTCCAAATAGTGAAGAAGTCTCTGTAACACAGTTATCAGAATTGGAGAAAAGGAATCTTGAATTAATTGCTCACATCCTGTCATATATATTGTATTTGCTGATTATTTGCTTTAAGATTTAATTTTTTTAAGTTCACATATTGATCTAATCTATATTATTCTGTTACACTATGTCATTTTCAGCCACTGTGTTTTGACCATTAGTTATACATGCTGCTACATTGTCTTTATTTGTACCTTCCCCTATGACTGGACTGGAGAAAATACCATTATAAAAGTCCTTAAACAACTTGGACAAACCCTTTTCCATGGCAAAACCATAGGTCCTTATGGATGTTGGGTTTGTCATCAGTTCCACTGAGGTCACATGTTGCCTTAATAACCTTTTGCACCTTTTTGCCTTTGTTAATTTTCACATAGATGATAATGGATGAGCTCCATCAAACTGGTTACAGCCTATATGCAACCTTTGGAGAATTTAATGACCTAAAATTTTTCTTCTTTTTTTTTTTTTTTTTAAACCCTTACCTTCCGTCTTGGAGTCAATACTGTGTATTGGCTCCAAGGCAGAAGAGTGGTAAGGGTGGGCAATGGGGGTCAAGTGACTTGCCCAGGGTCACACGGCTGGGAAGTGTCTGAGGCCTGATTTGAACCTAGGACCTCCCGTCTCTAGGCCTGGCTCTCAATCCACTGAGCTACCCAGCTGCCCCCTGACCTAAAATTTTAAATTGATTTTAAGGGGTTCTTTGGAAGTGATTTTCAGGTGCCACTACCTCTGACTGATTATTTGCCTACCTTTGAGTTGTTTGTAACAAGAGGTAAAGGTCTATTTAGTAACTGAAGTGAAGTGTTATATCACTATTGAATTCCCCACCTCCATATTTATAAAAGTGTAATGGATGTGACATGTCTTTTATGGCTGTTACGATCCTGATTAAATTAAAAACATTATTTATTAAAAGGGAAAGTGATAGACATGCATGTTGGAGGACATGAAACAACCTGAGAAGAGTTTAGATAATTTGTGCCTGTAGACTGCAAGGAATAGTTTTGGGAGGTGTCAAGGTCAGTCACTTCTAAGGACACATAGGAAACAGAAGCAAAATGTTTCAAGATGTTTGGTAGCAAAGGCTGACCATAAGGCTGACTTAGGCTGCTTCAGATAGAATTTATGATGGAGAGCTCAGCAAAGTCAGCCAGCTAAGAACATGAAGGCATGTAGGAGTGAGCAAGACTTCTGGCTCACTGCAGGCTCCTGATTGGCTCTTTACTGTAAACAGGCTTATTCTGTATCCAGGGCATCTGTATAGATATGATAGCTCTAGAAAACAGACATACTGGTTTCAGGAATATTTTGACAACAGTTATGATTGTCAATTGCATATTTTCCTCCAAACTATTCTCTTGTACTTTTTCTTTTCTTTATTTTGCTTCCAATTCTTTTTTATAATGAAGAAGAGGGAGGTGGGAAAGCGGTATGCTTAGCAACAGTTTTCAGTGCTTGATGTACTTTGCTTCTGTTGTCCTGATTCTCCTTTTCCCTTCAAGTATACCCCAGTCACAGGTTCTTGCTTTTCTTCATTTCCTTTTATATCTTTTTAGGATATACACTCTGAGTTTAGAGTTTTTTTGCTTATAACTAATACCTCTCTGAATCTACCATCCCTCTTGTTTCCTCTCCTTCCTTTGCTCCCCCATATTTCTCTTTTGATTTGAATGGATAAATTCACCTAAAGTTTTATTCGTGTATATGGATAGGGAATGTATATAAAAGAGGAGGGGAAGAGGACAAGACAGGACCGAATGGGGTCCAACCCTCATCATGGCCATCCGCAAGAAAAGCACCAAGAACCCTCCTGTCCTGAGCTATGAATTCATCCTGCAGAATCACACTGGCATTGTCTCCTGCATGGCCATGGTCTTCCTGGTGGGGCTTATATTCGAGATTATAACAAAAGCAGCAGTTATTTTTCTAACTCTTCAATATGTTACCATTCTGGCCACAGAAGAGTGTGCAACCAAAATGGCCCCTTTCTATTATTATGGCATCAAAGATTTGGCCACAGTTTTCTTCTATATGCTGGGAGCAATAATTATTCATACCACGATTCAGGAATACATGTTAGATAAAATTAATAGGCATATGCATTTCTCCAAAACAAAACATTGCAAGTTTAATGAATCTGATCAATTTAGCACATTCTGCCTTTTTTCTTTTATTTGGAGTACATACAAGCATTCTGACGTCTGAGAACTTTATCTCAGATCCAGCTATCCTGTAGAAGTACTACCCCCTTAATCTGATGACATTTCAAATGAAGTTTTTCTACATATCACAACCAGCTTACTGATTTCATGCTTTTCCTGAGCTCTACTCCCAGAAAAATCAAAAAAGAAGATATTGCGAGACAGCTTGTCTACATTGGACTTTACCTCTTTCACATTGGTGGAGTTTATCTTTTGAACTTAAACCATCTGGGACTTATTCTCTTGGTGCTGTATTACTTTGTTGAGTTTCTGTTCCATTATTTCATAATGATGAAAAATATCAGAAGGGATTTTCTTTGTGGGCAGTTCTACTTGTTTTGGGAAGACTTCTGACTTTGATTCTCTCTGGGTTAATTATTGGTTTTGACCTAGCAAGAGCAGAAAATCAGAAGCTGGATTTCAATACTGGAAATTTCAATGTGTTACCTGTCAGAATTGCTGTTCTTGCATATTTTTGCATCATTCAGGCATTTATAATGTGGAAGTTCATTAATTTCCAGCTTCAAAGGTGGCAGGAACATTCTTCTTCTTAGCCTCAGACTGTGAAAAACAAATCTACAGTAACTAAAGGCAGGGAGTGGACTCGCCACATAACAGGAACGAGAAATCTTCACAACTGAATTTTATCAAATGAAATGACTAATGTCCCCAAAGAATTCTGCTTTTTACTATAAGGAGTTCTTCAGCACTAGACAACATTCAGATCCTAAAAATACAGTTTCTGCTCTTTGAAAACGAATGAATGAATGAATGAATGAATGAATGAATGAATGAAATCACTCCCAGGTTCTGTCTTACTTAACTTCCTCTATGCCCACTAATGACATTAGATTTCATGAGATTACACTTCTATTATCCCATCCATTCAAAAGTAAACATTTCATATAGTCTTTACTAATTGCTCACTTCCATTTACTTTTTTATGTATTTTTTGACTCATGTTTGTGTTACAGTGCATCTATTTAGCACATTTTTTTCTTTTTTTGGAATGCTTTAAAGTCTTCTATTTCTATAAAAGTCTATTTTTTGTCAGTAGAATTATACTCCATTTTGCTGGGTAACATATTCATGTTTGTAAGCTTCTATCTTTTTTCTTATGAAATATCAAACTATATACTCTCCATTCCTTTTTAGTGATAGAATCTAAGTCTTATGTGATTCCTTAGTACTGTGAAAGGGAATTTTTATTCTCTTTGTCTATTTTAAGTTAATCAATCTAGAACTTAAAGTACCCCTACTTAACACTAAGTTACTAACAAAGAAAGTTCACCCACAGTGAACTACAGTACTTAACTCTTTCATTCTGGCTGCTGATAGTACTACTTTTGTTTGTTTGGCATGAAAACTCTGATCTTTGGTTATGATATCACTGTGAGTTTTAATTTCAGGATATCTTTTAGACGATCAATGGGTTGTTTCTATTTCATTTTGTCTGATTATTTTAATAAGTCCAGATAGTTTTCTTTTGAGATTTCTTAAAACATAATATCAATTCTTTTTGTTGTTATTTATGGTTTTTAGGTAGTTCAATGATTCTTTTTTAAAATAATGTTTTATTTTTCCAATTACATGTAAAAATAACTTTAACATTAATTTTTTTAAAATTGAGCTCTAAATCTTTTTCTTTCTTTCCTCCTTATTTCCCTCATTGAGAAGGCATACAAATTTGTTATAGGTTGCATATGTATAGTAATGCAAAACATATTTCCGCATTACTCATGTTGCAAAAGAAAACACAAACCAAATAAACTCAAACGAACCACAAGAAAAATAAAATTTCAAAAAGCATTGATCTAACTTCAGATTCCATTAGCTCTTTCTCTGAGGTAGATAGCATTTTTTTTCATGATAAGTCCTTTGGAATTATCTTAGATGATTGTATTAGTAAGAATAGCTGTCCTTCACAGTTGATCCTCATATAACATTACTATTTACTATATATAATATTCCTTTGGTCCTGCTCATTTCATTTGGATCAGTTCTTGTCAGTTTCTCTAGGTTTTTCTGAAAGCATACTAATTCTCACTGCTTGTAACACAATAGTATGCCATTTCAATCATATACCACAATTTGTTTAACCATTCCACAATTGATGGACATCCCTTTGGAATCCTCAGTTATACCTAGAATCCCCATTCTTTGCCATCAAAAAAAGAGCTGCTATAAATATTTTTGTACAAATAGGTTTGTCTCATTTTTTATTTTTCTGGGAGATAGACTTACTAGTGATATGGCTAGGTCAAAGGATTTGCAGTTTTATAGCCCTTTGGGCTATAAATTGGTTTCCAAAACATTTGGATCAGTTCACAGCTCCACCCACAGAGCATTTCCCCCACATCTCCTTCAACTTTCACTATTTTCCATTTCTGTCATATTAGCCATTGTGATAAGTGTGAGGTCATACTTCAGAATTGTTTAAATTTTCATTTCTCTAATCAATAATGATGTAGAACATTTCTTCATATGACTATGGATAGCTTTGATTTCTTCATCTGAAAACTGCCTGCTCATATCCTTTGAGCATTTATTAAATGAGGACTGATTTGTAATCTTATAAATTTGACTAATTTCTGTATTTACTTGAAAAATGCAGCCTTTATCAGAGAAACTTGCTGTAAAAATTTACCCCAGCTTTCTGCTTTCCTTATAATCTTGTTTGCATTGATTTTGCCATACAAGTGCTTTTTAATTTAATGCAATCAAAATCATCAACTTTATAACTCATGATGCTCTTTATGTCTTGTTTGTCTTAAATATTTCCCTTATTCATAGATTTGACAGATATGCTTCCCTAATTTGCTTATAGTTTTAGCCTTTCTGCCTAAATCAAGTGCCTATTTTGCCCTTATCTTTGTATGTGGGGGGAGATGTTGGGTTTGACTTGGTTTCTGCCAAAGTGCTTTCCAGTTTTCCAAGCAGATTTTTGTCAAATAGTGAGTTCTTGCCACTTTCCTTTACATTTTTCATTGAATCTCTTGTTATTCTTGACCTTTTTTCTTCCAGTGAATTTATTTTTTAGGTCTCTACAATTATTTTTTTGGTATTTTGATTGGTATGGTATTGAATAAATAAAAATAAATTAATTTAGGTAACCTACCCATGCACAATTAACATTTTTCAGTTGTTTAGATATTACTTTATTTGCATGAAAAGAGCTTTGTAATTGTGTTCATATAGTTCCTGAGTTTGTTTTAGTAGGTAGATTCCCACTTATTTTACATTATTTACAGTTATGTTAAGTGAAATTTCTTTTTCTGTCCCTTGATGCTGGGCTTTATTGGTAGTATATAGAAATGCTGATGATTTATGTGAATTTATTTTATAACCTGAAATTTTGCTGAATGTGTTGTTTCACCTAGTTTTTTAGTTAGGATTATCTAAGTCCATGTTGGTGAACCTATGGCACGTGTACTGGAGAGGGCTGCTTCCCTCCCCCTCTCCACATGCACGTGAGAACATTATTTACATTACCTGCCCCTCTGCCCAGCAGCCCAATGGGAATGCTTCCTCCTTCTATCTGCCATATCATTTGGTACATATATGTTTAGTATTGATATTATCCTCATTTGTGATTCCTTTTAGCAAAAGATAGTTTTCCTGCTTATCACTTTAAATTAGATCTATTTTGGATTTTCTTTGTCTGAGATCATAGTTTAGCGTTTTAGATTTTGCTATTTTATAAATTTCAGATGAAGATATCTGAAGATATTATCAGAAGATAAATTTTGCTCAAATTATTTTCCTTTACTGTGTGTTTCTCTGCTTCACGTGTTTCTTATAAATAAAATATTGTAGAATTTTAGTTTTTAATGCACTCTGCTACCCACTTAGTTTTTATATATGAATTCATCCAATTTCCATACATAGTTATGATTACTAACTGTACTTACCTCCATTCTTCTTTTCTCTCTCTCTCTCTCTCTCTCTCTCTCTCTCTCTCTCTCTCTCTCTCTCTCTCTCTCTCTCCATTCACCCTGTCATTCTTCAAAAGTATAAAAGTATTTTGCTTCTGACAAATGTCTTGCCCTTCCTTCTATCAGTCTTCCCTTCTCTTATTTCCCTCCTCTCCTACTTCCTTTTAGGGTAAACTAGATTTCTATATCCAGCTGAGTGTGTATATTATTCTCTTTGAGCCATTTCCAGTGAGAGTAATTTTCCAGTCTTGCCTGCAACCTCTCCATTGTCTCCTCCAGTGTAAAAGCTATTTTGTATCTCCTTTATGTGAGATAATTTACTACATTCTACCTTCCCCCTCCCTTATCTCAGGGCCTCCCTTTTTCTCATCCCTTAAATTAATTTTTTTGGATATCATTCCACCATAATTAACTTACACAGGACCCTCTATACATATACACACCTTATAATCATCCTAATAAAGAAAAAATTTCTTGGGAATTACAATTACCTTCCCATTTAGATTGTAAACAGTTTAACTTTATTGAATCTCCTGTTTTACCTTTTTATTTTTTTTCTTGAGCCTCATGTTTGATTGACAAATTTTCCTATTTAGCTCAGTTTTATTGGGAATGCTTGAAAGTCCTCTATTTCATTGAATATCCATTTCTGCTCTAGTGACAATATCAAAGTTTTTCTAAGATATTCTACAACCAGAGAACTAAAGCCTGCTTTCTCTTTTATCCACTATAATCTCTCATTCAGTTATTCTGACTTTTCCCTCTCTCTAACCTATAAAGCCCTGGCTGTGCTATGGCTATGGTTTCTATTATGCTGTGGATAAGGCAGCTTCCATGGTCTAGGGTTTGACTTTAGTGGTAGCTATGGTGGCCTGGCCAGTGTTGGCCATGGTGGCTATGGCTATGGCTGCTACCACCCATCTTTCTGTGGACAGTATTCTTCTTATGGCTTCTGCTGAAGAACTTGTTTCCGAGATGTCATGGAATCCCTATCCCCTAGCTTTGAGCTAATTCAACTTCATTATTAGGATATCTCTTTCTGTCTGTCTTTATAGCTTGGGAGAGCTGTCACAAGAAGACCTTTGAATAAATTTGTAGCTCTGGGGACAGTGAAGTGGCGGGGCCTGAAACAGGCCACATTCTTCAGGGAACTGATGTTGAATCTCATCTTTCATGAAGAAGACTACTCCAACAATAGCTTGTTTCCACCAATTTTCTTTTATACATTATGGCTGAGATGTTCTGATTCTGAAATGTTATGATGTTCTAATAAATTTATTACATTGGCATAGCAAAACTGTTTTTGCTTCTCCTCCTTGATTTCACTGTACTTGTGTTTCAGCCTCATGTCATGAAGAGATTTTCAATCTTAACTTTTGTTTGCATATCATTGCAGAATATTCTCCAATTTATCTTTTGCAATGGAGTCTAGATTTCTATTGAAAATGCTTATTTCCAAAAATGGGAAAAGACCTATTGTTACAAAAATGTTTATAGCTGCTCTGTTTGTGGTGGCAAAGAACTGTAAACTAAAGGAATGTCCCTTGATTGAGGAATGGCTGGACATATTGTAGTATATGCTATTGTGCTATAAGGAATGATGGACAGTATGATTTCAGAAAGAATGGAAAGGCCTACATGAATTGATGCAGAGTGAAATAAGCAGAACCAGGAGAACATTATATACAGTAATTGTGATGTTGTGAAATGATCAAATACAATAGACTTTGCTACTACAATGATTTGGTACAATTCTGAGGGACTTATGAAAAAGAACACAATCTACTTCCAGAGAAAGAACTGTTGGAGTAGAAATGCATATGAAAACATATGATTTATTACTTGTTTATTTGGGTACATGTTTTGGGGTTTTAGTTTCATAAGATTATTTGCTTACAGAAATGAAAAATCTGGAAATATGTTTTTGTGTGATAATACATGTATAATCCAGAATGAATTGCTTGTCAGCTCCAAGACGGGGGAGGGAAGAAAGAAGGGAAACAATATGGATCATTTAACTTTGGAAAACTTATATGGGAATTTGTTGTTAAAATGTGTGAAGTAATAAAAAATAAAGATAAAAAATAAATATTTCCTTGTTAAATGTCTTCCTAAAATTTAGGTTCTATAGTACTTAAATTTTAGTACTTCATCTAGCCCCAACTTTATCCATGATAAAGGCATTTGTCCTTATAAGTAGTTTCCTTTCTCTCATTTCCTTGGTTTATGCTGATAGGGTTTTCATCTTCAAGGTTTCAAAAAGATTGACATGTTCATGTCCTCATGTTCATAATTTATGACCTCCAGATCCTAGGTGTTCATAACAACTTCCAGAATTTGACTTAGCCTATCCCTTATTAAACTATCTTCCACCATTTTGCTATCACAAAGAAATTTGATGGTTTAGAGCACAGTACAAGTCAGTGGCACACCAAAGATACAGAAGAGAGTTATATACCAAGTTTGAGAATTTCCATTCAGGTGGGTGCCATCTGTTCTAACCACCTAAATTGCTAGTCCAGTTTATGACACAACCCTAGAGCTAAGGCCTGCACATCCACCAAGAAAGTAGAATCATTGTTTCAGGGTGCCCTGCTAATCACTCAAAGACCTGAATTTTCTAATCAACTCAAATTCTCAAGGAAGAGAGTTTCTACTTAACTGTTCCACAACTGGTCTGGGAGCCTTTGGATTCCTCAGCACCATAAGCCAATATGGCCCTCATAATCATGTCCCTCAGATGGGTTTTTGGAAAGAAAGCCAGAGCTTAGCACTTTACCTGGAACAAAGCAGGTGGTATATAATAAAGGTTTATTAATCAAATGTGTTTCAGACAGTGGAAAAAATGTACAAGGTCCACTGCCAATGGATTTTCTCTCCCTTGTTTTTTAGTTTATTATGAGATTCTAAATTAAATGAAAAAAATAATTTCTATTGTTACACATCATTATAAATAATTTTCCTCCATTTGCAAAAAGTCTGTCCATTTTATGAATGCAGTAGCCTTTTGTCAGAAATAGCCTGAATAGCATCATTTCACTCAATTCTTTCCAAAACACATCTCCAAATTATTCACCAATCCTTTGCAGGAAGACATTCTATGAAAGTCACTTCAATGGAAATTCACCTTTAGAGATAATACCATTTCTGTCTTAGACAGCTGTTTCATTGGGCTAAGAATATTTTATTCTCTTTAGTAAAATAAAAAATCAGTTTTTAGGAGGAAAATGGCACTTATGAATCCACAATCCTCTACTGGGGCAAATGGAATAGACATAATATACCTATATTAACTGGTGGCATTTAAAACACCTTAAGAAAGTAATTACTATTCTCTATGTGTCCTCCAAGCCCAAGTGTTCCTGTTCCTTCAAGTGAATGTCCTAGATCCTGAACTGGAGACACTTTTACCATCTGAACTGGAATTTTCTGTATGCTCTTCATTTCAGTCAAACACTAGTCATGTATTGAGCAGTACAGATTACAACTGGACCATCACCTCTATTTCCCAAGCTCTTGTCTCCTTTGCCCTTCTTTATGCAATCTCAAGATCCCAGTAGGATTTCTGACTGTCATGTTACATCCTATTGTGCTTCCTTATCCTTTGGTGTACAATTTTGAGAGTCTTATAAGCTGGGAGGAGAGATAAGGCACCTATTGCTGTCTCTTGATAGCACTTAGTCTCATTCTTCTCCTGATCAATTGAAGTATTTCTGAGATACTTCACAACTGGAGAGATACAGCCTGCCTTCTATTCTCTCCACTGCGCTTTCTCAATGGATCACATCCTCATCTGCCATAAGCTCAATTACTTTTTCTTTGATAGTCAACTATCTCATCTCCAGTTCCAGCCTAGTATTTCCCCTAAATTCACTTGTCCAACTGATTGTTGAAGTATGTTCTGAATGCATGATCCTATTAAAACGTATAATCACTGCCCAGTACTTCTATATTTAAAATGTCCTTGGCTGTTCTGAGGACATTGGAACCTACTGAGAGTCCCTGACTGCTCTCCTTTTAGTGTCTTTGAAAGCCCTGCACATTAGATTCCTGACCCTCACCTTCAAGAGGAAATACTCTCTCCAAAGTGCTCAATGATGTCCTCATGACCAAAACTAATGGTCTCTTATGAATCTTCCTCCTTCTTGACTTCTCTTCAGCTTTTGATACCACTGGCTAAATGGTGTTCCTTGGTAGGATTTACACTTCCTGGTCACCTTGACTGGCCTACCCCCATATTATCTCAGGCTCACTATCTTTGGTTGAACCCTAAAATTCTGTTTCTTTTTTCTTCGCTATGTGCTCTACAGAGGTGAGAAAGTAAACCCTCTGTAGATCCCAAGGCTTTAGAATCCTTCTCTCTGCCTGTCACTGCCACATCTCCAGATTCCAGATCTGTATCTCACCTGAGATCAAGTCCCATATCATCATGAACTGTCCTAATTAGAAAATTTCAACTCCATGTCACCTAGACGTTCCAAGGGCCCCAAATCTAGACCAGATCTCTTCATCTTACCTCATCAAAAGCACCCTATGTCTTCTCAACTTCTCTACTCCATTTAAGAGCACAAACACCAAGGCAAGAACTTAGGCTTATATCTCATGGATGTCCTTGAACCTTTAGTATCTTCACAACTCTTTGGGCAGATGACAAAACTTACCCTTTTTACCTTATCAACATCACAGGTATCAAAATACTTCTCTGGAGTTACAATTTCCACTTTAGATCAGGTCCTTTATGTAAGAGCCTTTGATTGACTTCCCTCACTAAATCTTCTTACCACCCATATTCCTCTTTTACTTATTTGCCCAAGGGATTTATTTACTCTTCTTTCCCTGAATCTGAAAAAATCCAAGGCACTAAAAATATTATCTGGTAAACTCTCAATGCTTCTATTACTATGCTGATTTAAATATATAACCTCTGTCTGACATTTTACCTTCCTCAAGAGCTGGCCCCTCCCTACCCTTCTAGTTCGGGTACATTTTATTGCCCTTCCTAAACTTCATAGCCTTGTCCAAGTTGTATTCACTCAAATATTATACTACATGTACCTTCTACTTTCCTTCCCATTGGCTATCTGGCCACCTTACTTGAGGACAGGGATTCTGCTGGCATTCCTTTGTATTTTCAACCATGAGTACATACAATGGTTTGGCACAATGTAAATACTAGAAATGTGGTTTCTTCTATGAGTGTTTTTTGGAATGATTGATATATTGAACTATTCCATACAGGTGTACACCCCCCATTTCAACTATAATATAAAATTTATATGACTGCCACTGGAGTCTCAAGAACCACTTATAAAAAGAGACAAGCTTCCCCAGCCTGCTTAAAGAATCAGAAGTGGGTGGCAAGCTTAATAGAAGGACGACTATGACAACTGGGAGAGGGCTGCTATGAAAGCCTGGGTAGGGCAACAGTCACATGAACCACATAAAGCTTTGGCAACACTATAATCATTTCTCCTTTAAAAAAAGAGTTCTTATTAGGGCCTTGTCAGAGAAACAGCAAATCAAGAGAAAACACCCCTAATGAGCTGGGGCAGTTGTTTCCAGGGAACAATGATAAGAATGTGATTTTGCTTGGCAGTTTCTTTAATGGGAATTATGCAATGCTGCCTAAAATCTTCCACACCTCCTGCTGGAAGTGTATAAAAGCCCTCATGAAGATGATGCCATACTCATTCGCACCACCTATTCCTGATATCCTTCCAACTCCGTGAATTCCTGATACAATGAGCTACTACGGCAGCTACTATGGGGGCCTGGGCTATGGCTATGGTTCCCGCTATGGCTGTGGATGTGGCAGCTTCCGAGGTCTAGGCTATGGCTTTGGCAGCTGTGGGTACAGAGGTCTGGGCTATGGAGGCTATGGCTATGGTGGCTATGGCTATGGCAGTTGCCGCCCATCTTGCTGTGGACAGTATTCTTCCTATGGCTTCTATTGAACAACCACTGACTGCTGAACTATTATGGAATCCTTGTCACTCTCTGCTTTGAGCTAATTCTACTGCACCATAAGGACATCTTATGTTATCTGCCTCAGTAGCTGAGAGGCATGAGAGAGCTACCACAAGAGAGCCTTGGAATACCTATGGAGCACTCAGAGCAGCACAGTGAGAAGCAACAGGACCTGTTCTTCTGGGAAATGATGCAGAATCTTACCTTTCAAGATAGAGATTCCCTCAACAACAGCTCATTTTGAGCAACTTTGCTTTTGACACCATGGCTAATGTGTCTGTTATGATGTTCTAATAAACTTGTTTCATTGACTTAACAAAATTGCTTTCACCTCTCCTTCACTCTATTTAGGGTTCAGCCTCACACAGAGTAGAGATTACTGTTGGAAAAATATTATTTTCTTGTTAAATGTCTTTCTTGATTTCAGTTCTTTGTTGTTGCTTTCAATCCTATCTGACTCTTTATGATCCCATTTGGGGTTGCCTTGGCAAAGATACTAGACATATTTGCCATTCCCTTCTCCATCTCATTGTACAGATGAGGAACTGAGGCATATGGGGCTAAGTGACTTTTTTTAGAGTCACACACTGAATAAGTGTCTGAGATCAGATTTGAACTCAGAAAGTTGAGTCTTTCTGAATTCTATCTCTATCCACCTAGCTGTCAATTTGGGTTCTTCAGGAAGCAAATTATATTACTTCATAATGTTCAGACCACATTTTACTAAAATCATTATTTTGTCTCTCTTCTTTCTCCCACTTTCTGGTCACACATGGAAAAGGGTCTTATCTTCAGGGTTTTTCAAAGATTCATATATTGGTGACTTCTTGCTCTTGACCTATCATTTCCACATCAAAGGTGTCCCTGATGACTGTCAGAATCCTGCCTTAACCTCTTCTCTAGCAGTCTTCTATCACTTTGTTATCATGAACCAATTTGAAGTTTTGGAGCAAAGAAAAAGTGAATGGTGCACCACAAAGCCTAAAGAAGATAATCATATATAAAGTCTGAGGGTTGTCTTGAAACTGTACCTTTCTTTTGGGTCCCATCTCCTCCTGCCAATTCACAGCAGTGCTCTGAAGCTGAGGCACAGCCTTTCATTGGAGGAGACTCATTGTTGCAAGGTGTCCTGCACACCATTCTAAACCTTGTGTTCTCTAATCAACTCAAACTCCTTTGGTGAGCATTTGCTTTGCTGCTGCACAAACTGCATTGGGGACTTTGGTATCCTCGGTTTTATGGGTGGACATAGTTGCTGACATCAAGACCTTCAGAAAGGGTCATAGGAAGAAAGTCAGTGTGTTTCAGACAGCGGAGGAAACTGTGAAAGCGCCACTACTAACCTGTTTTATCCCTCAACCTGTTAGTTTAAAATAAATTTCTATGGCTATATTTCTCCTAGGCATTATTCCACATTCACAAAAAAGATTTTTGACAGAAATGCCTTCAGTAGATTCACTCTATTCTATTCCTCCTGAAATGTATCTACAGATGGGATCATCAGTGCTTTGGTGAAAAATCGGGGGAATTTTTGTTTCCCTCACTATATTTCCCTACTAATGAGGGAATAATTTTTTAGCCTGCCTTTTATATTAGATTTTATGGTTTACAGAATCTGAAGTTGCTTTTCTGAGGTTTGAGTGAAGAAGTTTCTATGAGCTAAAGAAAAACCCTGTTCTCAATATTCTCATTAAATATTTTCTTAAATTTCCTGCAAAAAATGTTGGGGCATGTGTGATGCTAGAACCTGATTTTGTCCATCCTTAACAATTAAGGTGGTCTTATCTAATTCCCAAGCTGCCAATAAATCTGTCCTTATCAGATACTTCAGGTTGCAGCTAGGCCTTGTAAATTTTCAAGGGTGTTCCATCATGATAAGTAGGGCCTGTGCTGATGCAACCAGCAATGATCTATCATCTCTGCTATGCTGGCCCATTAGATGATTATTCTTCTATTCTTTGTTCTATGCTCATAAAAATGTATAATACTGTGGAATTTTTTAGCCAAAGGGAGAGCCATTTGACCCATCCTTTATTATGAGGTCACCTATCCATCATAACAACTCATGTCTTATTCAGATATTTGCCTCAGTTTGCCTCTTTATTAAATTTCAAAGGAAACTCCCTGAAGGTCACTTCAGTGGAAACTTATCAGTCAGGAAAGAGAATATTTCTCTCTTTGACAGCTCTCAATGGGAAAATAATATTTCATTTTATTCCCTTTAGTAAAGTTGAAAATCATTTTATGGGTTGGGGTGGAAGTCCACCTCTGGATCCAAATTATTCCACTTGAGAACAAATAAAATACAACAATACCTAATACTTTGTGGTGGCCATGAGAAAACCTACTTAAAAGAGCTAGTACAATCCCCTGAGTGTATTCTAAGTTGAAATTTCCCACTTCCTTTAAGTGACTTCTGTAGGATCTGAATAGGATGGTCTTCTGCTATCTCACCTCCACTCATCCAAATGTTCTCCAGCTAGGGTTAAGATAAACAATGTACTGAGCAGTGTTGGTTACAAGTAGACCAACTCCTCCATTTTCCTGAATTCTAGACCCCTATACCCCTCTTTAAGCAAACTCAAGATCATAGTGGGATTTCTGGCTGGCTGTCATATGATTATCCTATTGAGCTTTGTTATCCTTTAGAGTGCAGTTAAAGTCTTTCTGAGATGTAATTTGGCCAAACTAGGGTAGCCTGTCTTCTGTTCTTACCACTATACTCCTTCCATTGGTGACCTCATCTCCCTTGGGGCTCATTTACTTTCTATTTTTTACACAGCTTCTATTCACCTCTTCCAGTTTATCTATTTATTTTTCCAGATTATACATTGATACAGTTTAAAAAAAATTTTTTAAACCCTTAACTTCTGTGTATTGGCTCCTAGGTGGAAGAGTGGTAAGGGTCGGCAATGGGGGTCAAGTGACTTGCCCAAGGTCACACAGCCAGGAAGTGCCTGAGGCCGGATTTGAACCTAGGACCTCCCATCTCTAGGCCTGACTCTCAATCCACTGAGCTACCCAGCTGTCCCCTTGATACAGTTTTTAATATTCATTTTCCTACATTTTGAAATCTATGTTCTTTCTCTCCCATTTCCCTCAGAAGGTAGGTAATATGATATAGGTTGTACATATGTTATAATACAATACTGATTTCTTTGCTCGTCATGTTGTGAAACAAGACACACATTGCTTCCACAAGAGAAAATTTCATGAAGGAAATAAAGGGAAGAATTGGCGTGCTTCAATCTACATTTGGACTCGATCTGCTCCAGTGGCAATGCATAACCTTTTTTCATCTTGAGTCCCTAGAAGTTATCCTGAATTCTTGAATTGCTGATAATAATTATGTCATTTACAGTTGAACATCGTACATTATTTGTTATAGTATACAATGGTCTCCTGATTCTATTCACTTCAGTTCATATGAAATTCACATATCATTTCATAGAAGTCTTTCCAGGTTTTTTTGTGATCATCTGGTTTGCCATTTCTTAGGGTACAATACTATTCCTTCACAATCCTATACCATAACTTGTTCAGACATTGCCCAGTTGATAGACATCACTTCACTTGCACCTTGTTTGCCACCACAAAGAGCGCTGCTATAAATACTTTTGTCCAAGTAGTTCCTTTTCCTGCTCTTTAATCTTTTTAAGAGTATAAACCTAGTATAGGTACTGCTGTGTCAAATGGTGCATATGGTTTTCTATGGCTCTTTGGGCTTAGTTGTAGATTGCTTTTCAGAATGGTTGCGTCACTTCTCAGCCCTACCAATAGTGTATTTGTCTCCCATTTTTTCCACATCCCATACAACATTTATCATTTTCCCTTTTGGCCATGTTAGGCTGTCAGATTTGTGAGAGGTGGTACCTCAGAGTTGTTTTAATTTACACTTATGTAACTGATAGTGATCTGAAGTATTTTTCCCTGATTAATGTAATTTTAAGTTTTTCATCTGAGAATTGGCTGTTCATTTTCTTTGACCACTTTTACATTTGAGATAGTTATTTATATATTTGAGCATTATCATACCTATGTGATCAGTTGGCAAAACTGGCCCTTCCAACATTTACAAAAATCTCTAGACTGCAAACACTTTTAATCCACTCTCACAATCCATACCTCAGATCAGTACTGTAAATATTTTTGAAAGAAACCATTTTGGACCAGGATGGAGGAGGCTCTCTCTGCAAGATCCTTTCATTAGGCTCCCAACTTAAATCTTCCCAACCATATCCATCCTCTACTTAGTTGCATAAGGGATTTTTCTAAAGTATATGTCTTGTTCATTCTTCCTTTAACCTAGTCACAGGTCCTATACATCTGGTATATATCTGGTAGAGTCTCATTGTTTCCTGTCCTGTTCTGGTTTAAATAGATATCCTCTGTTTGTCATTTCATCCTCTTCAAAAGCTGGCACTTTTCTACTCTTCTAGGCTAGGTACAGGGTTGCCGTCCCCAAACTTCATGGCCCTCTCTATGTTGAGCTACCTGCATTCATTCCCTTAAATAATATACTTCTTCTCCCTTCTGCTTTCCTTCCCATGCAATGTCTGTCCACCCTGCCCAGAATTCTCTCATCTTTCTAACCTTACCCTCTGGCTTTCCCTGGTCCAAGAGTCTCAGCTCTCATCCCACCTGTGGCATGTGGCCTTATGTTTCCTCCAAGTGTCTGGTTCCTTTCCTCTGAGTTCTTCTTTCACTCTCCATCGCTGAGGCAGGTACCTTACTGTTCTCATATTCTCCCTGGCCTTACAACGTTAGAACTGCTTAGGGACAGGAATTCTGTTGGTATTCCTTGGTATTCCCAACCATGAGTATATACAATGGTTTGTCACCCTGCAGACACAGGGAATGTGGTTTCATGTTCAGGGATTTTTTGGAATGATTGATGGACTGAACTATTCCATGCCAGTGTACATCCCCCATTTCAACTCTCATAAGAAACTCATGTGATTCTGTCACTGGAGTCTCAAGTGCCACTTATGAAAAGAGACAGGATTGGCCAGCCTGCTTAAAGAATCAGAAGTCCAGGGTGGCAAACTTAATGGAAGGAGAAGAATGACAACTGGGAGAGGGCAGCTATGAAAGCCTGGGTAGGGCAACAGCCACAGGAACCACAAAAGGCTTTGACAATGCTGTAATCATTTCTCCTCATAAAAATGCAATCTTATTAGAACCTTGTCAGAGAA
>NC_058132.1:416181536-416247192 GCF_016433145.1 Gracilinanus agilis | reverse complement strand
ATTGCATAATTCCTATTAGAGCAACTTCCAAGCAAAATCACATTCTTGTCATTGTTCCCTGAGAACAATTGCCCCAGCCTCATTAGGGATATTTTCTCTTAATTTGCTGTTCTCTGACAAGGTTCTAATAAGATTGCCTTTTTATGAGGAGAAATGATTACAGCATTATCAAAGCCTTTTGTGGTTCCTGTGGCTGTTGCCCTACCCAGGCTTTCTTAGTAGCCCTCTCCCAGTTGTCATTCTTCTCCTTCCATTAAGTTTGCCACTCTGGACTTCTGATTCTTTAAGCAGGCTGGCCAATCCTGTCTCTTTTCATAAGTGGCACTTGAGACTCCAGTGACAGAATCACATAAGTTTCTTATGAGAGTTGAAATGGGGGATGTACACTGGCATGGAATAGTTCAGTCCATCAATCATTCCAAAAAACCCTGATGATGAAACCACATTCCCTGTGTCTGCAGGGTGACAAACCATTGCATGTACTCATGGTTGGGAATACCAAGGAATGCCAACAGAATCCCTGTCCCCAAGCAGTTCTAAAGTTCTAAGGCCAGTGAGAATATGAGAACAGTAAGGTACCTGCCTCAGCAGTGGAGAGTGAAAGGAGAAGAACTCAGAGGCAAAGGAACCAGTCACTGGGAGGAAACATAAAGCCACATGCCACAGGTGGGATGAGAGCTGAGACTCTTGCACCAGGGAAAGCCAGAGGGGAAGGTTAGAAAGATGAGAGAATTCTAGGCAGGGTGGACAGATATCCCATGGGAAGGAAAGCAGAAAGGAGGTGCAGTATACTCTTTAAGGGAATGCAGGTAGGTCCACTTAGGTAGGGCCATGAAGTTTGGGGAGGACCACCTTGTACCAAACCTAGAAGGGTAGGAAAATGACTGCTTTTGAAGAGGGTAAAATGCCAGACAGAGAATATCTATTTAAACCAGAACAGGACAGGAATCAAAGAGATTTTACCAGGTGACATGTATAGGACCTGTGACTAGGTTAACAGGAGAAATGAGCAAAACTTTAGGAAAATCCCTTGGGCAACTAAGTAGAGAACAGATATGATTGGGAAGAATATTTAGGCTGGGAGCCTAATCAAAGGATCTTTCATAGGTGGACTCTGAGTGCTGATATAAGGTATGGACTGTGTGGGTAGATAAAAGTGTTTGCAGTCTAGAGATTGTTGTAAAAGTAGAAAGGACAAATTTTGCCAACTGATCATGTAGGTGTGATAATGCTCAAATATATAAAGAATTATCTCAAATGTAAAAGACTACAAAGTATTCTTCAACTGAAAAGTGGTCAAAGGATATGAACAGTCAATTCTCAAATGAAGAAATTAAAACTATATTTAGTCATGTGAAAAAATACTTTGGATCACTATCAATTAGATAAATGCAAATTAAAACATCTCTAAGATACCACCTCTCACCTATCAGACCATCTAATATAACCAAGTTTTCCCACCTGGAAACAACAGAAATACATTTAGTACTTATAAGAGTCCATTAAAAAAAGCGAAGTATCACAATCCCTTGAGTGTCCTCTAAGCCCACATGTCCCTTTTCCTTCAATGAGTCTTGTACAGCCTGTTTTGGAAGACCCTTCCTGTGCCCTGGATCCATTCTTCCATATGCTTTACAGCTTGGCCAAAAAAGCAGCCATGCACTGAGCAATGCAAGCTATAGAAGGACCAATAACTCCATTTTCCTGAATTTTAGTCTCTTATGCCCTTTTTCATGCAATGTCAAGACCACAAAGATGCTTCTGCCTATCATATGACATCTAGTGCACTTCTTTGCATTTGTCTGATATTTAGAAGACTGAAGGAGAGATGAGATGACTACTGCTACTCCAACCACTTTGACCTCATTTTTTTCCTCATCAGGTAAATTCTTTCTGAGATATTTTTATGGCCAGACTGATGCAGCCTGTCTCTTCTCTTTACTATTCTCCCTCTTTTAATGATCACCTTATCTACCATTGTTATGTGAAGAATGACCCCGTTTAGTTCAAATAAATGGGCGGCTGGGATTTGAGGTAACCCAGCCTAACGGGGCGGTCTCTTTAAGGCCAAAGAGCAAAGATGGCAACGCTCTCTGTCCTAGGCCAGTATAAATCTGATCTGACTGAGTATTAGAATAAGGAGATTTATTCAAGAAGTAACAGGAAAGGGAATTAGGTGGGTGGGTTGCAGGTGAGTTCCTATCACTGAAATGACCACCTTAAGGGCCCCAAACTGACTTTTCATCAGTCTCTTTGATCCCCAGCCAGGCCAAGGCTACTCTATCTTTACTCTCTGCCTAAGAATTCCCCTGCTATCTATCTGATTCTAAGCTAAAACCCACACAGGTATTGAGTCTTTAGAGTACAGATTGAGTAGCGTTGAAAGCTGGAGTCAGAAGGTCCATCCAGAGAGGCAAATCTCCCTGAGGCAACTTTGGCAGTTCAACCGGCTCCCTCTCTCAACCTTGATCTTCTTATAGAGTTCGCAGAGTTAAAACCGCCAGCAGTTTCCAGGTTGTTGTAGAAATAGCACGCAGAAATAGTTTGGAGTTCCACAGAAGGTCAGAGCTGAATGTGGGAGATGGCTCTGGCTCTGCAGCCCTACACCGACTCCCGCTGGCTGGCAGTTAGAATTTCCAGTCCCCCTCCCTCAAGATTCTAACTGGGTCTGCCCCTGTCTCTGCTGTGTCTCCAAATTCCATTTCCCTTTGCTGCAAACGTGTCTCTCTTCCCAAAATCTTCCTCTCACAGCTCATCCACTTTCATGATTTTCGAACTCCCTGAATTCAATGTTGTGAACTTTGATACTTACCTGTTTAAATCTATTCTATTCACTAATCCCCCTCAAACAAGAAAACTCCTCTAACCTATGCTATTATTAACTTGCTATCTCTGATCTTGGATTTTCCCCAGGAAAGATATAGGGTTAAGGGTAGGATTTACATAACGACTACAAAGTTTCAATATAACAAATCCTATCAGTATTAACAAATTGCAACTTCTTAAAACACTATTGCTAATGCCATTGCTAACTATTCCTATAACACTAACCTAATACAGAAATTTTCCTATCTATGACTATTAATATGCTAGAATAACATTTAAACCATAAAATCTTTCATTAAACACAATTTTAGCCATAGCTTTCGCAAGAAATTTCATCAAAGGAAAAAACTTTCTGCAAGTGCAGTTTAAATTCTGCTCTTAAGTCTAACAGCCTTATGTAATTCCTATACTAAATCTTAACCCTATAGCTAAATTGTTACAATAACTTTATAACTAACTTCCTTATCCTATTTTGTACATGGTCTATCTACAATTATGACACATACTTACAAGCTATATATATGCATATCTATATATACAATTACAAGAAATCAATGTGTGTATAGGTATATACAGGTCTTATGTACAAGTATGTACAACAGTTTTCAATTCTACCTATGCCCTGATATTAATCAAACAGAAAATCTATAGATCTTCCTATTCAGTTAATACCTCATGGATCTATCTATTTACATATTTATTGTTATATTAACGAGTTTTATTTAAGAAGTAACACCATGAGCTCACTTTCTCTCTGACTTTCACTAACCTATCTCCACTTCCAGTCCTTCATTTCCCTTAAACCCACTTAACCAGCTGCTTCTACCGAAACTTATGTTATCATCATTTTCCATTACTTCCATATTTTAAAAGTCCATGCCTGTACTACAATCAATAAAACCTTTTCATGGTCCCTACCTACCCTCCTTTCACTGTCTTTTAAAGTCTTGAATATCTTGTTCATGACCTTCACCTTCAATAGAAAATGATCCCTCCAAAGGGTCCAGTGATGTCCTCTCAGCCAAAACTTATTGCATTTTCTGAATCTTTTTTCTTCTAGTTCTCATTTGGCTTTTGAAAATATCGGCTAACTGGTGTGCCTAGGTATGCCGACATTCTCTTCTAGACCCACTGTTCCTTTCTGGTGACCGATATTCATGTCATCCAATGCCTATGAGGTGAATCCCAGATTTCTATCTCTTTTCTTTGCCCTCCACTAAACTCTCTCCAGTGGTGAGAGTATAGCCCTTCTTAGCTCTCAGTGATTCAGGGAATATCTCACTCTGCCGCTCATTGACACATCTTCAGATAGAGGCAAAAATCTTTCCTGTGCTCCCATACTGCATGATGAACTAACTGAACAAATTTAATTTGATATCACCTGTATATCTCAAAACCCCAAACTTTAAAACAAATTCCCTCATCCTGCCTCTTCAAAAGCAATGTACCTATTCACAACTTCTCTATAGCTTTCAAGAAAACTGCCACTAAGCCAGGAAATCAGAATTATAGACATGGACAGACTTGACCCCTTAGTATTATTACACCTGATTCACTAGCAAATGCCCTTTCTACATTAAGAACATCTCTAGAATACAAATATTTCTTTCCATTCTTACAGTTCCTACTTTGAATCAGTGTTCACAGCTCCTCTCTGCAAGATCCTTTAACATCCCTACCTCAGTCTTCTCCCCACCAAGATTCATCCTCTGAGAGGTTGTTCACCAGATTTTCCTAAAACATTCTTCCAACTCCTCTCCAGCTCTAACCACCAAAAATTCCTAATTGCCACACACCAATTATCTTGAAGACTCCAATTGCTTTTGAACTAGTTTAAACAGATAACTCCTGTCTGGCATTCCATCCTCTTCATCAGTTAGCCACTTCCTACCTTTCCAGCCTTCATATGTTTTATTATTCTCCCCACAGTTTATGGGTCAGCTCATGTTGGCCTACCTGCTTTTGCTCAGATAATATATTGTATATCTCTTCTCCTTGCCTTTCCATTGATTTGCTATCTCTCTGCCAAGAATCTTCTTCTCCCTGTTACTGTTCCCCCCTGACTTTCCCTCAGGCTCAAGTCTAATTCCACATATGGTACATTACCTTACTCTGTCACCCCAGTGCCTTGTGCCTTTCCCTCTGAGATCTTCTCCCATTAATTTTCCATGTTTGTGGCAAGTGCCTTGTGTATTCATATTTTCACCAATCTTAGTACTTTAAAGCCGCCCAATGACATGGACTCTGATGATGTTTCTTTCTGTTTCCAGCCTGTCTAATGGCTGGTAGGGTGCAAACACTGGGGAGATAGTTCATGTTTTAGTGCTTTTGGAATGGCTGTTTGATGGACAAAGTCCATACATTTGTGTCCCAAGACTTATCTCATCTTCATGCCAAAGCTTGTGTGATTCTGTCACTGTTCTCAAACAGCCCTGACTAAAAGAGACAGAATTAAATAGAATGTCTAAAGAATGAGAAGGCCAGGGCATCAAGTTGTGAAAGGACAATGTCACCTGGGAGAGGGCAGTCATGAAGCCACATTAACTAGTCTTTCAAAACATTATAATCATTTGTCATTATTGGAACAACATCATGTCAGTCTCCTTAGAGAAACAACAGATAGAGATAAAACACCATTAATGAGGCAGAGAAATTTTTTTCATGCAACCAACAATGGCAAGAATGTGATTTTGCCCTGGCAATTTCTTTAATAGGAATTACATAATGCTGGCTTAGATCTGTCACACCTCCTGCTAGAAGTATATAAAAGTCCCATGCAGATAATGCCATAATCATTCACACTACCTTGACAACCATCTATTCTGTGAATCCTGACACAATGAGCTACTATGGCAGTTACTATGGGGGCCTGGGCTATGGCTATGGCTCTGGTTATGGCTGTGGATGTGGCAGCTTCCGTGGTCTAGGCTATGGCTTTAGTAGCTCTGGCTACAAAGGCCTGGGATGTGGTAGCTATGGCTATGGTGGCTATGGCTATGGCAGCTGCCGCCCATCTTACTGTGGAAGGTATTCTTCCTATGGCTTCTACTGAAAAAAAAAATGTGCTCCTGAGCTGTCCTGAAATCCTTGTCCACTTACTGCTTCAAGTTAATTCCATGATATTGTAAGGACATCATACTTCATCTGTCTCAATGGCTGGATTGCAGAAGAGAGCTTCTGTAAGAAGACCTTGCAATCCCCATGGAACACTAAAGGCAGTGAAAAGGCAGAGTGAGAAGCAACAGGACCCATCCATCTGGGAAGTGATGCAGAATCTTACCTTCCATGAGGGAAATTCCCCCAACAACAGCTCATTTCTAGCAAGTTTACTTAGCTCTGATACACCATTACTGAACTGTCTATTATGATTTTCTAATAAACTTGTTCCATTGGCTAAGCAAAACTGTTTTCACCTCTCCTCTTTGATCTTCTTCTACATGGCTTTTAGTCTCACTTCATGAAGAGATTTTCAGTTTTGATCCAAGTTTCTGTATCATTGTAGAATAGTTGCTCTCTAATTTGGCCATGACCTTTCTCTCATATTCTGGACACACGGACAGGGATTATATCTTCAAGGTTTTTCAAAGATTCTTATGTTCTGTTGTGAGGAAGATTATTTAGTTATTAGCTTAGTATTAGTATTAGACCTAACAGGAAAGGCTGGAGAATTCCAAGATGGAATGAAGAAGCAGGAAGTTTCTTCTTGCTCACTGAGAGAGACTCCATGGTGGTTGGGGCAAGCAGCAACTGACCCTAGGAGACACCAGTTTACCAGTGATCCTGTGGAAAGACCGTCACCTACTTGTGGGAGATTTTGGTAGACACTACTAATCCCAACCTTAGTTGCAGGTCAACTTGGGCTGGGTCAGCTCCCAGAATCTACCCACCTGGAAGAGTACAGCAGGTGGTCCTGGAGGAGCAGAAACACCACTGGAGTGAGGCTGGACACTACTGTGAGGATATCCACTTCAGTCTTTGCTAGTCTCTGGGCCCTGTCTTGCTTATGTCTCATTTAGTGTAGATAAGTCCCTTCCCCAACCCTGTGGTTTGCCCTTAGTCTGAAGAGTGTAGTTAGCCCTATTCCCATCCTTTATCTTAGTTGTTTATCCCTGATTAAAAGTGTTATAAAATTCTTGCCTTTACTTTGCTGGTTTCCATAGGCCTAGTCTAGGTACTGCAGTGTGGCAGTTGGGCCTAACTGCCACTTCAATAACAGTTACCTCCTAGTAGTTAAACCTGGTCTCCCTACCTTGTTTGGACCTGTCATCTGTCATCCCTGTCACCATCACACCCTTCTGGACCCACATTTTAATATAAGTCTTCTTCCCTGGTTATTCCCCATTACAGTTCATGGCCTCATATTCATGATTCATGATGTCTAGATCTAAGGTAACCCTGATGGCTGTCAGAATTTATCTTGTCCTATTCATTCAACTTCAACTATTTTGTTTTTATCAACCAATTTGAAATTTTGGACCATAGCACAAGGGTAACACAAAGACCACAGAAAAGAGTCATATACTAACCTTGCAGGTTGTCATGGAACCTTGCCCTAAAAGTGATTCTCATCTATTCCAGCTATCTGCACAGTTTGTCCAATTCACAAAACTTTAGACCCACCCATCCAGAGGATCATTGTGCTTATTGTTACAAACCACTCAAACACCTGAACTCCCAAGGAAAGAGATAATCTGGTTCAGGAAAAATTGAAAATGGAGCTTTGAATTCTTCAGCTGCATGGATCAATGTGACCTCTGAAATCATGTCCCTCAGGCAGTTCCTTTGAAAGACAGAGCATAGCACTTCACCTGGCACATAGCAGGTGACACTCCATCTCTAAGTCCAGCCCAGTATTTCCCCTGAACTTACTTGTTCAGGTGGCTGTGTAAATATGCCCTGAATTAATGATCCGACCTAGCCTCATATTGTCAACATTTCCCAGTACTTCCACATTTGAAAAATCCATAGCTGTTCTGCATTCATTGGAATATATGCAAAGTCTCTGCTTGCTCTCCTTTCAATGTCTTCGAAAACCCTAGACATTTTGATCCTGACACCAGCCTTCAAGAGAATCTGCTCTATCCAATATGCCCAGTGATGTCCTCATTGCCAAGACTAATGAGTTCTTATGATTCTTTATTCTTATGGATTTCCCTTCAGCTTTTGACACTTTTGGCCAACTGGTGATCATGGGTGGGTTTGACCTTGCCTTTCCTATCATCTTCATTAGCTCATCATCATGTCATATAATTCACACTAACTCTAGCTTAACCCCAAAGTTGTGTCCCTTTTCTTTCCTCTCCATTGTACTGTTTCCAGGGTTGCTAGAAGAGACCATTTTAGTTCCTACAGATTCAGAGACCTCTCTGCCACTCTTGCCACAACTCCAGATCCAGACCTTTATCCTGAATTAGTATTGGAGGACTCAAAAGAAGAGGTTGATTTGATTGATGCTCCAGAGATTCCTGTGGGCAAGTAATCATTATTTAAATTAAATGAGAAATACTTAACCAAAAAAATTTTTTCCCTGAGATTTAGTCATAGATTATGAACTTTTGATCCATGCAATTTTAAATTTTAAACTGGACATCTGAAAACTACCTGAAAACTATTAGAACAGCTTCCTGCTTTCTTTCTAATCTTGGCTAATTACAGGTTTTATTTTCACAAAAACTTTTCCATTTAATGTATTCAAATTATCCATTTTACATCTCATAATGCTTTCTATCTCTTGTCAATTCACAAATTTTTCTCCTACCCATAAATCTGAAAGGTAATATGTTCTGTGTTTTTCTACTTTGCATATAAATTCCTTTATGCTTAGGTCATTGATCCATTTTGATCTAATCTTGATAAATGGTGTAAGGAATTGGTTTGTATTCTGGTTCTGTCAAGCTCCTTTTCAGTTTTTGCAAAGCTTTTTACCAAGTAGTGAATTCTTATTCCAAAAAGTTGGGTATACAAGATTACCATAATCTTTTATAACTGTTTGTTGTATGTTTATTCTGTTTCACTGATCTAATTGTCTATTTCTTAGCCAGTACCAGAAAGATTTTTCTTAGCCAGTACCAGATAGATCAAAATTCAGGACTATGAAATCTCCTTCCTTTATATTTTTTAATCAATTCCTTTGATATTCTTGCCCTTTTGTCTTTTGAAATGAACTTAGCTATTATTTTTTCTAATTCCATTAAAAATTTTTTTGGTAATTTAATTGTTATGGTGTTTAGGTACGACTGTCATTTTAATTGTATTAGCTCTGCCCACCCATGCACAATTAATGTTTATCCTGTTATTTAAATTTCATTTTATTTATATAAAAAGTGTTTTGTAATTATTTTCATATTTTTTTCTGGGATTGTTTTGGCAGATATACTTCTCATACTTTGTTCTTCCTATGTTCATTTTAAATAGGTTATCTCTTATGATCTCTTCTTAAAGGATGTTGTTAGTATTATATAGAAATGCTAATAATTTATAGAGGTTTATTTTATTAAACATTTATTAATAATCATTTTTAACATGGTTACATGATTCATGCTCCTACTTTCCCCTTCACCCCCCTTCACCCCCCGCACTCCCCCCACCCATGGCCGGCGCACATTTCCACTGGTTTTGTCATGTGTCCTTGATCAAGACCTATTTCCAAATTGTTGGTGGTTGCATTGGTGTGGTAATTTCGAGTCCACATCCCCAGTCATGTCTTATATGTTTCCTCTCCTGCAGTCCTTCCTCTGAATGTGGGTAGCATCTTTACCATAAATCCCTTAGAGCTGTCCTGGGTCATTGCATTGTTGCTGGTACAGAAGCCCATTACATTCGATTTTACCACAGTATATCAGTCTCTGTGTACAATGTTCTTCTGGCTCTGCTCCTTTCGCTCTGCATCAGTTCCTGGAGGTCTCTCCAGTTCGCCTGGAATTTCTCCAGTTTGTTATTCCTTTTAGCACAATAGTATTCCATCACCCTCATATACCACAGTTTGTTCAGCCATTCCCCAATTGAAGGACATACCCTCCTTTTCCAGTTTGTTGCCACCACAAAAAGCACAGCTATAAATATTTTCGTACAAGTCTGTTTATCTATGATCTCTTTGGGGTACAAACCCAGCAATGGTATGGCTGGATCAAAGGGCAGGCATTCTTTTATAGCCCCTTGAGCATGATTCCAAATTGCCAGCCAGAATGGCCGGATCATTTCACAACTTTGGCTTTGTCAGAAATCATAATAGCCACTCCTGCCTTCTTTTTCTCATTTGACGCCCAAAAGATTTTGCTCAAACCCTGAACTTTAAACTTGTGTATGTCCACCTGCCTCATATGTGTTTCTTGTAGACAACATATGGTGGGATTTTGGTTTCTAATCCACTCTGCTATTTGCTTCTGTTTTATGAGCAAGTTCATCCCATTCACATTCAGAGTTATAATCATCAGTTGTGCATTTGCTGACATTTTCGAATCCTCCCCTCTTCCTACCTCCTTTTTCCTTATACTTTTTCCTTTTAAATCAGTGGTTTGCTATTAAGACCCTATCCCTTATCCCCTCCCTTGATTAACTTCCCTTTCTACCCCCTCCCTTATTTTCCCCACCTCTTTTTGTTTTTAAAGGCCTTATGAATTCCCTCCCTCTTCTCCCCTCCCTTTTTTTTTGACCTCCCCACTCCCCTGCTCCCCTTGGTTTATCCCTTCTAACTTTCTCAGAAGGGTTAGATAAGAATTTTATGTCCCAATGGATAGTATAGCTACTCTTCCCTCTCCAGGTTGATTACACTAATAGTAAGGTTTGATTATTACCTCTTAATGCTCTCTTCCTCTCCTTCTTATAATAGTATTTGTCCCCTCTCCCTCCCATGCCCTCTTTGTGTGTAATATCATATCCTATTTTTCTCATTCTCTCAAGTTTCTCTTGGTGTCCCCTGCTATTCACCCCCTCTTTCCCATCCCCCATGTCATCTTAGATTATTTAGTGTTCTACCCTCACCCTGTGAATTATTCTTCTGATTACTATAATAGTGAATATTATAATAGTGAATAGAGTTCACTACAGAGAATTATACATAACGTTTCTCTACATAGGAATACAGATAATTAGATCTCACTGAGGCCCTTAAAAAGGCAAATTTAAAAATTATAAGTTTTCTTTCTTTCCCCTCTGTATCTTATTTACCTTTTCATGTTTCTCTCGATTTTTGTGGTTGGATATCAAACTTTCCATTTAGCCCTGATCTTTTCTGTGCAAATACCTGGAACTCTTCAATTTTGTTGAATGCCCATACTTTCCCCTGGAAATATATAGTCAATTTTGATGGGTAGTTGATCCGTGGTTGCAGGCCCAGCTCTCTTGCCTTTCTGAATATTGTATTCCAAGCCTTACGGTCTTTTAGCGTGGAGGCTGCCAGATCCTGTGTGATCCTGATTGGTGCTCCTTGATATTTGAATTGTTTCTTTCTGGCTTCTTGTAAGATTCTTTCCTTTGCTTGGAAACTCTTGAATTTGGCAATTATATTTCTGGGTGTTTTCTTTTCTTGATCGAATGTCGCAGGTGTTCTATGAATCCTTTCAATGTCTATATTGCCCTCTTGTTGTAGGACTTCAGTTCAATTTTGCTGAATTATATCTGATAGTATGGAGTCCAGGTTTCTATGAATTTCTGGTTTTTCTGGAAGACCAATTATTCTCAAATTGTCTCTTCTAGACCGGTTTTCTTGGTCTGTCACTCTCTCATTGAGATATTTCATGTTTCCTTCTATTTTTTCAGTCTTTTGACTTTGTTTTATTTGTTCTTGTTGTCTTGAGAGATCTTTAGCTTCTAGCTGCTCAATTCTAGCCTTTAGGGACTGATTTTCAGCTATAATCTTTTGGTTTTCGGCTATGATCTTTTGGTTTTCGGCTATAATCTTCTGGTTTTCAGCTATAAGCTTCTGGTATTCCTTTTCAATCTGGTCATTTCTGGTGTTCAATTTGCTTATCAGTTCATTTGGTTTATGAGCCTCACTTTCCAGTTGCAAGATTCTACCTTTTAAACTGTTATTTTCTTGCCAGATCTCTTCCATTTTCCTCAAAATCTCAGTTTTGAACTCTTCCATAGCTTGTGAGGAGTTTTCCTTATTTGAGGAGGGTCCGGATGCTTGTTTGTTCTCCTCCTCTGTTTGCTCGGTTGTCTGGATTTTCTCTGTGTAAAAGTTGTCGAGTGTTAAAGACTTCTTTTTCTTGTTGTTAATCTTTCTCTTCTGAACTTCCTGAGACTGGGTAGCCATCGTTAGCCCAGCAGCTTCTCAGGTTTATCCTTGCGCTCAGAGTCTCTCCGCGGTCAAGCCCCCTGGTGGATCCCCTTGCTTGATCCTCTGCCGGAGGTTTTTTTACAAGTCTCAGGGCACTGCTTCCACAGTCGTACACCTGTCCACGCTGGTTCCCCACTCAGGGTTTCAGAGCTTTAGCTTGTGGCTGTGTCTGCCTCCACCCACGCCTCCTCGGAGCCTGAGCTCTGAGCCCGTCTGAGCTCTGCTCCCGCGCTCTGCACCCTAAGCCCGCGCTCAGATTTCGGGTGCGTTCTTTAGCTTTTTGGGGTCCCAAATCTTGCTGCTCTCAGGAACAGGCCCCGGAGCTGCCAATGACTCGATGGGTGCCCCAAACTTGCTCTATTTCTTTTTAGCTGCCTTCGGTGCTATAGATGTTGTGTGTGGAGGGGATGGGGGTGGGGTGATTGCTCAGCCCGCGATTTAGTGAGAGCTGTTTCACCCCTTTATAGCATGGAAATGCCTCGATTCCACGTACCTTCCACGCTGTGCCCTGTTGTGGGGTTCCTCCGTTCGTCTGGACTTGTTTTTATGTCCCCTTGGGGAGTTTTGTGTGTTTTGGTCAGGAGAGGTTAAGAGCTGCTTCTTACTCTGCCGCCATCTTAACCCAGAACCTCCTATAGAGGTTTATTTTATATCCTGACACCTTGCTAAAATTATTTATAATTTCAACCATTTTAAAAATTGAATCTTTATGATTTTCTATATATGTATATCATCATAACTTCTGCAAAAAAGATATTTTATTACCTCTTTGCTCATTCTGATTCCTTCCATTTCTTTTTCTTTTCATATTGCTATTTCTAGCTATCTTCAAAGGTAGCATACTTTCTTCCTAACTATTCTAATGGTTTCAATAACATCCTCCTGCTACCATGAACTCAGGTTCAGAGATTCAGGAGCAAACTTACAAAAAGTCAAACTTGGTACTAGGAAAAATTTTTTAGATTAAATTTTATTTTATTTCCCCCTAATTACATGTAAAAACAATTTCCAATATTTTCCAAAGACTATGCCCTCCTTACTCCTCTCTCCCAGTCCTCATTGAGATGGTAAGTAATCTCATTTAGATTTTTTTTTACATGTGTAAGGATGTAAAACATTTTTCCATATCAATTCTTTTGTGGAAAGAAATTACTATAAAAATTAAGAAAAAAATGAAAAAAGTTTTCTTTGGTCTGGATTCAGACCCTACCTCTTTTTCTCTGAAAGGAGATGACATTTTTTTGTCCTGAGTCCTGTGGGTTAATTTTGGATCATTGTGATCATTGTGTTTCTGGGAATAGCTAAGTTATTCCCAGTTGTTCACTGAACAGCATTCCTGTCACTGTGTAAAATGTTCTCCTGGTTCTGTTTATTTCACTCCACTTCAGTTTGTGTAAGTTTTTTCAGGTTTTTCCGAGTTCCTTCTGCTTGTCATTTTTTATAGCATAAAAATTCCATTATAATCATATCTTATAACTTACTCAGCCATTCCTCAATTGATTATCAATTGATTTCTCTCACTTTCCAAAACCTTGCCCCCACACCCCAAAACAGAGCTGCTTTAAACATTTTTGTACATATAGGGTCTTCCCTTTTGTTTTTTTTGCCTCTTTGGGACAATATTTTTTAGCCCTTTGGACATAGATTCAAATTGATCTCCTGAATGACTGAATCAGTTCACAACTTCCAAAACAATACATTAGTGCTCCGTTTTCTTATGTCCTCTCCAAGTTTTGTCATTTTCCTTTTCTTTCATAATAGCCAATCTGATAGGAGTGGGGTGGTATCTCTGACTTGTTTTAATTTACATTTCTCTAAATAATAGTAATTTAGAACATTTATTCCATGACTAATGTGAGTTTTAATTATTTTGTCCGAGAATTGCCTTTTCATATACTTTGACTATTTGTCAATTCGTGAATAACTTGGATTCTTATATATTCAATTCATCTCTATTTCAGAAATGAGGCCTTTATTAGAGAGACTTGTAAACATTTTTCACACCATGATGATTACCGTGTATTACTCTCCACCCCCCTTATCCCCATCTCCTCCTACTTCCCTGTGGATAAGATAGTTTTCTATACCTAATTGATTGTGTATGTCCTTCCCTCATTGACTCAATTCTGAGAGTAAGGTTCATATACTCTCCTTTTCCACCTCCCCCATCTTCTCCTCCACAGAAAATGTTCTTTCATGCCTTCTTTAAATTTGATAATTTACCTCATTCTATTTTTTCTCTCTTTTCTCCCAGTGCATTCCTTTTTCTCATGCCTTAATTTAAATTAGTTTTTTATATCATCCCATCATATTCATTTCACACTCTTGCCCTCTGTCTAAATAATGACTAAGTTTTTGGAGTTACAATAATCCTTTCCCCATGTACACAATTTAACCTTATTGAATGTCTTTTGATTGCTCTTTCTGATTTTCATTTTTATGTTTCTCTTGAGTCTTGTATTTGAGAGTCAAATTTTCCATTTAGCTCTAGGCTTTTCATCAGGAATGTTTGAAAGTCCTCTATTTCATTGAATACCTATTTTTGCCCCTGAAGGATTATGTTCAGTTTTTATGGGTAAGTGATTCTTGGTTGGAATTCTGCCTCCTTTGGTCTCTGTAATATCATATTCCATGCCCCATAAACCTTTATTGTAGAAGATGCTAAATCTTATCCTGACTGTGGCTCCATGATATTTGAATTGTTTCTTTTTGGAGTTTTGGAATTTGGCTATAATATTCCTGGGATTTATCCTTTGAGGATCTCTTTGAAGAAGTGATTGATTGGTTCTTTCAATTTATGTTTTGTCTTCTGATTCTAGAATAATTTTTTGAAAGATGATGTCTAAGCTCTTTTTTATCATAACTTTCAGGTAGTCCAATAATTCTTAGATCATCTTTCATGGATTTATTTTACAGGTCATAAAATTTCAGATTTTTTTTTTCATTCTGATATCTATCTGCTTTCAGTTCTTCCAAAGTACATGGTATGACATAAGAAGAGGTGTGTTTAATACTCTCCCAGACTGTGCTATGGTCTGTGAGTAACCACAAGCACTCTTTTACTCCTTGGAACAGGGACCAGGGTCCCCTGCTTCCCTGTGGCCACAAAAGCTGATGTGTACTAGTGTTCTTCCTCACCCTGAAATATTGCCCCAGAACCGTTACCTCAATCTGCATATGGGAAATGCAACAAGAGTCTTGTACCTGCAGCCAGCAAAGGGACCCTTTTAAACTCCTTCTGAGCAGTTGTCCAACCTCCCCTTATACTCTGTAGCTGAAAGTTCTGGAAACCTTTGGTATTGCTTTAGCTGTGCCCCAGGTGTGTTGCTATGATGGGGCCTTACCCTGGTGCACTGAGCTCCACCTCCACCTTGGAGAGCCAGATCTCCTATGCCACCTTCTTAGTTGTTTTGGGCTAAAAAATTACTTCATCTTGTCTTTTTGTAGGTTATATTGCTCCAGAATTTGTTTAGAGATTATAGTTTTTTGGAAGGTGATTTGGTAGAAATCAGATGGGTCCATATACCTTCTCAACCATCTTGACTCCACTTCTGGAAAAAAAAAAGTCTTAGTAATGGATTGGGTTCTTTGAGGAAAGTTGGGTTCCTCCTCTTTGGAGATGTTCAGGTGGTAGCTGGATGAAAATGTACTGATCATGTTATAGAGGAGGTTTTCTTTGTATGTGAATACATTGGCATTGAACTACAGGGTTGCTAAAGTCCCTTCCAGTTCTCTAATTTTGTGATTCTGTGATCAGCTTATGAGGAGTAATGGGTAAACTGGCAACATTTAATTAACAAGAGTTTTCAACCTATTCTCTAAGGGGTGAAGACAGTTTTCATGATTTTATGTTTTACCTGGTTTGCCCTCTAATCTTCTGTCAACCTACCACATCACAAAAACTAGTCAAGCTGGAGAAGTAGGGTCTGTTGGCAAGTTGACACAAGATTATGGCTACATTCACCCAAGCCAATGAAGAAAATGGGTGTTGGGTATCCCAACCCTAGAAGCCAAGCATTACAGGTAAAATCTGGCTAAGCCACTGTATAATTATATCATAACGTAACAAATGACAAATGATGCTATTGTAAAACATTTTACCAACAGTAAATTCTATAGAAGTGCTTATTATTCATGATAATAGTAATGTTAAAATGAATAATTATATCTAATGAACAATTTTGAAAGCAGCAGACTATGTCTGGCAGCTAGAGGTGGTTATAAAGTCTAACTATAGATGTGAAGATATCTGCATTGACTAAAAATCCAGAAGCATATTTTGCCATGAAAATAATATGAAGCTTCCATGAAAAAACTATAAAAGCTGAAATGCTTTCTGACTCAGTTTTTGCTCAGAGTTTGATAACCAAGAATGAATTATCTAGAAGAAAGATAATTTTTGTTCTTCCTAAAGAGACACATAGAGCATATGTCATTTGCAGCTTGACAGAAATAACATTTTTCAAAAGTCCCAAAAATATCTCAATGTTTTCACAATATCTTATATAATTGTTTAGGAGGGGTCCCCTGCACATTCTACAGCTTTCCAGTATCAATAATAGAAGCCCAATGCTCCCCAGGAAAATGCTAATCTACCCCCAGTAATAAGGGATAGTTTATCGAACATGAGGCCACTGTTTTGTTTTTCTATCTATTGTATCCTTATTGTGTCCCAATGATAGATCTATTTCTTAACATGCACTATTTAATTTTGATTATTACATATTGGTAGTAATGTTTGAGATTTGTTACTCTTAGGTCCCTTTCCTTCACATTTTTTAGCTTTGAAAATCTTGATGTTTAATTTCTGCTCATGAATGGGTTTTTTTCCCCCTCTAGCTCTATAAAGTAATTCTTTGGCAGTTTGATTGATATGGCACTGAATCAGTAAATAAATTGGGATAATATTTTAACTTTTATTATATTGCCTCAGTTTACTCATAAATAAATGTTATTTCTCCAGTGATTAGGTCTGTCTTTGTGTAGAGCGTTGTATAACTCTATCATGTAGTTCTGTGTATGTACATCTTCAATTGGTCATAGCCATCAGACTCGGTCATCCTCAAACCGACAGATGGATAGTCAAGTTCATAGGATAAGAACTCTTTAGTAAGCAAATTTTGTTTACAAGGAAAACATTTTTTGGAGTTCCTAAGGACAAAGAAAATGCAAAAAAAAAAAAAAAAAAAGCAGACTGAATGGTATCTCTGACCCAGATCTCAGACACAGTAATTCTGCCTAATATATGGGAATTAATACAGTATATGAAAAATAAGTTCTCACAGAATTAGTGTATGATTTGATCTTGTCTAGAATATGTAGATTATAACAATACATTGTTATGGAGTAAGCTGGGACCACCTTGAAAGATCCAATTTTTAAATGGTCAATTTGAGCACTTAAACGTCAGAAATTAGCAAATGCTACAGAGTAGGATTTGATTTGTTGCTTCATAAATTGTATAGACTTAAGAAAGCCACAGATAAAATATTAATAATTCAGATTAAAATTAAAGTGTGTTGTACAAACATATATTTAGAGATGACGTTGTTAAACACTTACCCTGGGTATAAACCCTAGGCATAAAAATACATTAGTGGAAACTGAGAAATCTGTATTTTAATAGATAATAACCCAAGAATTATCCCAAACCTGTGAAGCTGAATAGAGTCCCAGAATCATGTGAGAATCTTAGTATCATAGTTCAAGAACTCAAAGGGGCATCAGAGGCATTTAGCACAAATTTTCATTTTAAAATGCTTGAGACTCAGAGAGGTTAATTTAAAAATGAGGCCCAGAGTGGTTAAATGATATTAGAGAATCTTTGGTACATAGAAAACATAAAGAAATTCATGCTATGAAATATCATAGTTATATGAGGCATTTTTATGAATGGATTAATTAAAGCATGTAAAAAGTCGGAGCAGTCTGGTCCAGACAACACCACTGACTCACAGATGACTTTAGGCAAATAATTTAACTTTTTTCAACTGTAAAAATATAAGAGTTGGATTAGATGATCATTAAGCATCCCTCTAGCTCTATGATTCTATGAATTATTATTTTTCAAGTGCACTTTGTGGTATTGTTATATTGAAGGTGAGCATTAGAGGGCACCAAGAGTACATGTAAAACCAGCATAACTTCCTTAGAAGGCAAGATCAAGGATTTGTTTTCATGGTTTCTTAGAGCTAGAAAGGACCTGAGAGCTCATCTATTCTAATCAATCTCCTTCTTTTACATGTAGCCCAGGCTAGAGACTGATGACTCCATGTGTTCTTGCCTGAAAGGCAGAATTATTGAGAAAACGTTAATATTCTTCTTTCCTAACAGGAGAGAACATAAACATGTTCCAGACTCTTTTGTGGGAGAGACTCTGAGAAAAAGAGAAAACAGATTTTGGAAGACATAGGGAGTATTAGAGATGATCTTCATGTAGAATTCTCTTCACTTAGGTTCGATGTTGGGATGGGACAAAATGAAGCACTTGCAAATAACTGAACAGTTACAAAAGATTTACTTTGATCTAATACTTATGGATGTATTCATATTGGAACATATTTGATCAGTAGGACAGGCTATGGGGATTTGTGTGGTCTTCTCAAATGCTGCATGAACCTGGTTGGGACTTTTTATGTCTTTCGGAGTCCAGAAAAGTACATCAGGGAAAGAGGGTGTCAATCAGGACCCTGGAATGCTTTCTCCCTTTAGGGAAAATTAATCTGTGTCATAAGAGACAAACAGGAATCATGGACTGCTTAGGGAATCATAGGGAAATGCTGGTCGATATTAGTCCTATCAAATATGGAAAAGTTAATTCAACATATCCTTACTTTCCAGCTTGCCTCTATAGAATAGGGAATTTCACTTCCCTGAGATCAATGGGAAAGTTCATTTATTCTTTGTGTTTTGTTGTATATTCTCACTTATATAACTTATTTAATTTCTGCTTGTTGAATGGGGTTGTAGGTCCCCTGGATAACCCAAGTCTTTAGAAGAATCCAAGGTCAGAAATAGGAATTCCTTGATTCCAGATCTGAGGAATGCAGATGGCTAAAGAAAGAGGACCTTGGCACAACCAAAGAGATAATTGCATAAACAAAAGATTATCTAAAAGATGCATATCCTTCGATTTTAGATGTATTTCTATCAGTTTTAGCACAGATGCATACTTTCCACTTGCATCTGAAATACCACTAAATTCTTACCAATGTTTATACTGGGACACCAAAACAATTCACATGGATATGCCCCTGAGTCCTCCTTGTTTGTCCCCCTCCCCAAGAGCTAATTCTTTCTATATTGAGAGCCTTTAGAACTCACAATTCATGTAGGCATCCATTTCTTACATGTGTTAACCTATCTTACTTTAGGTAATAAAAATATTTCCTCTTCCCCAGCTCCCTGAGTAATCTAGAAGCCTACTTGGCCTCAGTTTCTCCACCATTAAAAACGTGTGACTGTTTGAGTTTCTTTACTTTCTTCCAGAGTTATGGTGGCAATAAACCAACTAAATTATTGATTTCACATCCTCCTAGGTTGAAAGAGGTAGCCAAGTTATGGTGCTGAGAACACAGGATTTTGGTTCAAATCCTGACTTTATAACTTACTAGTTGTGTCACCTTGGGGCATGTTCTTTCCCCTCTTTATCAATTTCCCCATTTTTTAAAGCAGAAGGTCTCAAACCCATTGATGAGTTTCTGGGGAAGTCTACTATGTGAAGATATTTCCCTGCAGAATGGGAAGATAAAAGCAGCCAAAGCAAGTGGAGAGCTTAGAGTTTGGTCAGACATCAAAGATGTTTTGGTCATCTCCTGTATCCCAGGCTCTCTAGTCATCTTGACTTTTGTATTGTCACCAGATTTCAATGACTCCGGAAAGGAGACCAAGACTGATGACTATTTACCAACTCTGCCTCACATAAAACCAATTCATGCACAAGTCAAGCCATCACCCTCATGATGACATTTTTCCTCTTCAAAAACAAATTATGAACTGATCCAGCCATTCTGGCTGGCAATTTGGAATCACGCTCAAAGGGCTATAAAAGAATGCCTGCCCTTTGATCCAGCCATACCATTGCTGGGTTTGTACCCCAAAGAGATCATAGATAAACAGACTTGTACGAAAATATTTATAGCTGCGCTTTTTGTGGTGGCAACAAATTGGAAAAGGAGGGTATGTCCTTCAATTGGGGAATGGCTGAACAAACTGTGGTATATGCGGGTGATGGAATACTATTGTGCCAAAAGGAATAATAAACTGAAGGAGTTCCAGGCGAACTGGAGAGACCTCCAGGAACAGATGCAGAGTGAAAGGAGCAGAGCCAGAAGAACATTGTACACAGAGACTGATATACTGTGGTAAAATCGAATGTAATGGACTTCTGTACCAGCAGCAATACAATGATCCAGGACAATTCTGAGGGATTTATGGTAAAGACGCTACCCACATTCAGAGGAAGGACTGCAGGAGAGGAAACATATAAGAAAAACAACTGCTTGAACGCATGGGTCGGGGTGGACGTGATTGAGGGTGTGGACTCGAAATTACCACACCAATGCAACTACCAACAATTTGGAAATTGGTCTTGATCAAGGACACATGACAAAACTAGTGGAAATGCGCAACGGCCATGGGTGGAGGGAGTGCGGGGGGGTGGGGATGAAGGGGATAGGAGGAGCATGAATCAGGTAACCATGTTAAAAATGTATATTAATAAATGTTAAAAAAAAAAAAAGCTAATGTGACTGTTTAGTGGCTAAATGGAACTGAGGTATAAAGGATCACCCTGCGTTATTCTCCTCAGGGGGATATGGATTATAATTTATAATGTAAAGTTTAAATTCTTTTGAGAATAATTTCAGGTTAAGAAATTTGCTACCTCCCCAAATCCAGAAAGTGAATTGTTTGGAGAAGGCACCATGAAAATGCCTGCAGAGACCCTACACTGCATCAAGAAGATCCACAGTGAACTTTGGGGGTGCAATTGATTGAACTATGGGGGGTTGGATGCATTTGTTTTGAATGTACACTCTTATGCTAAAGGGGACTGCCCCCTAATTGGCTTTTTGTCAATGCACCTAGCAATCATTGGATCATTGGTTTTGTCCTTTTTTCTTCCCCAAATTACTGTAATTTAAAAGTTGGTTATGTTTTCAAGAGCCATCGGAGACCAGTCTTCCATGGCTCTAAGGGGGAAATGTATTATTGGAAATTTTGGGGTCTTTGAACTACATTTCTCATGAGCCCACTGGCTTCCTGTCATTATGCAATGATGTAGATAGAGGGATAAAACTGAGGGGCTGACGTTTCACTTCTTCTTTGCTTTCTATCCACCATGGTGGCAGCAGGGAACAGGGTGCCTTTTAAACTGACTAAGCTATCATGGCATGTGGCTTTATTTTCTAGTGGCTACTAATAAATCTTACAAAACCAAAAAAAACAAAAAAACAAATTATGGCCAGCTGTGTGACCCTGGGCAAGTCACTTGACTCCCGTTGCCCACCCTTACTACTCTTCCACCTATGAGGGTTTAAAAAAAAAACAAAAAAAAACAAAAACAAATGATGAGGGGGCAGCTGGATAGCTCAGTGGATTGAGAACCAGGCCTAGAGACAGAAGGTCCTAGGTTAAAATCTGGCCTCAGACACTTCCTGGCTGTATGACCCTGAGCAAGTCACTTGACCCCATTGCCTAGCCCTTACTTCACATTCAGACCTTCCTCATATCTATCACTTGACTCCCATTGCCTAGCCTTTACCCCAATACACAGTATTGACTCCAAGACAGAAGGTAAGGGTTTTTTAAAAAATCAAATTAAATTAAATTAAAATACAAAAACAAATGATGAGGGGGCAGCTGGGTGGCTCAGTGGATTGAGAGCCAGGCCTAGAGACGGGAGGTTCTAGGTTCAAATCCGGCCTCAGACACTTCCCAGCTGTGTGACCCTGGGCAAGTCACTTGACCCCCATTGCCCACCCTTACCAATCTTCCACCTATAAGTCAATACACAGAAGTTAAGGGTTTAAAAAAAAATGATGAACCACAAGTATGTATACAGACCACAATCAAATTTATTGAAAGGTTGGTTCTAAAAAGGGAAGAAATTGTATTTGTATATGTAGATTTGTATGAATATAGACAATAAATGGTATATTAATAGTTAGATTAAAAAGGTAAGGGACTTTCTTTCCTTTCTTTGTATCTCTAGTGCCTATCTCTAGTGCCTGGCAAGAGATGCTTGTAGATTAACTGACATTCTGTGTTTTTTATTTTGTTAAAAATAACTGACATTTACATAGCATTTTAAAGTTAGCAAAACATTCCGAGGATCTTATTTGATTCTCCCAGCAGTGGCAGATATTATTTCTATTTCACAGGTAAGGCAATTACCTCTGAGAGGTCACACAAGAAGTGTCAAAGGCATTGTTCAAATAAATCTCTCCTGACTTCAAGGGTAACATGATTTCTTATAGTGGCATATTATATATTACAGTGCTTATAGTGGCATAGCAATTAGTTGCAAAGGGAGAGACAGATAAGAAAAAAGTGTGAGACAGAGGAAGAGAGAAAGACAAGAGAGGAGTATAAAAGAGAGGAAGAGACAGAAACAATAGAAAGGAGAGACAGAAACAGGAGAGAAGATCTTGGGAGAACAGAAGAGACAGAAATAGGAAGAAGAGAGACATGGACAAATAGAGAGAGGCAGAGCAAGACATAAAGAGATCTTGTCACCAGCCTATATACAGCTGTGCTGTCTAGGCAACTCTTAAGATTCTTAGTTTAAGGGGGCAGCTGGATGGCTCAGTGGATTGAGAGCCAGACCCAGAGATATGAGGTCCTGGGTTCAAATCTGGCATCAGACAATTCCTAGGTGTGTGACCCTGGGCAAGTCACTTGATCTCCATTGACTAGCCCTTACCACTCTTCTGCCTTAGAACCAACAATTGGTTCTAAGACAGAAAGTAAGGGTTTAAAAAAAAAAGATTCTTAGTTTTAGAGAAGGTACGTACCAGTGCTTGGGTAGAATAAATCTCTAAACCTATGGAATTGCTATTAATGATCACTCATTTTGATTACTAGGCCAAGTTTCTAGATGAATAATGCTTTTGTCATTTATAGAAATTATTTAAAATCCAGAGCAGATGAATGATCCATACCATAGTTATTAATTTTAGTCAGGCATATTAATACAACTTCATTATTTAGGTGACATTTTGTACTTTCTTAAATTAAATATAAATAAAATGGTTATTTCCTTCTTTCCAAAATAATGCTACACAGAATGTGCTGATCAAAGATAAGGCAGAATATTTGTTTAGACACTCAAGGCACAAAGAAAACAAGTGTTGCTTTTCTTTGTGCAGAATAAAATGATTAAAATTATAACGTGGAATTTCATGTATTCCAGATGAGACCACAGTGAACTTTGATATGTCAGCCTATGCAAGTCACAAGATTAATTTTATAATTCAGTTATGTTTTTCCTGAAACCTTATTTAGCATTGAATGCAAGACAGATTTTTCACTTAATTTCATAAAAAAACAAAACAACACTCATTCACTCACTCTATCACCAAGCATTTGTTAAGTGCCTATTATGTGCCAGGCATTGTGCTAACCATTTTTATCTGTATGAAAATTGGCTCATCCAAAAAAGAAAATACACAGGGCACTTTTAAGTTTAAGCTGCATTATTATCAAGTCTTGATTTGTAGCTTTTGCTTTTCAAAGGTATAAATGCTCACAGGAAAAATTTAACATTGCTCTCTCAGGCCAGCTAAAGCTAGTTCTAGCCCAGCACTGACAATCCTCACATTCAAACCTTCCTCATATCTGTGCGATTGTATTTGTCAGCTAGAGAATAGAATTTGCACAAAATCATCTCCTGAATTGATGTAGAATGAAAAATAATGATTTGCTTTGCTCAAAATATGTGTTCTTTCCCCTAACTATGCAGGCTATCAGGGAAAGTGGTCATACAATCAAGTTCAATCATATGCCTAGAAGAGACAACATATACTTAGATAAGCAGAGACAAAAAAAAATTCAAGTATGTATTTTCACGTACTCTTAGAAGATGACTTTGTTGTATTTGGGGTTTTGGCAATCTCCAAAAGAATTTGTCACTTGAGCTCTGTTCCTCTCAGGCAAAGCTTTTATTAGGGTTTTCAGGGAGAAGTGGCTCCCACTGGTGATAGTGGAGCTGCTGCTCTTTGGGGGAGTGGAGCTATCTTCCCTCAGAGAAGTGGAAGATAGGGTTTTTATAGAGAAAAAGTCAAGGTCCCTCTGCCTCCTTGCCTAGTCTATGCTAAGGGAGATGGATAGGCCCCTCTGAGTAGCCCTACACAGGTGGGAACAAATGAGATTTCCCCTGATTGCTCTTTATTGGAGGGAGCCAAGTGTCCTGATAAGCACCACTGGCCTTGGTGTCATTTGGTGCTCAGCCCCCATAAGCATCCTAGGCCTTGCATATGTGCAGGCACCTGGAACAGAGCCTAATCTGATGTCATAGTTCCTGATTCAGGGCTCCAGGGGTTCTAGCCCCACCCTAAGCACTGTTGGCCCTTGGATATGTGCAGGTGCCAGGTCTAGTCATTTCATGCCTGGTTTAGGACTGCCACCCTCCATCAACTTCACACCTCAATTCTCCCCCAGAAGTTTAAGAATAATGTCTCTAGCGGCAGCTAGGTAGCTAAGAAAATAAAGATGAGAGGTCCTCAATTCAAATATGGCCTCAGACACTTCCAAGCAATATGAGGCTGAGCAAGTCACTTGATTCTCACTGTATAAACCAGTGGTTCCCAAACATTTTGGCCTACTGCCCCCTTTCCAGAAAAAATATTACTTAGCCCCATGGAACTTAATTTTTTTAAATTTTACTAGCAATTAATAGGAAAGATAAATGCACCTGTGGCCATTACCACTTCCCTGGATCGCTGCAGCACCCACCAGGGGGCTGTAGCGCCCACTTTGGGAATCACTGGTCTAGACATTACCTCTTCTTTGCCTTTGGATGAATACATAGCTATTGATTCTAAGACTGAAAGTAAAAGTTTTTGAAAATAATAATAATGATGTTCTCCCAGTTTGTTGCTTTCCTTCTAATTTTAGTTGCATTGGTTTTGTTCATACAAAACTTTTGTAATTTGATATAATCAAAGTCATTCATTTTACATTTTGCAATGTTCTCTATCTCTGCTTGGACTTAAGTTCCTTCCTTTCTCACATATCTGACAGGTATACTATTCTATGTTCCCCTAATTTATTTATGATTCTACTCTTTCTCTTTAAGTTATTTACCCATTTTGAATTTATCTTAGTACAGGGTATATAAGATATTGATCTAAATCTAATTTTCCCCATCCTGTTTTCCCAACAGTTTTTGTCAAATAGTGAGTTCTTGTCCCAAAAGCTTGGATCTTTGGGTTTATCGAATACTAATTTGCTGAGGTCATTTATCCCAAGTCTATTCCACTGATCCACCCTTCTGTCTCTTAGCCAGTACCATATTGTTTTGATGATCACTTCTTTACAGTACAGTGTAAGATCTGGTATTGCTAGGCCCCCATCCTTCACATTTTTTTCACTATTTCTCTTGATATTCTTGATCTTTTGTTCTTTCAGATGAACTTTGTTATAATTTTTTCTAATTCTATAAAACAGTTTTTTGATAGCTTGATAGTTGTGACACTGAATAAGTAGATTAATTTGGGTAGGACTGTCATTTCTTTATGTTAGTTCATCCTACCAATGAACAATTAATGTTTTTCCAGTTATTTAGATCTGGTTTTAATTGTATAAAAAGTGTTTTATAGTTGTGTTCATATAATTCCTGTGTTTGTCTTGGTAGATAAATTCCTAAATGTTTTATATTGTCTAGAGCAGTGATGGGCAACCTTTTTAAAGAGGGGGCAAAGGAAAGAAAATGCTCATCTGTTAATCTGTTTCTAAGGCAACTCTTTCGAAGTTTCATTGTATTGTATCCTACTCATTGTATTTGTCAGATTAAGAATAATGTCTCAGTGCCTGATAGAACATTTCAGGGGGCTGCATCTGGCCTGTGGGCTGTAGTTTGCCCATCACTGGTCTACTAGAGTGATTTTAAATGGAGTTTCTCATTCTAACTCTTACGACTGAATCTTGTTGGAAATATATAGGAATGCTGATGGTTTATGTAAGTTTATCTTGTGCCCTGCAACTATGCTAAACTTGTTAATTATTTCTACTAGCCTTTTAGTTTATTTTCTAGGATTCTTTAAGAATACCATCATATCATCTGCAAAGAGTGATAGTTTAGTTTCCTCATTGCCTACTTTAATCCCTTCCATTTATTTTTCTTTTCTATTTGCAACTGCTAGTATTTCTAGTACAATATTAAATAGTAGAGGTGATAATGGGCATCCTTGCTTCACTCCTGATCTTATTGGGATGGTGTCTAACTTGTCCCCATTGCAGATCATACTTGCTGATTTGTTATTTTGAGGAATGACCCTTCTATTCCTATACTTTCTAGTGTTTTCAATAGGAATAGATGTATTTTGTCAAAGGCTTTTTCTGCATCTATTGAGATAATCATGTGATCTCTGCTGGTTTGATTCATTGTTTATAGTACCCTTTAGCAAAATGTAATTTCCTTCCTTATTTCTCCTAATCAGATCAATTTGTACTTTAGCTTTGTCTGGTATCATGATTGCTACTCCTGCTTTTTTTTTACTTCAGATGATGCATAATACATTCTGCTTTATCCTTTTACCTTGAATCTGTCTGTGTCACCCTGCCTCAAATGTGTTTCTTGAAAACAACAGATAGTAGGATTCAGGTTTTTAATCCACTCTGCTATCCACTTGTTTTATGGGTGAGTTCATCCCATTCACATACAGCATTATGATTACTGTGTATTGCCCTACATTATATTATCCCCTTTAAATCCTGCTCTATCCCCTTTCTCTCTGTTCCTCCTCACTAGTATTTTGCTTTTTGTCTCCCCCCCATACTTCTCCCTCCCTTCAATTACCTGTCTCTTTCCTTGTGTTATTCCCCTCTACTTCTCTATGGGTGAGATAGAATTCTATACCCCAATAAGTAGGGTAAGAATTCTATACCCACTGAGTATACTTGTTTTACCCCATCAGAGCCCTTTATGATGAGAGTAAAGTTTAAGCATTACTTGTCACCACCCTTATCCTCCTCTCTCTATAATGATTTCTCACACCTCTTTATATTATATAATTTACCCCATTCTTTTTCTCCCTTCCCTTTTCTCTAAGTGCAACTCTCTCTTTCAGCCATTGATTGATTTTTTATATAGCATTCATATGCATATATACTATATCATACATAAATATTTTTCCATATCATCACATTTACATATACATCATATCATCATAATCAGCTTACTTCTCCACCCTCTTTCTGAGTAAATTCCTTCTAGCTTCTCTACTAGGAAGGATAATTTTTTTATAATTACAGGAATCCTCTTTCTATGTAGACATATAAACATTTTTATCTTAATGAGCCCCTTAAATTTTCTCTTTATTATATACCTTTTTGGGCTTCTCTTGTGTCTTGTGTTTGGATTTCAGATTTTTTTGTTTAGATCTGGCTTATTCCTCAGGAATGCTTGGAAATCTTCTATCTTATTAAATGTCCATTTTCCCCCATGAAAGAATATACTCAGTTTTGGTGGATAGGTGACTCTGGATTGTAAATCCATATCTTTTGTCTTCTTGAATATCATATTCCATGCCTTTTGATCCTTTAATGTAGAAGCTGCTAGGTCCTCTGTGATCCTGATTGTAGCTTGCTGGTATTTTAATAGTTTCTTTCTGGCTGCTTCAAGTATTTTTTCCTTGACTTGGCGGCTCTTGAATTTAGCTATTATATTCCTGGAAGTTGTCATTTGAGTATTTCTTTCAGGAGGTGATCTGTGGATTCTTTCAATTTCAATTTTATTTTCTTGTTCAAGGATCTCTGGGCAGTTATCCTTGATAATTTCTTGTAATATGATGTCCAAGATTTTTTTCTTGATCATAGTTTTCAGGTAGTTCAATAATTTCTCAAATTGTCTCTCCTAGATCTATTTTCTAAGTCACTTGTTTTATCAATAAGATATTTCATGTTTTCCTGTTTTTTCATTCCTTTGCTACTGCTTTATTGTTTTTTGATTTCTCAAGAAATCATTAGTTTCTAGATGGTCAATTCTGATTTTTAAAGCCTGATTTTCCTCTGTCTATTTTTGGTTCTCCTTTATTTCTTCTTACATCACTTTCATTTCTCGTTCCCTCTTTCCTCTGCCTCTCTTAATAGTTTTTTGAAGACTTTTTTTTATTTCTTCCAGAATATGTGCCCAATCCATATTTTTCTTTTGGACTCTGAGTGTGTTTCCTTTGCTTTCACTGTCCCCTTCTGTGTCTGTACTTTGTTCTTTGTCTCCATAAAAATTCCTTTTATGTTAGGTGCTTTTTTATTGTTTGCTCATTTTTCCTAGGATTGGGAGGGAGGGGATGATGTGATGGTCTGAGGGCTGTGAGCTCTGAGAGCCCCCTCCCCCTGCTGATTCAATTGACCCTTGAGATGGTGATAGCTTAAAGACTTGCCTCAGGCTTAGGTGTAAGCTTTTGATCTCACTGATCTGGATCAGGTCAGGGGCTATATACTTGATCCAATCAAGCACACCTTTGATTGTCTTGTCTTGGAGTTCTGCCCTGAGCTTTAGGCAAAAAGATCAGTACTTAGTACTTAGTACTATAAACCACCCCAAAGTGTGAACTAAGTTCTTATCTCAAGCCTAAACTAAAATTCCCTGGCCTGGGAATTATATCTCAAACCTAGACTAAAATTTCCTGGGGCTCAGGACTTCTCCATAAGTTTGAAATTTCAATGGTATAGGTTGACTTGTACCACTATTTGCCCAGGCAGAATCTCAGGATCTAGATGTTGGCTTGGGAATAGGTTCTGGAACCTTGGTCAGCAGATGTGGGGTGGGGTTGGGGTGTGTCGTTTACTCTTGGTTTGCTCTTCCCTCCTTGCTACAGATTCTTGCTAGATCTTCTCTCCTCTCACCCCTATGCCCCAGATGTTGTTTGCCTACCTTTTGGGTTTTTCTTTTCTTGAAAGTTGTTTCACTCTGTCTCCTTGTTGCTTCTTTCACTCCTATACTCGTTTTGTGGTGATATTTTAATCTTGATCTAAGAGTATTCTCATGGTGTCATAGAGGTTGCTCTGGATTAACTTTGCCATCTTGACTCTCAGCTTTGTATTTTGAAGGTAGTTTCATATTGAATTTGAAATAGCTCATTCTCTGATTGAATTAGATTGCTATTCAACTCCACCTTTTGATTTAGAACAAAGTCAGGTTGCTAATCTGTCAACAAATTACTTAAGATAAGGGGGGCCAATGCACTTTCTGGGGGACACCAGAGGCCTCGTGGCTTCCTGGCACCTGGAAAATGCTTTCCTTTTGTCTGATATGACTATTGGCATCTGGAAGACTCACCTCTGATCCAGTCTGAGGTCAACCTCCTGAATCAGAGGGATTCAAAAAATTGATGTCACAAATAACTTAAAGGAGACTTGAGGAAAGGAAGTAGGGCTCTTTGAATAGGATTTTTGGAGCAAGAAAGTGTTTTGGGGGTAGGTCCAGCAGCCCGTTTTGGAGGTTTGGTAAGGGAATGGGCAGCCACAGATGTTGAAAGGTCTTCTCTTTCTCTTTTAGTTTATTGAATAAATAATTATCATTAAAGATACAGTACCCAGAGAATTTTAATTTTAACAGGGTTTAGTTTTAGATTGCTCTTTAGAATGATTGTATTGTGTCATAGCTTCTCCAGCAGGTGTATTAATGTCCCAATTTTCACACAACTCTTCTACAATTTGTTATTTTCCCTTTTGGCCATATTAGTGTATCTGAGAAGGTTTTATCATAGAGATATTTCAACTTGTACTTTTCTAATCAATCATGATTTGGAGCATTTTTTCATAAGATTGGATTCCTTCATCTGAGAATTGCTTTTTCATATCCTTTGCCCACTTGGGGCATGATGTGTATTCTTGAAAATTTAATTCAATTTTCTATGTATTTGACAAATGAGGCCTTTGCCAAAGCCACTTGCTATAAAAAAATTTCCTCAGTTTTTTGTTTCTTTTCTAATATTGATTGACATGGTTTTGTTTTTATAAAAGTTGTTTTAATATAATTTATTTTAAATTATCCATTTCACTTTTCATGTTAATCACTACATCTTGTTTGATCATAAGTTCCCCCCTTTTCTATAGATCTGACCTGTTAACTCTTCTGCCTTCCTCAACTTACTTATTAGCATCCTGAATTATTTCTTGATCTACATAAGTAAATTATAGGTAATAATTTTCATTCTGCATCATTTTAGGCACAGGTTTTTATATAAATTCTTTCCACTTTCAGTTTATAAATTTCCTGAAAGGAGTTATATATTAAAGTGAATTTTAATTTTAACTTTGTGGGATGTGTGTGTGTGTGCTTGTATAAATATTGTAATGTAACTGATTCTATTTGAGGACTCCTTCAAATACATACACTTTCACATGTGTAAATGAAAATAGTAATGGTCTTGATATGCTTGAATTACTCAGATAAGGAAGATGTGTGAGACTGCCTTTACTTACCTGGGAGCCAGAGTGATTTGAGGAAAGTGACTGTCTGGAAGATTAGTCTAAACAGGCTGGCTGTTGTAACTATGGAAACCAGCTTGCAGTCTTAAGGTACTGGACTTGACTCAGGTCCCTCAAACCAGTGGTTCATTCCAGTATCCAGCTTTCATGATCTTTGGGATGAGATAACCAAATGCCCTTGCCTTTCACCAAACCAGGGTAGATGTCCCACTCACTATCTCTGTCTGCTAAGCTATTTTGGAACTGTTTCCTGTTTTTTGTTTGTTTGTTGATGAGCCAGTTTTCAAACAGATTGAAACTGTTCACACAATGGCTGGCTCATAGAAGGCACTTAATAAAGACCTGGTGATTGAGTGAGTGAATATATGAGTTTTGTATCATAACATTAAGTGAGAAGTTGGCTCCAGATTTAATACTAATGTCTCAGAAAAAAAAATGTGACTGAATTATAAAATCAATCTTCTGATTATTAATCGTATTCACATAAATTGACATCTCAATGTTCACTGTGGACTCAATTTGTAATACATGTAGTTTTGCATATTTTAATTTTAATCACAGAAAAAAGCAATACTTTTTTTCTCCCTGTCTGTAGGGCAGATACTAAATAGAAACTAAATAAAATCTGAGCTCACTCTATTCATGGACCAAAGTGGTATAGGGCAGATTATGCCTCAAGTGGACATGATTGTGAATTTATTGGCAAACATACTCAAGTGAATTTTATAGAAAACATATTGGTATATACGTAGATAGACCTAGATGCTCTTATGCCTATTAAAAGATAGGCATAAAAAGGTATGCATATATATGTGTCTGAATACATATTCCTATGTGTATTATGTATATTATATGTGTTATATATATTTATATATATACTATGGGTGAATGAAATAAACATTTATTAAGCACCTACTGCTGTGCTAAGCACTTTATAAATATTATTTCATTTGATCCTCACAAAACTCTATAACATAAGTGATATTATTATCCCCATTTTATACTGAAGAAACTAAGATAAAAGAGATTTAGTGACTTTACCAGAATTACACAGTAGTAAGTGTCTAAGGTAAATTTGAACTCTGGTCTTCCTAATTCTGGGCTTAGAATTCTATCAACTATACCACCTATCTAGAGCATATTTTTTCCCCTATGTCATATGTTTATGTGGGTAGGTATATATGTATAAACAGTATGTGTGTTCAAATGTTCCTTCCACATCATGGTGGTAGGGGGTGTGGCATCCCCACAACTTGGAAAATCTGGGTAATATTTTTGGCCTTCCCTTCGTACCAGAGAAGAAGTCTGAATTGTTTTCTTTTTCTTTCATGGTGTGTTTATAATACCTTATTGTAAAATTAGGTTTAAGTAAAATTTACTTATATATAGGTCAATATTAAGTAAAAAGACTGTATTAAAAAAGACATTTTAAAGACTGTATAGCTGTTCAGTTATATTACTAAACAGGAAAATATATCTCCTGGCTTTTGCATTCTTTTTTTTCAAATTTTAATTTGTTTACTCATTTTAACTTTAAAAAAGCAATTGTATATATTTATAGTATTAAAATATGCAGATATTATACAATGCTATACATATATTTTGTGCATTTCGGAATTTTAAAACTTTTTCCATCATCTGCTGGCCTTTGGGTATCATTGTCTGCAGCTTCCATAAAACTCTTCCCCCAAATCCCATTTAATTTCTTCTGCCATATTAAAATGGAGATGGGGAAAGTCATGATGTGAAGCTTCCGTCATTTCTTTGGATGTTGTGACCCTTCTGAACTATGGCCTCATCTTCTCCGGTCATGAAGAAAGCTTGGATATCTCCTCCATATAGTACACTGAAGTTATAGTCTCAATACCCTTTCTTGCCTTTTAGTCCTAATTGACACTTCATCACCCCCAAAAGAGAAGTTATCACACTGTTCCCTTCATATATCAGAGGTAAGTGATGGCAAAAGGGGAAGATCATCATTTTCCAGGAAGGCAAGACATGTATTCAAAGTATCCAAAATGGGAACTGCTCATGTATTTCTGCAGAGAAATATTAATAGTGATGACTGTTAGAATCTATTGTTCTATGAACAATATACTTCAGTGAAAAATAGTTTTGATCAACTGTTGTCTCCTGATCTGAAGCTGTAGTTTCACAGAAAACGTTTGTTTTTAGTAGTAAATCCTGTTCTGAATTTTAAGAAATGATTAAAAAAACCTGAGGCACATAGCATTTGAGAGTTGGAAGTCTACTTCTATATTTTGCCAATTAAGACTAGAAAATTTTATGGATTTGTATATATTTAAAGTATTCAGAAACAGTTAATGTGCTATATTAATGGGTTGATACTCTTTCATTTCCTGTGGCTAGTATGGTGAAACACTCCCATTATTCTAGTTGAAATTTTTATGTTTTGCTGAAATTTTTTGTTTTATTGATGGCTTTTTAAAAATCATATTAATTTCCAGATATAACCACACACACACAGCAAGTTTTCCCTCTTGTAAAAGAGAAAATCAGTTAAGCAAGACCTGTCAATAAGATAACTACATCACATAGTGCATGCAATATTCCATACCCATAGCCTCCTATTTCTCTTCATTCTTCTCTATAATAAGCAACAACAAGTAGTCTTTGACACTATACAGACTTGATGCCTAAAATCATTGGAATAAGGAATGCTTCTTCCATACCACCAATTCTCACCCAAAGCTTTCAGAATAAATGCAGAAAATTCAGTGTTAATAGAAATAAGCATTCTACATTGTTTGAGAACAGGGTAAGATCAAACAAAAATCATAGTATTTGTGAGGAGTAATACCATTTATATAATTCTCAGGTTACCAAACACTTCGTTAGAATAATCCTTCAAAATAAGTGGTACGTTATTATTCCCATTTTTCTAATGTGAAACTGATTTTCAGAAAAGATGGACATCTCCACAGTTTCTAATTCATTACCATTACAAAGGGAACTACTCAAAATAGTTCTGTACATAAATGTCCCTTTCCGTTTTCTTGGATTTTTTTTGAGATAAAGATCTTATGGCTGGATGCAAATGGTATGCAAAGTTTTAAGACCTTTTCATTGTGGTTCCAGATTGCTCTCCAGAATGATTGCATTGTGTCCCAGTTTTCCCACAATCCTTTCAAGATTTGTTGTTTTCCTTTTTGGTCATGTTAGCCATTATTTTGTATTATTTATGTTATTCTGTACTCTTTGTTTTCAATATCTAGGAAACATGACTACTTCTTGCTTATCATGCTAAAGCATATGTTATTGTAGCCCAAAATACGTACCAAGGATTCTTTGTTCCATTTTGTAGCTGACAATCCATTATACCCTTCTTCCTCCGTAGCCTTTTCCTGGAACTCTCCACTGATATACCATTTCCAGATCCCTCCCTGAGTCAACACCTCTTTTTCTGTCTCCACTTTGTTAGAAATATTCATCAAGTAGCTGGGCAGCTTAATTGTGAGCTCCTTTGCAATAAATGAGGAACTCCACATGTGCATGCATGTTCTTGCTTAGTAAACATTATCTTGATTTTAAAGGCATTCTTGACAAAATACAACACATATTCCTATTTAAAAAAAACCTGAAATGCATAGGATTAAATGGGTCTTTCTTTAAAATGAGAAGTAGTAAATGACGATTGGCAATAAAGAATTGTCTCAAAGCCGTGCCTACCTAGCCATGCCTACCTCAGCTAATAATGTCTTGGTATTCATTGACACTAAACTAAACCTTCTGTCCCATATACACATTCAGAAAGGACAAATAAGAGAAAAGAAAAGGGATACAAAATTTTTTCAAATTCTTTATTTTAGGAAAATCTGTTTTTTCATTTCATGTAAAATTGGCTCTTGTGGATTTATTCAGAAATGCAGGTTGATTCTAAACTTCCTTTCCCAAGGAAATATTACAAGCTGCTTTAACCTTCAATTTTTAACTCTTTGCACCTCCACAATATATTTCCTAAAACTGAAACTTTCTTTTCATTGACCTAATCATCTGAGATCATGTACAAAGTGTTTTGCAAACCTTAAAATGCTACATAAAATTTATTTTTTTTCAATATTATACATAAGCTTTTTGGGGTCAATTAAATATCTACTTCTGGACTATAAAAGTTGGGTTTGATATTTCAAGGAATACGGGAAAATCTCCATACTGAGTTTAGGGCTTTAATTTTAATTATAATGTTTATAAAAAGCATGCAACATATGTAGATATATATTCATTTATATATGAAAGGATATAAGAATATAGGCACAATACTGACCAACCACAATTCCAGAAGATTCATGATTAAATAAGCTATCTACCTCTATGAAAAAACCTCCAGAGCTAATGAATTAAGTGTAAGTTGAAGCATATTTTCTTGCTTCTTTTGTTTCCAACATGGATAATTTAGGAATTTGTTTTGTAAGATATGCATAACTTTAATGGACATTAAAAATAATATAATATTTTATTTTTCCAATTACATGTAAAAGTAATTTTAGCATTAGCTTTCTAAAATTTTGAATTCTAATTTTTTTCCCTATCTCCCTTGCCTTTTCCCTCAGATTACTAACATTTTGACCTAGCTTATACTTGTGTGATCATGCAAAGCATATTTCCACATTGGTCATGTTGTAGAAGAGTTATGTAAAAAATATGAAGAAAACAGAGTGAAAATATTATGTCAATCTGCAAAAATAAAATAAAGTGATAAGTAGTATCTATCTAAAACCACCAGCAAGTATCATCTTTATGGGGATAAGCCTTCCCAGTAAGATCAGGGGTGAAGCAAGGATACCCATTATCACAATTGTTATTTAATATTGTACTAGCAATGCTAGCTTTAACAATAAAATAAGAAAAAGGGATTAAAGTAGGTAATGAGGAAATTAAACTATCACTCTTTGCTGAAGATATAATGATACTCTTAGAGACTAGAAAATCAACTAAAACTTAGTCAAAATAACTAGCAAAGTTGCAGGATACAAAATAAATCCACATAAATCATTAGCATTTTTATATATTACCAACAAAGTTCAGTAGCAACCCTTGACAATATAAAATAGCTGAGTCTACTTGCCAAGATAAACACAAGAATTATATGAAGACATTTACAAAACACTTTTCACAGATATAAAGTCATATCTAAACAACCGGAAAATATTAATTCCTTATGGTTAGGCCAAGCTAATATAATAAACATGACAATTATACCTAAATTAATTTACTTATTCAGTGTCATGCCAATCAAACTACCAAAAAGTATTTTATAGAATTAGAAAAAAAAGGCAAAATTCTTCTAGGAGAAAAAATGTCAAGAATATCACAGGAATTAATTTTTTTAAATGTGAAGGAAGTTGGCTTAGCAGTACCAGATCTCAGATTGTACAACAAATCAGTAATCATCAAAACAATCTGGTATTGGCTAAGAAATAGAATTGTAGATCAATGAACTGATTAGATACAAAATACACAGGAATAAATGACCATAGCAATCTAGCGTTTGATATACCCAAAGACTATAATAAATTCCAAAACCAGACCTGAATTCAGGTTTGACTATATGAATAAGTAAAAATGTGAATAGAGAACTGAATAATTGGTTTTGACGAGTATATGAATCTTATATTTGATAATGCAGAGAAAATCCACTCTAAAATGAAGCTAAGGAAACAACTTTTCCAGATCATGCTAAAAGGAGACAACATTACTCTATGACTACTCCCCTAGAAGTATATGATCAGTGAAGTCAGAAGGCACTCAGAAAACAAAACTTTTTTTTTCTTAGTTACACTCACTGGGCGGCAAATAGTTCTACACATTTTTCCATGTTGTTTTTAGCTTTCTTTTATGGTATTTTTAAGAAAAATAATAAATGGGATGCTCTGGGGTTTGTTTCTATTTTTTAAAATTCTGCTTTGAAAAAAATCTTGCAGATGTCTTCTATCAAGTCCTTCAAATACTGGATCTCCTTGTTAAGGAAATTTGCCTTCGCCTTCAGAACCTCATTCTTCTGTTCTAGTTCTCCACACTCCCCAGATAAATGTCTCCTGCTCTGCCCTCTTTTTCTGCCTATAAATGTGTGGCAGCAGTCTTTTCCTGCTCCATTTTAAAAATCTATCTACTTTTTTTTCTCTTTTTTGTCTTCAAGGGGGCAGTTATCAGGCTTTAGGTGGGCAGAGAGAAAGGTAGGTTTTTGGATAAGAATTCACTATTTGACAAAAACTGCTGGGAAAATGGGACAACGGTCTGGCAAAAAAATAAGTATAGAACAATATCTCACACTCTATACCAAGATAAGGTCAAAATTACTATATGATTTAGACATAAAGGTTAATACCATTAGGAAATTGAAAAGCATAAAATAGTTTACATGCCAGATCTTGGAAAAGGGAAGAATTTATGATCAAACAAGAAGAGAACATAACAAGATATAAAATGAATTTAATTTTGATTTTATTAAAAGGATTTTGTACAAACCAAACCAATGTAACCAAGATTAGAAGGGAAACAATAAACTGGGCACAAAATTTTACAGCAAATTTCTCCAGTAAAGGTTTTATTTCTCAAATATATTGAGTATGGAGTCAAATTTATAAGAACACAAATTATTAGAAAATGTTTAAAGGAAATGAACAAGCAGTTTTCAGATGAAGAAATCAAAAGTTATGAACAATCATATAAAAAAGTCCTAAATCACTCTTGATTAGAGAAATACAAATTAAATATCTCTAAGTTACCACCTCACACCTCTCAGATTCTCTAATATGACCAAAAACAAATCTGATTAGAATAGATTAATTCACCTCATACCTATCATATTGGTTTATATTACAGTAAAGAAAAAATGATAAATATTGGAGGGGGTTTTTGTGGCAAAATTGGGATACTAATACATTGTTGGTAGAATTATGAACTGATCCAAATATTCTGGAAGGCAATTTGGAACTTTGCTCAAAGGAGTATATGGGCAACCCTTCAATTTGCAATTCTTTACTATCACAAAAAGAGCTGCAGTGACTGTTTTGATACATATCAGTCCATTTCCCTATTTTTCTCTTGATCTCTTTGGTATTGTTAGATTAAAGGATATGTACAGTTTTAGATTTATGTTGGTTTTATTATCAATATGGTCAGCATGACTGAGAGTCTTCCTAATATCAAACATCCCTGCATTCCTGGGATAGATTCTATAATTTCCTTAAAACTATTTTACTTAACATTTTGGCCTCAATATGCATTAGGGAGAGTGGTCTATAGTTTTATGTCTCTGCTTTTGCTCTTCCCGATTTAGGCATCAGCACTCTATTGGAGTCATGAAAGGAATTTGGTAGAACTCCTTTATTTTTTCCAATGGAAACTAAGATATAATATATATAAATATAAATATAAATAATTATTAATCCAAAGATTAGCACAAACTTGTGAAGTTGCATAGGGCTCCATAATCATGTGAGTATCCAGTATATCACAATATCATAATGCTAGAGCTCAAAGGGAATTAAGAGTCATCTAGCATAAATTTTCATTTTAGAAATGCTTGTGACCCAAAGAGATTAATTTAGGTTATTAGAGGTTAGGATACCTTTGATACATGGAAAACATAAAGCAATGCATGCCTATGAAATATCATAGTTATATGAGATTTTTAGGAATAGAATATATACATATATATAGTCATTTAATGTTGAAGCACATAAAAAGTGGGAGCAGCATAGTCCAGAACCCATAAAATCTTTCTAGTCCTGTCAACGCCACTGACTCACAGCATGAATTTAGGCAAATAATTTAACTTTTTTAAACTGCAAAAATGTAAGGATTGAACGAGATGATCTTTAAGCATCCCTCTAGCTCTATGATTCTATGAATTATTATTTTTAAGTGCACCTTGTGGTATTGCTGCATTGAAGGTAAACAGTAGAGGGCACTAAGAGTATATGCAAAACTCAAAAACCAACATAACTTTCTCAGAAGGAAAGATCAAAGATTTGCTCTCATTGTTTCTTAGAGCTAGAAAGGATCTGAGAGTTCATCTATTCTAATCAATCTCCTTTTACATGTAGCCCAGGCTCAAGACTGGAATATTTGAAGAAGATTCTCCTCACTGATCTAAAAGACTGTTAACTTCATTTGTTCTTGCGTGAAAGTCAAAGTTATTGAGAAAACTCTATTTTTCTTCTTTCCTAATTGGAGAAAAAGCATGTGGTTCCAGATGCTTTTGTGGGAGAGACTGAAGAAAGAGAAAACAGACTTTGAAAGACACAGAGTATTAGCGATGGTCTTCATGCAGAATTCTCTTAGCTCAGGTTCAATGTTGGGACAAAATGAAGCACTTGCAAATTACTGATCAGCTAACAAAATATTTACAACAGGCATATGATTCCCTGGATCTGGCCATATTGGAACATATTGGGTCAGAAAAACAGGATATGGGAACTTGCTTGGTCTTCTGAAATGCGCCAAGTCAGAGAGGCACTGAATGAACCTGATTGGGACTTTTCATGCTTTGCAGAGACCAGAAAGTTACATCAGGGAAACAGGAGAGAGGTGCCTCGAATGCTTTCTCCTGTTAGGGAAAATTAATCTGTGTTGTAAGAGATGAAGAGGCATCATGGGCATCATACGGAATCATAGGGAAATGCTAGCTGATATTAGTCCTATCACATATGGGAAGGTTAGTTTAACATGTCTTTGATTTCCAGTTTGCCTCCATAGAATACTTAAGGGAATTTCCCTTCCATGAGATCAAAGCCTCTCTCTTGCTTTTTCCCAATGGAAAGGCTCATTTATACTGTGTGTTTTCTGGTATATTCTCAACTATATAACTTCTCTAATTTCTGCTTGGTAAGTTGTGAAACTCAGTTTTAACCCACATCCCCAGAAAGCTTAGGAATCTAGGTAGTATTTTTCCATGGATAAATAAAATACACTTCTGTAGAACCAGAAAAATTCCATTACAGTGAAATCATGTTATTTTGGTTGCTGCATCATACATATGTACGATCCTGTGAAATCAGAGGAACTATTTTCAACTATATTCCCTGATATTTTCTTGCATGTAACTTGAGCAGATCTGTAAAATGAAGAGATTGGACTAGATGATCTTTGAAATATTTTCCAGTTCCAATTCAGTCATCCTGTGATCTTAAAGCAGAAATCCACATATGCCACTTTAACTGTATTTTCCAAAAGGTTACATTAATTAACTGTTTAAATTTCTTCATGTATAAAATAAGGGAATGGATCAGAGCTTTAGAATCCCTTCTGAATATATCTTATAATTATAGTTTAATAAATTAGTTGATTTTGTTCTTTTTTGGTAATAGTATAACTTACATGTAAAATGTACTTTACATTTATTTTTTATGGATTATTTTCTTCTAAAAAATCTCAAACATTTTAGACTATTTTGTTTTTGTTGCCAAACCACTCCTCTGCTCAGAAGGTAGAAGCAACTTTACAAATGAAAAAAAAACGACTGAGGCACAGAAAAGATTAAAAGCAGTTATCAATATCAAGACAAGACTTCAGATCAGACCCAAAGAATCTTATCTTCTGTTCCAAGTATTTCATAGGGGAAGAGTCACATGGGTTTTCAAGAAAATGTAAAAATATAAATAAAATTTTAAGGGGCAGCTGGGTAGCTCAGTGGAGTGAGAGTCAGGCCTAGAGACAGGAGGTCCTAGGTTCAAACCCAGCCTCAGCCACTTCCCAGCTGTGTGACCCTGGGCAAGTCACTTGACCCCCATTGCCCACCCTTACCACTCTTCCACCTATGAGACAATACACTGAAGTTAAAGGGTTTAAAAACATTTTTTAAATCAATACAAATAAAAATATAAAATAGCAGGGGTTAATCAGGGGTTTGTAAACAACAAGGACTGCAGAAGATTTTGAGGGGAAGAGAACATGAGTTGGTAATTAACCATTTTTACAATGAGGGATTTTTAAGCAAGACTGAGAATAGTAAAAAAGACATGATAGTGTCAAAGGAAAAAAGGAAGGCAAATTTAGATGTTGAAACTAAATAGACAGGGGCAGCTAGGTCACTCAGTGGACTGAGATCCAGGCCTAGAAATGGGAGGTCCTGGATTCAAATTTTGTCTCAGACACCTCCTAGCTGTGTGACCCTGGGCAAGTCACTTAACCTTCATTGCCTAGCCCTTACTGCTCTATCTGCCTTGAAACCAATACATAGCATTGATTCTAAGACAGAAGGTAAGGGTTTCAAAAAATAAAATGAATTTAAATTAAATTTAAAAAACTAAATAGACTCATGAAAGGCAAATGTCACAAAGAAATTACCTTGAGTTATATGGGCTCTGATTTGGAGGCTTACTTTTCTCTGCAAATTTTACTCTTACTTTTCTTTATAAATCTTAGAAGATTACTTGGAAAAACAATTAGCAAATTTATGAGTTTTTCACTTTTATATAATAGTAACTTTATTTAGACTTATTTGCCATTTGTTTTAAAAAGAACTTTCCTTTTCTATTATGAATTTAAATATCAAATGTATGAACATTTTTAAAAATTTAAAAACAAGAATTACAAATGAAACTGAATTATTTTTATACTTTTATGGGTGCCTCTGGAACTATTGTCCCCAAACCTAGCCTTTATGGTTTGGGAGTGTCTCTATAATGCTGTTTCTTTGAACTCCCACTGATGTACTCCCTCCATTGATTAACAATTGGTATCGGTTTGGCAGCCAGAATTAACAACCTTTTAGTTAAAGATTAGGTGGTATAAGAGCATTTATTGTATTTTTTTAAATGTTTCTTCCTCAAGTCAGGGGCATACTCTCACAGTTACACAGGAGAAAGTGAACTCAAACTTAGGGAACTCATGTGGCAAAGCGGCAAATTCACAATTCCTAATTATTTGTTCTTTTCTCTCTATATAGAATTTTAATGATGTTTCCTTTAGATATGTCTTAATTTTCTGCTGGAATCCTTGTAAAATCCTATCATTACTTTTTATGAATGTGTCTAGTTTGTCCTTGTCTCCCAAATGAGACTCTTCATAAGCACTGCTATTTTAGGAACATCCTGGAAATCTAAAATATTTTGATCTTTGAAAATTCATAAGGTCATTATCTAGTAAAGGGGGAAGAGGAGACAAAGGCTCTCACTCCTTCCCACCCCAAAGAATTCCCTCTCAGTGGCTTACCTAAGGCTGCTCTCTCTTCTGTTGGTCTAACATTTTAATTCCAGGATCTAATCATAGAGTAACAGAATGGAAAAGAAGATAAAACACAGCAGTCAGTTATTGATAAGAAATTTATCTATAACATAAACATACAACTCAAAACAAGAGGTTGAAACAAAATTTATCATGCATTAGACGTATAAAAAAAAGCAGAAGATACAATCATACTATCAAACAAAAAATTATTGATAGAGATATACAAGGAATTAAAAGGTGCCATTGTTAATGAACCAATATCAATACTAAGCATAATACAAATGCCATAGCAATTAAATTCACAAACCAAACTGTAATTCATCAACATTTATTACTGAATGGCTAATGGCATTTTCTGCTTGAAACATTAGAAATATAGATATTTCTCAGAATGATGTGGTACTTTTACAAAAATTGACCATATACTTGGGTAGAAACTGTAAATACATGTAAAAATACATATTACACACATCTGTATGTTTTTAATATTTTTAATTTGTATTTATATTTTTTATTTAAAAGTAATTTAAAATACTATTTTAAAATTATAATTAATATAAGCAAATACTATAATTAATATGATATAAGCAAAAACACAAGTTAACTATATACTTCATTCAATAATTAGTAGGTCAAAGAATAAATCTTAGAGACTATGTAAATAACTATGTAAAAAGAATGATAATGATGAGATGAATGGTGTGCTAAAATTTCTGGGATGCAGATATTTTTCTGGGATAAAGATTTTTTTAAAAAAAAACATATCTTCCGTCTTCGACTCAATGCTATATTCTAAGGCAAGAGTAGCAAGGGCTAGGAGCAAGGAGACTTAAGTGACTTGCCCAAGGTCACACAGCTAGGAAGTTTTTGTGGTCATATTTGAACCCAGGACCTTCAGTATCTAGGCCTGGCTATCAATCCATTGAACCACCTAGCTGCCCCCTAGAAGTCTATTAAACTTTTTGAGACAATTAATAATCTATACTCTAAATTATTCTATAAAATTGAGAAAGAAAACATTTCACTAAACTCCTGTTTTTATGAGATAAAATATAAGTCCTCCAAGCTAAAGTAGGAAAAGAAAAAAAAAAGGATAACTATAGATCAATGGAATTAATTTTAATTGAAAAAATATAACTTACATAAATAATCACTTTTATATAACCAAAAAAACAAAGTTGAAGTAATATAAAAGGAAATGCCATTCAAAATAGTCTCAAAATGAATAATATATCATGGCATGACCAAGGACACATTCATGGTCTAATATAGATACAGTTATAGAATTCTCTTTAAAGATGTAAAAAATATCCTTATTTTCCCATATCTCATCCAATATCTATCATTTTTCTTTTCTGTCATATTAGCCAATCTAACAGGTATGAGATGCTTACCTCAGAGTTGTTTTAATTTGCATTTATCTAATCAATAATGATTTAGAATATTTTTTCATATGATTATAGAGAGCTTTGTTTTCTTTATTTGAAAACTACCTGTCAGTCTTGTGCTTAATCTTTATTGTTTTTGCTATATTTTTACATTTAAATATATTTACTTATTTGTTACGTTAAAATAACCAGTTAATTCTCTCCCTTCTTTACTCCCATTCTCCCCATTAAAGAAGGCATCCTTTTCAAAAATGATATATGTATGTATTAAATTATATTTTACTTATTTCTGTTTATCAGTTCTTTCTCTGGAGATGGACATACACAAGTCATACTTCAAAAACTATTTCTGTTACTGTATATAAAGTTCTCTTGGTTCCGTTCATTTGGCTCTTCATGATTCATGTAGGTCTTTCCGTGTTTTTTCCAAAATTAACCTACTTAGCATTTCTTACAGCACAGTAATATTCCATCATAATCATCTGCCATGACTTGTTTAGCCATTCCTCATTTGATAAGCATCCCTTATATATCCAGTTCTTTGTCACCACAAAGAGAACTGCTATAAATATTTTAGAACATACAGGTTTTTCCTTTTTCCTTTATCACTCTAGAAAATAAAAAGACTAGTGGTATTACTGGGCCAAATGGAATACACAATTTTATAATTCTGGACAAAATTCCAGAATGCTCTCCAAAATGATTGGATCAGTTCACAGTTCCACCAGCAGTGTACTAGTGTCCCCATTTTTCCACATCCCCACTAGCATTTGTCATTTTTCTCTTTTGTTATTTTAGCCAATCTGATAGGTGTGAAATGATATCTGAGAGTTGTTTTGATTTGCATTCCTCTGAGCAATAATGATTTTTATCATTTTCTCATATATTTATATGTAGGTTTAATTTCTTCATCCAAAAACTCTCTGTTGTTATCTTTTGACCAGTTATCAATTGGGAAATGGCTCATAGTATAGATATGAAATCTCTATCCAAGAAACTACTCGTAAATCTCCCCCCCCACACACACACACACTTAATGCTTTCCTTCTAATTCTGGCTACATTAGTTTTATTTTGACAAAAACTTTTAAATTTTATGTATTCAAAATTATCTACTTTCTATCTCTTATTATTCATAAATTGTTCTCCTTTCCACATATCTGATGGGTAATAGGTTCCCTGTTCCAATTTGCCTAATCTTTATCCTAGCTGCAAAGCTCCTAAAAATCCACTAAGATTTTTCAGTAGTTACAAAAACCTGTAAACTATAATTTGGAAATTTGGAGTAAATATATTACATTTCAGTCATGAATTTTGTTCCTAATTAGTTTGTGATGCCATTAATTTCTACAAACTAGGAAAAGGATTTCCTTTACTTCTTGTCTGTCATTATCTCTTCAATCTCCAACCTATATAGGGTTGTGAAAGCAGAAAGAATCTTGCCATTTTCTTTCTTATCTCCTAGTGAAAGTTTAATCTAAAAATCAGTGAGTAATTTAGTCTCTGCTGATTTCACATATAGCTGGGAAAACTGTTTGGGCATGAGATTTCATTATTCTTCCCCACCCTTCTAAACTCCCTTTCTTCAATTATGTACAACAATCTTTATGGGGACTGGATGCTCCCCTTCAAAAATCTCCAAGGTAAATAGGACTTTGTGCTACTAGAGAACTTCAGAAGTAGAAGACCCAGTCAAAACCCACTTTGATACCTGCCATATTTGAGTTTCCCTCATTAATTTTGGCATTGTCCTAATTGAATGAATGTAGGATTAAGTTTGAGAGACTGGTTTGACTGGTTCATCATGGTTGCTCAATCAACTAAATGAGTGTCAGGACAAGACAAGACACAAATATTTGATAAAGGGGTCCCATCCTGGCAGGTCATGAGGTTCAATTGGCACCCCTTGCTTGAGAGTTCTGGATCATAATGCACTTTTCACCAAGACATGAGGGCAGCTACTTGCCAGTCTGAGATCCAGGTAGCATAGGAGGATGAAGTGGAGAAATATAGGAAGGGAAAGAAAAAGAGAGAAAGTTATAACAGAGGTCAACTTTCAACTGATTTCAATGCCACCTACAGAGTCCTCTGCTGATTGTTCCAAGGGGATTAGTAGTATTTGAGTATAGTCAGCTTGACTAATTCTTACCTACCTAAATCCCTAAACTACAGCCAAACACAGTCCCCTTAAATTTTATGGAGTCCTGGAGTATTCCGTCCTAATTCTCCTACTCTAGAACCATGACTGTGTTTGACCCCTGGAGATTCACCACCTTCTCACAATGTCTGATTTGATTCCATGTTGTTTGGGTCCTGACCATGCTCAGTCCTTATGTCACAGAGATAGCAATCTTCCAGTTTTTTTGAACCAGCCACCAAAGAATTCTCTTTCTGATCACATAATATAATTGTCAACAGATCACTAACTCCAAAACCTGGCTTAGTTTTAGAAAGAATTCTGTTATGTTATTTGGTAAAGAAGAGACCCAGAAATAAGTGTGGCTCCCTCTTTGACTCTTTATGAAGTTACACTATAGAGTTAAGACATGGTTGTAAGACCCAGTTGGCCATACTTGAGATACATATCAGCAAGTAGGTATAAACATTCAAATATATGGACCCCAAAACACAAACTTTGGGTGGTGCCAAAATAAAACCTGGATAGGATCTCTGCAGTCATCTGGCTACCTGAGCATCTCTGAGGTCAACTGACCTCTATTGTAAACTAGGTTAGACAATTTTCTAGATACAAAAATTAAGTTCCAACTATTCTAAAAAATAAGAAAATATTTTCCCACAAAGGATGCAGGAACAAGAGGCTAGAGATGTCTATTCAATCTCCTTTTTAATTACCCCCATTCTACATGCAGGGAAGAAGGGACAGCCTTTACCAATCTTGGAGCCAACCTTCATTTTGTATTTATTTGATCCTGGAAGCAGTAGGGAGTAACTGGAGTTTATGTGTGTGTGTGTGTGTGTGTGTGTGTGTGTGTGTGTGTGTGTGTGTGTTTATGTGTGTGTGTGTGTGTCTGCCTGTCTGTCTGTCTGTTAGGAAAATCATTTTTGTGGTTGAATGAAGAATTGATTAAAGTGGGGAAAAGACTTTAGGCAGGCAGACCCACTAGAAAGTCATTGCAATAGTCCAGGTATAAGGTGATGAGGCTTCAGCATAAGAGTTAGTGGCAGGTTCCTAACTCATATGTTTCAGTGGCTTCTATCAGAGTCGATGAACACTCAGTAATTCACCTTCCACTTAAAAGAGAATTAAATTTCCATGATGAAATCAACAAAGCTTATTTAATCAGACCTCAGTCTCTAATTTGTTCTAAACTTTCCATTTTTTAATTTTACAGAACTAAGTCTTAAAACAAAAATATATAAACAAGAAGCTATAATGCTCTGTTGGTCTAGATCAGTGATTCCCAAAGTGGGTGCCACTGCCCCCTGGTGGATACTACAGCGATCCAGGGAAGCAGTGATGGCCACAGGTGCATTTTGAGGTGGTGAATAACTGTAAGGGGGCAGTGATAGTATGTGACATGGGGCGCTAAGTAATATTTTTTCTGGAAAGGGGGCAATAGGCCAAAAAAGTTTGGGAACCACTGGTCTAGATTCTAAACACAGTTAATCACCTCGTTTTATATCCTTGAAATTTCTTTGTACTTGGGTCAGCTAGATGGTTCAGTGGATTGAGAGCCAAACCTAGAGACCAGAGGTCCTGGGTTCAACTCTGCTCTCAGATGCTTTGTAGCTGTGTGACCCTGGGCAAGTCACTTAACCCCCATTGTTTAGCCCTTTTTAATCTTCTGCTTTGGAACTAATACATAGTATTGATGTTAGGATGGAAAATAAGAGTTTTGTTTAATTTTGTACTCATTTCTAACTTTATAAAATATATTTTCTCCCTTTTCACCTTAAAACCATCAAACTGTTCATATACAAAAGGAATAACATTATATTTATTCTTCTCATTTACTGTCCAATAGGATTGACACCCTATCCAAAAACTGTTTCTTCACACATATTTTGGAATTTTTTTATTATGCCAAAATTATTTTTCCTACTCCTTTAAGGCAGGAAAATGTCATCTATGGCAGCAGTAATATTTTAAATGCATTACAAGATTAACAACTCTTTACGCAAAAATAGTTTTTCCTTTTTTTTGTAGTACTAAACATGTGAAAGGAGAAATATTTCACAGGAATAATGCCTTATAGTTAATACCCTCTGTTTTCTTTTCCATCCTACTGCCACCATCACTGGTAAAGCAAAAAGGGTACTATTTTGTATTTTCTTTGTTTCTTTGGTTGACATGGCTAAGGAATTTATCAACTTGCCCTTGGTCCACTGAGTAATTTTACTCCTTTTTAAAAACTTCTTTTTCATGTCTCATCTTTGATATTTTCAACCTAGGATCTTGGCAAGGTAAAACTATGAGAGTAACACCCAGTATAGTGTGATTTCAAGGACCATGAAGGAATTCCAAAATACTTTCTGGGTTGCACACCAACATCCAAAATTCCCTTCATGGGGAATATCTGATTCTACAATCAGATATAGTGATTAGAATACAAACATCTCTGGGAGAAAAAACATAATTAAACTCTCAGTAAGATGCATATTTGTCCAACAGCAAGATGAAAAGAAGGACTGCTGAGAAAGAGCAGCAAAGAAGAGTATCCTGGAGGGTGAATAAAGGGCCTAGAAAGGGAATACTGGGACTAATACAGAAAAATGTTTTACACGGGTAAAATCTATATCATATTACTTACCTCATTGGGGAGAGAATTTGGAACTCAAGATTTTTCTTAATGTTAAAATTTATTTTTTACAAGTAATTGAGAAAAAAATTAAAATAAAAAATGGGAACCCTAGGGACAAAATTTATTACAGGATGCAATTCTGCTTTGCAGAGAACATTATTTTAAAACTCTCTTGAATTCAGAAGATCCTGGAAGAGAGTGGAGGAATTAGGATCAAAGACACATACCTAAAGAAGAAATAGCTTAAGTGAAGAGGATGGATAATGTATCTTCTTTGACCAGAAAAAGGAAAAGAGGCTATGATGATGCAAAGGCGTTTTGCATAACAGAGGAGTTGTGGGTGTCAAACTTTACAGTGAAGTGTTAGGTTAAATAGGCTAAATCCTCTGCTGTAAATATAGGGAGAGGGTGTGAAAAGGTTTTGGAACAATCACTGTGGAATAAGATAAGAAGTAAAAAATAATAGGACAGGGGAAGTTGGGTAGCTCAGTGGATTGAAAGCCAAACCTAGAGATGGGAGGTCCTGGGTTCAAAAATGGACTCAGACACTTCCTACCTCTGCGACCCTATGCAAGTCACTTAACCCCCACTTTCTAGACTCTTCTGCCTTGGAACCAATATGCTTTATTGATTCTGAGATGGAAGGTGAGGGTTAAAAAAATTGTTTAAATAATAGAACATAAGGTCTATTAAACAGTTGCAAGGACCCACCTAGAAGTGATATTTCCCATCCAAATCTTTCTTCTCTATACACTTAATCTCTATTATGTATATCATGTAGATATTTCACATGCACAAATTAGATTATAAGAGTCTTGAAAATGAGGATTGTATATACTTTTTCATCCTGTATCTCTAGCAATACAATGCAAAGGACTTTATTCCTCCTGATTTATGAATTTATTTGTATATGGAATCCTTCATGTAATCTCCCTCCACCAATGCAGATCAGCGATTGATCTGGAATTCATAATTATAGAGATTTGCCTCACAAAAAGATTAAATGGGGAAGGAAGGAGAGTGCAGTATATTGCATCTATGATATATCAGGCACTGTGCTAAGGGCTTTACAAATATTGCATCTGATTGGCAAAACTTTGAGAAATATCCCCATTTTCCTCAAATAGGAAACTGAGGCAAGTAGAGATATGACTTGCTATTAGTATCCTTGTCTTCCTCAGTTGAGAAAATTGAGGCAAAGAGTTTAAATGACTTGCTCCAGGTTCGACTATCATTTAAAGTCAAGACTCCCTAATTTCTGGCTCAGCTTTCTATCCACTGAGTCACCCAATTTTTCCATTACTTACCCAAAATCTTATGTGTCAGAGGCAGAACCAGAAGCCAGGTGTTCCTGACTCCAAAACTTGCTCTCTATTTGATGTGGGTTGCCATGCAGGCAGGTTGGTGTACAGATGTTGACAGGTTGCTTTAAGGGGTACTATATTTGGGAGGCTGTAAGATGCCCTTGGTCTATAGAGTAATCAGGTCTTGCTAATCTTTTGGTTTAAGGAGAGTGCACACACACACACACACACACACACACACACACACACACACACACACAGGCTCTCAAACAGGCTTGACAGAAGGGAGGGGTAAGATCTTGCTGAATGTTCCTTTACTTCCCCCCTCCCACCAAGCAGTTAGGAAATCAGTTACAAAATGGAGGTTGATCTGTTATCTTCTGGGCTCAGGCAGGAAACTAGGTAAGACAGAACTCCTAAAGATGATTACCTTCTATAAACTATTTCCCCACAGGATTGAATAGGAGAAAATAGGAGAAGCTAGATGTCTGTCTTTGAAGCTTTTAAGACACAGAGGAAGGGTCTTACTTTAGGCTACAAGGCAGGAGGAAGTCAGCTTGAGGAGTTGTGAGTATTCCCCAAATATAGCCAGACACTGCTCCCAAATGATTAAAGGTTTAATAATATGTGGAGAAGGGAAGGAAGGGAGATCAAATTAAGATAAATAAGGTCTGGGAAGCCCTAAAACTGTTATGTCCAAGCAGCTCCTCCCCCCCAAAGGGGAAAGGTAACTTGATTTGCTAGTTAGTTCTCTAAACCTGTAGATAATCTTCTCCTATATCTAAATAACTAAATAGAGATAGCCGTGATGTTGATTGAAGGTCAAATCAAGGTAAAGCAGGTTGTCAGCTAGGAACTAAAATGGCTTTATTCATATTCAAGCCTCTAGTCCCTCAAAAGCAACCAGGATCTGGGACCAGCAAACAGAGTAACCTGCTTACTTCAAACCCAGGACTCAACTGTCTTTAACTGTCCCCTCTCTCGATGTCTCGGTGGGGAAGGGGAGGCTGGAATTCTGAGTTGTGGCCTGACCCCCTATCTCTTGCAGCTGGAATTCCACTGTCATTTCTATCTCACAGGACGTAGGCAAGAGCTCTGTGACTGACCAATCAGCATGGGCCCAGAAAACTAGGGACTTTCCCTCCTTCGGACCCTACACAGCATGAAGCAAAAGGAACCTGCAGTTATCCCAGGGTCTTTAGTTTGTCTTTAGCATCCCACTTGCATTGCAGTTTGCTGTCTCCTCCCATTCCCATCGTGGTGAAATAAGGTGAACCATGAATAAAGTGAAATCAGTTCATTGGGAACAGCAGGGCAACAACTGCCCAAATAATGATCCTTTCTTTAGTAACTAATCAAAATAAAATACATTCCTGAAAACCTCTCTCTGGGCCTTTCCATCACTAGACCATTTCACCACTTCCTCCCTCTCTCAATAAAGCTTGTTCCCTTACCATTGAGAGTGCCTGAGCTATCAGTCCTTTGGACAAGACCCTTATTTCCCTGATCTGCCACACTGAGTCCCGTTGAATGGATGTGGAAAAATGGGGACACTAATATACAGCCAGAGGAGTTACGAAATGATCCAACCATTTTGGAGAACAACTTGAAATTATATCAGAGTTATACAACTGTATGTGCCTTTAGACATCCCAATGGGAGATTAGGAGGAAAGGAAAAGGACCTATATGTTCCAAATTTTTTATAGCAGCTCTCATTTTGGTGAAAAAGAACTGAAGACTGAGGGGAGACCCATCAATTAGGGAATGACTAAACAAACTGTAGTATCTCATTGTAATGCCATAAGAAATGATAAGCAGGCTAATTTTAATAAAACATAGAAAGGACTACACAGGATAACGGACAGTGAAATGAACAGAACCAAGAGAATATCATACACAGATACAGATTTAATTCTTGAAGAATAAATTGTGAATGTTACCTCCAGAGAGTGAACTGAAAGGTGGAAATATGAAAGACATAATCTGTATGAACTTGTCAATCTCCTGAGTGATACCTTCTGTGATGTAGAGAGGGGTTGGGACACTTATGGATAAATTTCATTAATATTATAAAAAATTTAATTAAAATATCAAAAAGGTCCTGTTGAACCTAACTAAATTTAATTATTAAATGTCCAAGTATAGTTTATTGGACTCAATGCTGATTATTTTTTCTGTCCTTTTTCTCCTTTTTTAAAATTCTTTGTTACAAGCCCACTGCATAGTCAGGGAAATCTTTAGAAATCAAATTGATATAAAAACAAAAGATACCAATAAACATTTAAAAATTTTTCAAAAATGAATAAATGTTAAGTACTTCTGGATTTTTCAATGGAATCCATGCTGCGTAAATGAAAGGTCAATTTAATTGGAAAGCTATAAATAAATATAGGATAATTTAAACTGGGGTTGGGGGTAAAAAGGGATATTTTCTGCTTTGACTATTACTTCAGGGAGAATAGTTTCCAAATATAGCCTCCTTGTTATTTAATAAAGAACAAAGACAGAAACAAAAACATGATTGGTCTTGCCAGATCTGAGCCATGATGTTGCCAGGAATTAAGCAGATTATTCATAATACATCTGTTGAAAGACAATACTTAGTTGTATTTGTACTAAGTAGATCTGCTATTGTTCTCCAACTATTGCTGCTCCTTCTGGACATGAAACAACCATTCGACCAGGAGAATCTAACTGAATGTACATATAACCTAATAATTTAACTTCAATAATAGTAAAATAGTTTGTTATGCTATAAAAGGATGGGGAGGCCTCCTTAACTCAATGAGATGATAGAAGGCACAGTAAGCAAGTGTGAGAGTTGTCACATATAATGAAGTTTTGGTGTGTAAATACTTGCCTAGAAGCTGCTATGTGTTGCAGTGCAAACAACTCCAGGTCTAGAATCAAGAAGACCTGATTTCAAATCCAGTCTCAGACTAGTTCTGTGACCCTAGGCAAATCCCTTAATACTGTTTGTCTTGGTTTCCTCCTCTATAAAATGAGCTAGAGAAGGAAATGGCAAGCCACTCTAGTATCTTTGCCAAAAAAAATCAAAACCCAAATGGGGTCACAAAGACTTGGATTCAACTGAATCTACTGAACATAGGCTCTTTAAAATCTACAAAGTGTTGAACTCTTTTGATCGAGTTTAGATGAAACTAGCAAATTAGCTAATAAAACAAACTAATAAAACTTCTAGGGGCTTTAAATACAGGGGAAAATTTTAGTGATGAATAGAAGATTCCAGGTTCAAAAGTACGTGGTGGGGAAGGATCGTTACTTCTATATCAGAGGGCATAGAGTGTGAGGAATGAGCCCAGAGAGCATATTACACTCTCTTCCTCATCCCCAATCACTGGTCATGTCATCAAGGAAGCTAGATCAATACTGGGGCACCAATATTTTATTTATTTGTCTAAGGAATTTAAAACCAACCTCTTACAAATGAATAACTTGGTTTTATAGTTGGCAGCTAAGGTTGATTGCTTTAAATTTATAAAGGATATTAATTATAACTTAAATTCAGATTTAATTATCTTATAAATGGAGGGGGGGACAGTGAGGTGGCTCAGTGGATAGAGAAAGTGGTCTGGAGGCTAGAGGCCCTCCATTCAAATCTGACTTCTCATACTTCCTATCCGTGTGATCCTGGGCAAGTCATTTAATATCTATTATCTAGTCCTTACTGCACTTTTCCTTTGGAATCAATACATACTGTTGATTCCAAGACAGAAGGTAAAAGTTTATAAATAAATAAATTGTGGGGAGAGGATTGTTCAGGGTAGTCCCAGATAAATTTATAGGACTTAGACCTTTATCTGGGTACATCTGAAAGGCACTTCTCATGGATAAATGCATTTCCATTGGCACATTGCTGAGAAGACACTAATTCCCTAATTTTTCTGAGTAACTGAAGCAGACTCCAAGATAATTGGTAACTGTCAAAAGAATCATTTTACTAAAGTGAACTTTACATAGTTTACTCTATTTCCCCTGGACTTCCATTTGATAGTAGAACAGAGTAAACCTTTATTTGGAATATGGGGGATGAGAGAGACATTTCTTTCCCCCTTTTCCCCAATGTAGTGAATACTGGATTCAGGGACCTGGCTTTCCCCAAGTGATGCTGCACCTTTTGCCATCTTTTCCATTTTCTAGATATGAAAGAATTTAGGACCAAACAAGAGATAGAGAGTATCATAAAATGTAAAATGGATAATTTTGATTATGTTAAATTTAAAAGGTTTATACAAACAAAACAAATGCAACCAAGATTGGAAGGAAAGCAGAAAAGCTGATCAAAAATATTTTGTAGCAAGTGCCTCTGATAAAGGATTAATTTCTCAATATATAGAGAACTAATTCAGATTGATAAGAATAAAAGACATTCTTCAATTGATAAATGGTCAAAAGATTTCAGATGAAGAAATCAAAGCCATCTATTATAGTCTCATGAAAAAATGCTCTAAATCACTCTTAGAGAAATGCAAAATAAAACAATTCTGAGGTACCACCTGTAATTTCATTTGGCATTGCAATATGAAAAGCAGAATGATTGACAACAGTTTGGAACTTAGAATGAACGGAGGTTGGCATGTGCCAGCCAGGAAACTGGGAGTTACTGAGAGGGTATAAAAAGCAGGATTTTGGACTAAAGGAGGTCTCCATTTGGAGAAGGGATTTTGGTGGGAGGTCTTGGTTGGGTTTGGGTAGGCCAAGGTCAACTTAGGATACCAGCAACCAGCTCAGATCACTACCATACTATCAAATCCTGCATGACTCTATACTATACATTCTGAATAATTACTCCTCAAGAAGAAGCAATATCAATCACCATCAAACCTGATTCAGGTTAAACCAGGTTGAATCTGGCAACCAAGCCACAACAACTGTCAAACTTGAAACCCTGATTACCTTCAATTCCCATAGCATCTGATCATGTGTAGATTAAGCCCAGGGTTTCCTTTACCCCTCTCTCCTTCAATTCCCTGTTTCCCTTTCCCTAAGTTTGTTACCATTAAATCTTAAACTCACTTAGGTGAATGTCATTCTTTACCTTAAGGATTAACAATCATATCCTTGGGTATTTGAAGAAAGAGGGATTATTTCCAACTGAAAGTTGAATCGTAGTCAATTAACATTTATTCGCATCTTGGGGCCAGGATAAGTAGTTAGAAGAGCTGGTAATCTGAACCACAGTTTCTTCACTTGACTACTTGTTCTGGGACACTGTTATATTGAAGTTGGGTGTAGCATTTTCTTCACAAATATTCCTGTGGGGTCCTTGGAGTTTCACTACCACAACTTGGTATTACACCTAAGGATTTCTACACTCATTCAGCTTCAGCTCTTCATACCATCAGAAGACCTTGCCCACATTTTTATATAACACACCTCATACCCATCAGATTGGGTAATGTGACAGAAAAGGAAAATGATAAATGTTGGAGGGGATGTGAGAAAACTGGAACATTGAATACACTGTAGGTGGAGTTGCAATTGGATTGATCCAACCACTCTGGAGAGCAATTTGGAACTACGATCAAAGAACTCTAAAACTGTGCATACTCTTGTATCCATCAATACCATTACTAGGTCTGTAAAAAAGAGATTTTTTTTAAAAGGGGAAAAGGACCTATTTCTACAAAAATATTTATTGCAGTTCTTTTTATGGTAACAAAGAATTGGAAATTAAAGGGTTATCCATCCATTGGAGAAAAGCTTAACATGTTCAGAAAAATGATGGTGACAGACTATTGTTATGCTATAAGAAATGACAAGCAAGGTGATTTCAAAAAACCTGGGGTGCAGGGGTGGGAGGCAGCTGGGTAGCTCAGTGGATTGAGAGTCAGGCCTAGAGACAGGAGGTCCTAGGTTCAAATCCGGCCTTAGACACTTCCCAACTGTGTGACCCTGGGCAAGTCACTTGACCCCCATTGCCCACCCTTACCACTCTTCTACCTAGGAATCAATACACAGAAGTTAAAGGTTTAAAAAAAACCTGGGTGGGAAATAAACCTAGAAAGACTTACATAAACTGATGCAAAGTGAAATGAGTAGAACCAGAAGAACAGTGTACATAGTGACGGCAATATTTTTTGATAAAACAACTGTTATTCTCAGCAATATCATGATTCAAGACTATCCCAGAGATTCATGATAAAAAAATGCCATCTGCCCTCCAAGAAAGAACTGATAGAGTCTAAATGCAAACTGAAACATGTTTCATTTTCTTTCTTCTTTTTCATTTAAGATCTCTTTTCACAAAATGATTAATATGGAAAAATGTTTTACATAATTGTACATATAGAAATCTACATCAGATTGCTTACCATCTCAGGGAGGGAAGAGGAAAGGGAGGAAGTAAAGGAGGGAAGGTCAAAACTCCAGCTAACCATGTGTCTCTTTAATCACATGGCAGCATTATGACAATGTGCATGTGAGAGTAAGGTGTTACATTTTTATATTAATTTCATATAATTTTCCCCCTCTGATTCTTTGGGAAACCAGCATGGTAAGTCTCCCCACTCTTAATTCTCTGGGAGATTAACATATTAGTCTTCCCAAAAAATCATTCCATATACGGTGTCTATACATTTCAAGATTGTCTCGCAGGATTGAGATTTTGATGTGATATTTTCCATATTTTCTGATATGATAACAAACTTTAAAAATCTTAGGGCAATAGCAAAAATGTTCAATAATAGCTTCAGAAATGTTGCAGGTTACAAAATAAAATAATTTTTAAAAACCTGCATTTCCTTGTAAAAATAACAAAATTCAAAAGTCAGTAATAGGGAAAACTTCATTTCAAATAACTACAAAATGCATAAAGTATCTGGGGATCAATCTACCAAAACCCCAAAAGATTTGCATAGATTCATTTACATAATACTCTTTAAAGAAATAAAAAAAACATTTTGACTAGCTGAAGTAATAGTCTATACTCATCACCAGAATATAATAGAAATGGTATTACTATCAAAATCAATTCACATGCTTAAAGCTATATTGATCAAATTGTCAAAGGGATGTTTTATAGAAGTTGATTTTTAAAATAACAAAATTTATTTGAAAAAATAAAAGATTTGGAATATCAAAGGAAATGAAGTAGGGATGAAGGGGAAAACACATTTACAGTCCTCAAACTATCAACCTATAATTACAAACTATCATCAAAATATCAGATATTAGTTAAATGGAGAAATAAATCATCAGGACAAACTATACAAGGGAGAATCAAAAGCAATGGAACACAATAACTTAGATTCCAATAAAGTAGAAAATACAATAATATGATAAAAATAATAAGAATTATTGATTTGATAAAAAAAAATTACTGGAAAACTGGAAAGAAGTCTGTCAAAAATTAGGCTTATGCCATATACCAACATGCATTTTAAATCAATGAGTGATCTTAATATCAAAGATAATAGTATAAAAATTAGTAGAAGTTGATCATATATAACATAGCTATGAGTAAGAGATTGTATACTTAACCCAACAGGAAATGGGGACAAATACAAAAAAGAAAATAGATAACAACCTGAAATTTGGGACAGTGATTCCCTTCACCAAGGTTACGCTGATTTTGCTTTTTTTCTTTGTCTTTTAAAATATGGAATGGATCTCTGGGAAGAGGAGAAGGGCTACTTATTTTAATATATACCTATATCTACCTACTTACCTACATATGTATCTATTTTTATCACAGCCATCGATCTCATAGTGGGGATAAAACTTTGTGGTCTGGCTAAATAACAAATCCCCAAAATATTTTTAGGTAGAAGATTTACAGAATTATTATTGTTTTACATCTATAGTATACACCTTTATTTTGGTATCTCTTTTTCATGTATCTCCTCACTCCAATTCATCCCCTCAGTTATCAAAGTGATCTTCTTAAGGCTAAGTTCTGACCATGTCACTGCCCCTACTCAGTAAATGCCAGTGGCTCTTTATTACCTTCTTTATTCTTTTATTTTATTAGCTTCTTTATTTCTTTGTTTTACTTTTAAAGTTCTTCATAACATGACCCTTTCTAGCCTTTCAAGTATTCTTATACTTTGTTCTCTTCTCTAAATCCTATGCCCCAGTGACAGTGAGTACCTTCTCGTTGCTCCTTATATATACTCCATCCCCCAGCTCTGTGCCTTTTCACTGGCTGACTCCCATACATGGAATTCTCTTCCTCCTATTTTCTGACTCCTGGTTTTCCAAACTTCCTTCATGTCTCAACCAAAACCTCATCTTCTTTAAGAAAGTCTCTCCCAATTCCTCTTCATGCTAATGCCTTATGTCTGAGAGCATTTCCAACATAACTGTATATAATTTGTTGGCATATTTTTGTTCCCCCATTTGATCATGAGCTCCTTGAATATAGTAATGGAGAAGGAGGAAAAAGGGAGTGAAACTTGTTATTTCTCTGATTTTCAGTTGTTGAAAAGAAGACTATCTAAACATGGAAGAAAGAAGAGGGCACCAAATATCAGATGACCTATCTGAAATTCACAAAGGAAAGTTTATTACATTAATTCACAATGAATTTGGGGTAGAAATACATCAAACTCAACACTGAAATAAGTAGAGATGAGATGGGAGAAGGGGGTTTACTAGGAGAGAGCTAGAAGCAAAACAAACTTCCTGATTCTGAAGAAGGAATTAAAAGGGGGATAAAAGTAAAGAAAAGAATTAGAATCTAAGGAGTGGTGCTTATCAATTATGGAAAAACAACAAATTGTGATATATGGATCTAATAGAATATTACACTGTAAGAAATGATGAAAGACATGATAGCAACAAATCAAAGGTAGTATCAGTGGAAGAAGAGTGAATTCATTAGAACCAGAACAAGGACAATTACCAAAAAAAATGCAAAAAAAAAAAAAAAAGAGAGAGTATTTCTATCTGTACAGCAAAACACACACAAAAAAACCTTTTTTTTGGGAAACCTTGAATATCCATCTCATATCTCTTGCTAAGAAAAAAAATAGTATGTAGTAAATCTTACATGTTGCTTTCAAAACTGTCCTGCTTGTCTATGGTTTCTTCTGAATTTCCTTCTGTTCTCTTCTGTGAATTTTAAGATACCTTTTTTTCATTGCACCACTATTGCTAAAATCCTTTTGGGGGCAGTATCCTTATTTATAATATCCTACTCTGAACTTAATCATCATGTGGTCTATCTAGTTCCAATTACCAACCATGCTAAATGTTAGAGACAGATCTGAAAATGGTACCTTGTTAGTTCAAGTTTGATGCTGGAATGAAATGAGACACTTATAGGTCACTGAACTCATAAGAAATTTCCTTAGCCAAAACAGAGTAAGGACATGGAACAAGGAAACAAATACCAATGGTTCATAGCCTGTTTTTTCCTAGCACTGGTATTCATGCTTCCAGATTTGAGTCTCCTGAAAGGGTTTTTGCTCCTGAAGGGCTCTGTTTAAGGTAGCTTTGGGGGCCCAAGGAAACTTCCATAGCCTGTAGCTAGGGCTCTATGGTGCTAGAAAGAAGGAGGGATCAAAGTATAAAGGTAGGATTTGAGGTAAACTGTGTTTTGTCCTTGGGCCTGCTAATGTAGCCTTGACAATAATGTGGGAAGTGTGCAAGAAGCCCTTAGTTAACCGAGGGTCAGTGAGTATCAGTTTCTGTAGTTTGAGTTCTTCTTCTGCTTTTAAAATCTGTTTTTTTTTTATTCTACATATTCTAGGCCATAGAAACAGTGGGATTTGCTTCATCTTTGATGTATAATTTCTGTTTTGGAGAGACTTGAGAGGTCAAGGAGATTGGAGAAAATGTGTAGTCTACCATCTTGTTGCACACATGAGCTAGAAATCAATTTGAAGTTGATTTCCCTCTTTCTTATCCCATTCTACTCCCTCCTTTTGTCCTTCATTAATCTTCCTTTTGGTCCTTTTCTTATATAGGAGTTATTTTCCTTTTGTTGTTTACTATGGCTATGGCACATTGCACATTTCCTTCTATTTTATATTTCCCCTCTCCTCTTTTATGTCCCATCCCATTCTTTGGTAGGACGGTTTGTGAAGTTTTGAACAAATAAGGGAAGCACAAAAGTGTACATAAATCCAACCAATCTGAGAAATAGAGATTCAATGTGGCTGGAACTTTTTACACCTTTTGATGACCAGGAAACTGTGTCATGGTAGGCACTTAATAAATGTTTATCGATTGATTGATCATGTAAGCCAGGATCAATTGAGGCCAGATAGCTTTGTCATAGACCTACAGCTAAGAATACACAGGCCAATTGGGTCCCAGAGCTAATCTTTGTTTTGTTTTTTAATTAAAGCTTATTCATGTTTTCAATGGAAGAAAATTAGCTACTTGAAGGAATTGTTTGGTGACAAGGTTATAAGGATCTTCTAGAGAAACTTTCAACATTTCAATGTTTATAGGGCATTTACTATATAATCCTGACATGGGTAATACTAAGGGGAAAAAATAAAAATTAAAATATTAAAATGTTGGAAAGGAAAAAAATATCTAAATCCAAAGTCTTTTCTCTCCACTTCAGTAGAACCAAATCTCACATCTCATAGTCTGGCCCATGGAATGGATGATGCAAAATCTTAATAGATCAGGTGGGTCTTCCAATGCAAAACAACAAAGATGAACCAAAACCAGTACCCAGAACAGCAAAGACAGAGCATAAATAGTTGCAAATTTCTTTTTCTGATAAGAAATAGTTAAGCAGATCCAGGAAAATCAAGGTCATAAGTAGAGACACTTCTGGCACAGTAGACAGTTCTTCATCATGCATCAAAGGCATCTGTAACAACCTATATCATATTACCTGCCTTCTTGAAGAGGGGGGAAGGATGGGAGGGAGGGAGAAAAATGAGATTTAAATTATTGGACATAGCTAATGTAAGAATATTTTGCTCTTGGATAAACATATTTATTATAATTGATTACATAGTTATAATAAATTGTATTTGTTATATAGTATTATCGTGTATGGTATTATATATTTTAAAATATCAAAATAAAAATTATATATGTATTATAATATTCATAGTAAAATAGGTACATATAATTCCTAAAAAAGAAGTCATAAGCCTTTTTGCAAATAATATGTCCTAGGTTGTAAGGTAATATCAGCCCTGGTCCATCTGCCAAAACTTCTCCCATCTGAGAGTCAAATTAAGGAAATGATAGGGGAATCTTTACCCCTTATAAGCCTCTGTCAATGAGCTTCCACAACGGCTTAATAAAGATTCTCCCTAACCCTCATTCAGTGACTCAGAATTACCGTAAGACTGCTAAGGTTACCACTTTTCTTCCAGGTCAATAGAAATCCAGTATAAGAACCATTTTATAGAACCCTTCAACAGTTAAACTTCTGTTTAACTCCCCCAACAAAGACATTTTTTTAGTTACTAAGCCCTTTCTGGGAAGAAGTTGGCTGAACTATCCTAGAGCAAAGGAAGTCTGCCATTTGAGGGGGTCTTAGGCTACTTCTCCAGAGTCTATGGAGTCCCCAAGGGGGCAAGGACCTCAAGGCTGAGACAAATGTGCATTGGAGATGGAATAAATAAAGATTAGAGAGGGTCAGCCAGAACTAAGTCCAAAGTCTTTATATTAACTAGACCTCAAAAATGGAAGAAAGGACCCTTCCATTTTCAAGGGTGGCATCAATTTGTCACTGACAGGGCTTCTGGGAAAATAGACGAATGATAATTCAGTTGTTATTTAGTAGGGGGAAAGCTTCTTGCCCTGAGAGAGTACCATTTTGCCAGTTGGGGACAGATTGAGGATTGCTTGATTTAGTTGATATTGTGACTAACTCAAGAAGCCCAGTTGGACAGAAATAGCTACTCTGTCCTTAGGAGAATCATATGGCCATTGTGTCATCATGCTAATGTCCAAATCTGCATTGGACACACTCCCCAACCTCTGCTGCTCCTATAATTGCTCCAACCTGGTTCTTTAACATTTGATGTCTCTTATGAGTGAGTGCTGACATACTCTACTGTTTATAGAGGGAGGCGTCAGCTACATTTCCTGCCATGGGACAGATCCATCACTCATCGCTCTGCAACCACAACACAGGTGCCAGGTCTGCTTATTACACTGTTTATTCTGGCCACCTCCTTGGTGCCTGACAAAAGCTTTTCTCAGTTTAGTCTTAAGAACAGAAACTTCCAGAAACATCAGCCTTGTTGGAGTCATAAGGACCAGAGGGGAGAAACTGCTAGAAGAGTCTACTTTATGTCTTACAGCATTTTAGCCTCTTCTAGGCCAAATTTGAAAGAATCAGAACTGTGGGTGACAATAAATAGGGATCATCAGAATCCCTAGGTGAAGAATAATATATTCTTGAAAACCTGAAGAGTCCTATAAGTCTTTGGGTTTTAGATCAAGGGAAAATAGATATCAGTAACTTATTCCAGACTGTGCCTGGAATCCTCTGAGTTTTCCCAACTCACTGAATTCCCCTAAAGTTGCCTGAGTGAACTAAATCTCAGATTTTGTTAGGATTGATTTCCCACTCCTTGTCCTTCATGTGAGTCATGATCTGATCACGATGGTGGCTTTTGCCACCATGGCCTCATCTGGTCTCATCAACTTTATTTTATCAGTTTAGTGATATGCATCGATGCCCTTAGGAAGAACTGCCTCTTTCAAGTTTTTGTCAAGGTAGTAGACTCCTTCCTAGGTGAAAACTGTTTCCTCCTGATTTTTTTTATTCATAGGAATAGAGAAAAAAGCACTTATAAGGTTAACAGCCCCCAAACCAAGTACTCTGGTCCTGGGCTTCCTGGTCTACAATCCTGGCAAGATCAGGCATAATTGTGGTGATGGGCATTAAGACTTTCATATCATTGCCCTCTGCCCTCATGAACAGGGTAGCAGTCTCTGTGAGCCCTATTTCCAGAATACCTATTTGACCTGACAGTAGTATTTGCTTAAGCCACCACTGTCTTCACCGCTGGGATAGATTTAACAAACTGATCAGCCTGGACCTTTAAGATGTGTGATGAGGACCCAGCCCTAATGTCTGAAGTCATTTGGGTGGGGCTCTACCAAGCAAGTGGGATCTAATTGCTCCTGGACAGGCTGGGTGTAGGGTGTGTTTTCATAAGTCCAATTTATCATCCTCATTTTCTTCAGGAACTTTATACTCTTTCACAGAAGCCCATTGATGAGATGGCTGGAATAGGAATTCATTTTTCCCATGCCAGATGAGATTAACTGCCCATTTTAGCCATCTAAAGAGGGACAACTAGCACTCTTCTTCTGTAGGTTCTACCACATTGAATTGCAATTATCTATTGTAACATCCATGATCTTAAGTGGGGTCAAAGCTGCCTCACAGAATTACATAGTGCCCCCCAGAACTCCAGGAGAGGGGGCAGTTGGGGCACTTAGAAACCTGAATATAAAAGGCAAGGTCACCGTACTTGCAAGGACCTTTGATCACACTACTTGTGGGTTCCAGGGCTAGGAGGAAGAGTTAGTTTACTCTTTGGTTAGCTCATCTCTGACCTCAAGGGCTGAGTGTTACTTTACTGGCTTACTACTGGAAGAATATCTCAATTGCAGCATCTTAACTAATCTCTATACAGATCTTCAAGCAAGATTACCTTTCCATCTTTAACCTAGTTACATTAGATTAGGAGAAAGATTACTTAGTGAAAAGGATAGAAGTTAAGTCGTTTACCTCTCTTTTATTCCTAAAACCATTTCCCCTCACCCTGTTTTCCTAAAAATAATAATCCCCTTCTGCTTGCTAAGCTCCTGGGTCTGTGAGAAGTTATACTGGGATATACTCACCATCCATATACTTTACCAAAGAAAAGATCATTCTTACAAGCACTTGGTGCAGTTTCCTTTCCTTGAGAGCAAGTCATCTGTATTTTGAAGATAATCTCAAACCTTTTCTATCCTAGGGTTTAGGGAATAGTTTACATAGTGAGAGTTGTTAACCTCAATGGGATTATACCCTGTCAATTTACCAACTTGACCCTGAATTTACCAAACTTGCACAGCGTCCATAGCTTGAACTAAAAAGGGATTCAGTTAAACACTTTTTGCCTTCTGCTCCAACTGCTCCAGGGAAGGGGGGAAGAGGAGGAAGAATTCTACTCATTCCTACCCCTCCCCCTTTTAAAACAGCCAGCTTCATCCTCTAGCTCAGGGGTCAGCAACGCTCTCTAGCCATATCTGGCTCTTTTGAGGGCCAGATACGGCTCTTTCTGCAGGAGCCATAAAGTCAATTTTTTTTTTCATGCGGTGTTACAGGAACACGCACTGTTACAGGAGCGCGCACTGTGAGCACTGTACGGCTCTCACGAAATTACATTTTAAAAAATGTGGCGTTTATGGCTCTCACAGCCAAAAAGGTTGCCGACCCCTGCTTTAGCTGGACTCCATTTCTAACCATAGCTAATCTGAGTCAATTCAACACTATAAAAGGACATAGTCAGGGAGTTGCCCCAGGTTATAGATTTTAGCTTCTAAGATGATTTTAGTATTAAGATGCCAATATTATGAGATGAACAACTATGAATACTCAGAAATTCAGAGATCCAAAACAATCCTAAAGCACTCATGATAAAAAATGCCATCTGCTTCCAGAGAAAGAACTGGAGTCTAAATCCAGACCAAAGCAAATGTTTTTACTCTTTCTTAATGCTTTTTTGTTTGAGTTTCCTTCTAGAAAAGGATTAATATGGAAAAATGTCTTACATGATTGCACATGTAAAATTTATATGAGATTGTTTACCATGGGGGGGGGGGGAAGAAAGGGAGAGAATTCAAAACACAAAATTCTTTTTAAAATGTTGGAAGCTGTTTTTCTATGTAATTCGGGAAATTTTTAAATTAAAAAAAACAACTAAAGAAAGTGAAGAGCTGTTGAATTTGCTGGGTCACTTAATTTTTAGTCTGATTATGCTGCCAGTTCAACTGATGCAAAATAGTCAGCAACCATCAGGAACACCGAACTTGGTTTTTGGTTTTGTTTTTTTTTTTAACCTTTCTGGGGAGTCTCCTCTACAACCCACTGATATTGTGGAAGAGCTAGATATTAAAACCCTGGGGATTGGGAAGGAAATTTTCTTCAAGAATGACAGACTCCAATGATTATCTTAAAAATAGAGAAATTTATTTAGTTGAATGCAAGTTGAATGATAGAGAGGGGAGTGCAAGAGAAAACACTACATCCCCAAAGAGATGGGATTTTTGGATTATTATACCCTTTTGATGATAGGGGCTACATGACCAGAGATAGGTTGATGAGATGATGTTACTGTATAAACAGGGATGGGGGGATATTTTGTGCCTCAAAGACCAGGGAATGATTTGATGTCTTAGATACAAACAGATGCTTATCAGAGTAGAACTTGAAGGTGCCTATCTGTGTTCATCAAGAAGCTAGCAGGGAGAGGTCAAAGGGAGTGTCTCAGCTCAAAGTCACCTTCCTCCTGCACTGCAGGAATGCAAGGGGAAAAGGCCTGGGATATCTCTGAGGTTTGGGGTGTTCAGGAGAAAGCCTGGATCCAGTGCAACTGGGATATCACTTTGCTTGAGTGGGTATCCCACCATCACATCACCCCACTGTCTTCAATATTTATGGAGCTCTCCTCCTATCCCAAACATGATGTGAGCAACAAGACCATCTTATTTTATCACAACCTATTGAAACTATGCCAAATATTGGAGGAGCAACTGTTAACCAAAGCATTCAGTTCAGCTTCCACATTAGGAGGAAATAAGGCACTATCAAGTCACTGGATATTTACCACAAAGAACTTTAGTTTGCTTTAACACATGAAGCATAGGTAACAAGGATACAGTAGCACTTGGATTATTTGGATGTTGTCCTTCTCACGTAATGTTACTCATATGGGTTTCAAAAATTGTCTTTTTAAGTGGCTTTGATTCCATGTGGCTAGGACTTTTATGCCCTTAGGTGACCAAGAATCTGTGACAGAGAAGTCAGAGCAATCAATTCCCAGGAACGGTTTTGACCTAGGATCACATTTTGTCAGATGAGGTGAGGAAAGATTCTGTATCAAGGAAGCTGGAGCCAAACACAACAGGCAATCAGGTGCTAGATGCATATTATTTCTTTCTCCCTCCCTCCCTCCTTTCCTCCCTTCCTTCCTCCCCTCTCTTTTTTCTTTCTTCTTCCTTCCTTCCTTCCTTCTTTCCTTCCTTCCTTCCTTCCTTCTTTCCTTCCTTCCTTCCTTCCTTCTTTCCTTTCTCTCTCTCTC
>NC_058132.1:416004797-416176991 GCF_016433145.1 Gracilinanus agilis | reverse complement strand
GGTGTATTGTCTCATAGGTGGAAGATTGGTAAGGGTGGGCAATGGGGGTCAAGTGACTTGCCCAGGGTCACACAGCTGGGAAGTGGCTGAGGCCGGGTTTGAACCTAGGACCTCCTGTCTCTAGGCCTGACTCTCACTCCACTGAACTACCCAGCTGCCCCCAAAAAACTTTATTCTTGATTTATAGTACGAATCATTCTTTTTAGAAATAAAGACTTAAATAAATGGAGAGGCATTCATTGCTCATTGTTGTGCTGTGCCAATATCACATATATTATGATTTGACCTAAATTGATTTATTTATCCAGTGCTAATCAAACTTCACAGAACTACACAAAATAACTAAATTCATCTGGAAGGAAAAGAGTTAATATTTTCAGAGGACATCATCATCATTATCATCAAACTGGAAGGAAGATATATATATATATATATATATATATATACAGTTTTACACACACAGGGATGTGTATATGATATGTATAAATATATCATGTATAGAGATAATAACCTAAATATATAAAAGATTATATTATAAAATTAACTAAAGATAGGAGAAGAGTTTATGACCAGAGAAGGAACAGACAGGATCATACAAAATAAAATGGGCAATTTTGTGTGAAAATTGGCTTAGGGCTAGGACCTGGTTAACAGAAGTGACTCCATATTTGATGACTGATTGACCCAATATGTACTGGGAAGATCCTTTGTATCCAATAACTGATTTGGCCAGCTACATTTAGGGTTATTAATGCAACATTAGCAAGCTCTCTGTTTATCCAACTTCATATATTCCAGGTATTTATGTGAGCAAACTTTCCTTTGCCCATGTAGGGGTAGGAGTGTAGTGCTGACCACTTGCTGATTGACTGACCCTAAGGAGCCTCTCCCATTCAATCAATCCCTGAGAATCTGCCCAGCAACAATAATTAAATATAAGAGTAGAAACTTAGAGTTCTGGACATCCTATTGTACTCCTGAGCCACCAATTATTTGTATATCATTGGGACTGGAGGGCTAGGAATCTACATGTTTTCATACCTGAGAGTTATAAATTGCCTGACTTGGGATCCTTTGAGCACTTATGTTTCCTTGTCATACCGCATCCACAAATTCTTCTCATTTTATTTATATGGAACTGAGAATTTTTTTAATATACACAAAAATGCAGTTAACATTAAAATAGAAACAATTAACTGTGGGAAAATATTTGCAAGAAATTTCTTTGATAAAAGCCCGATATTCAAGCTAAGGAACTGATTCAAATATAGATGATAGCCATTTTCCAATAGATAAAATGGTTAAAGGATCTGAATTAGCAGTTCCTTAAAGGAAGAAATAGAAGTAAGCTATAGAGAAATTTTTAAAATGGCAGCACATCAAACCTTTGTCAATTAGAGAAAATCAAATTAAAAGAACTTGAGATTCCACCTTCCACAAAGAAAGACAAAAAATGAAAATGAGTTGTTGGATGGGCCAAGGAAAACCAGGGATGTTGATGGAGTTATGGAATTAAAGATCAGCCATTAAAGAAATCTGAACCCTAATCCCCAGTTACAAAACTCTTTATAACCTTTGATCCCAATTTGAAGTCTAATACTGCAAAGACATCAAAGAAATAAGGTAAAGATAACATCATTTTTGGCTATACCAATGAAACATAAACAAAGTGAATGCTTATCAATTGGAGTAAAAATAGAGTAATATAGAGTTATAAGGAATTATGAAAGGTATGATTTTTGGAAGAACTTGAGAAGATTTGTATAAGCTCACATGGAGTGAAGTGAGCAGAACTAGAAAAACAATTTATACAATAACCAAAAATTACAAGGAAAAACAAATTTTGAAGCATTTAAGAACTCTGATCAATGCAAAGCCTGACACTTCTGAAGACCCATTCCTGATAGGGTGATTGAATCGAAAGTACATGATGAAACATACACTTTGGAGGTGTCAAATGTATGGATTTATTTTGCTCGATTATGTTAATTTGCTAAAAGGATTGTGGTTTTTTCCCTTTAAGGGGAGAGGGAGGTGTTGAAAAGAGGAACTAGCTTCAGTGTTGTAAAAAAACAAACAGAAAACAACAGGATGAAATTTGGAGAGAAATATAGACAAGGACAGCTTTGAAAGTAACATGCTAAATATGTTATACACTTTAAAAAAATCGAGGAAATAATAGAGATCCACGGTTTCCTATTTAATCTTTTTTATTATACTTTGTATACAAAAATATTCTCTTTTTTATTTTTGGTAAATTCAGATAAAAAAAATTAAGTCTCAACAAAGCACAGGTGGCATAATTTTAATGGCTCTATTAACTCAATATAGAAATTCAACTATTCCATTCAGCAGACGTTCTTAGGCAATCTTGAAATGAACAGTCTTTAGGGAGAGCCCAGGACAACCATGTAGGCCTAGAGATTATAATTATCCCCAAATACAAAATTATATCAATTTAAAAAAACATTTCATACTGTTTATCGTATATTAACTCTTTACAAGCACTTATATGGATCTGCTCTAAACCAAGCAATTACAAAACACAGAGCTCTTTAAAGATCCATAAGGCATTCCTATCTTATAGTTGCCGAATGCATGTGGACACATTGCTTTTGTTTCTTTGTTCTGGCAACCCAGCTTTTATAAAACTGTTAGCAAGAGTTAGAGAAGAATAATCATGACAATCCCTTTACTTTCCCATCAACCTCCTTAGAGACATGGTAAGCTATCCCCACAAGGTCAAGCGGCTTCCTTCCTCCCTTTGCCTCTGAAAGAATATGTTCGTAGAAACATGAGCAAAATTATTGTGACCACAAGGTTCCATGCTTCCATATTTGGCCATCAGATCAACCTCTTTCCATATTTCTTTTTCTCCATTTCAACCATAAAGTCATCCATGAGATGATTCTAAACCAATTCTGCCTGATATATATGTATATATATATGTATGTATATATATATATGTTATAGGTCAGTTAAATAGATGAGATTTGGAATTAGAATTAAATGAAACACATAGATCATCTAACATTTAACATACCACTCATAATAGTATTCAAAGACTATTCAGCAGAGATACAACATTGGTTAAGGCAAATACAGCTCTCTTCATCATCATGTTTGCTAGAGTGTATTTTGGGTAAGAAGAATGTGGTGACTCAAATGACAGCAGGGTTTATCAAAACTAGGGAGCCCTGATTCCTCATGGTGCTGTGATATTTATGCTTCAGGCAACCAGAAATCTACAACAGTGGTGGCTCTAGTCTCCTGTACCAATTAAGGCTCAAGGTCTGCTTCATTGCCTTTTTAGGGAAAAAATTAGTCTAATCTTTGTAAAGTAGATATTATCCTTATCATTCATGTCAAAATGCATATAACAACAGTATGTGCAAAGTACTTCATATAAGTATATATAATAAAACCGAACTATTATTAGTGAATCACAATACACCACTAGTAACACATTGCATCACAAAACACGTAGGTCTCATAAAAATATATTACAACCAAATACAAAGCACAGATTATATGTGCTTCGTTAAATCTATCTAGAGGAATAACCACTTGCCTCATTTGTCCTGAAACTTTATAAGCAAGCTTTGTTACTAGTTGAAAATGTCTGGCACTTTTCCCATTACTTCCTGACATTATAAATGGCTAAGACAGGCTACAGTCTGCTACAAGAACCCTCTGTTCTCTATAGGATGCCACAGCTGGACAAGTAGGTTGGAAAAGAACTGTCAGACAGAAGACAAGACAGCACTATGAACATTTAGCTTCTGTCTTTACCCTAGGGATTTTTCTAGCCGAGACAAGAGGCATGGCCTTCTTTTATTTCCCATGGAGTTCTCCAGGTGAACTACCTTGGTACAAGACCCCATCACTCACTTCTGAACTCCTGCTTTAGGTCCCAAGGACTTCTCAAGTAGGGTTCAAGAAGTCTGGTGAGGAAGCCTGTTCAGGAGCAATACCCTGTTACCCTCCTCTAGGCTTCTGGACCAGAATGAACCACACACATCCTGACTTCTATTCTAGCCCTTGGGATTTCTCTGCCAGTCTCAGGTGACCCAAAACAGTATAAAACCCTACCAATCTTGGTTTCTGTTAACTCCGGGGATTTCTGTGGACTGATCCTCTAGTGAAGGTCTTGAATAGCCTATCCAATTTCTTCCCTTTATTGGATCTTTCTCTAATTATAGTAGTGTTCCTAGAGGTTTTCCTCAATATGGTAAGACTTTGGCCCTCTTATGCTTTCTCTATCCCAATGATTCTGAAATTTTGCCCTCTAATGCATATATAAACTCTGTTTCTCATCCTCAATTTCCCAATCTCTTACTCCTATCTTCTTCAGCCCTGTTCCCCAGGCCCCTGATATCCTACCCAGATGTGCCTACTTCTTCCCTTATACCTTCTGAAATGCCAGTTGTATAATTAACAAAATTTTTATATAAAGCCTTTATCTTTTTTTTGTGCTTTTCATCTTCTGATACTCTCTGGAACCTGTATCCCTCCAGATTTCACAGATTCTCTTACTATTCTCTCCAGTACTGGCTATATTTTCTCTGATATCTCCTTCTCACTAGACCCAATGGGGGAGATGGAATATTCCTTGTTCCCCAATACCAGACCTCTAGAGAGTGGTCCCATTGTCCCCTACCCCTGAGTCAATTCTAACCCCAAGTACCTCTTTACCTTAAAAGCACTGAAAAAACACTTCCTTCAACTTCCCCATTGAGCTATAGTCAAGAAAAAGATATAAAAAAGCTCTAAAAACAAAAAGAGATAAATTCTAAACTAAAGACACAGATAGACTTTCCAATTATCATTATCATTCATCAACTTGTTCCCTGGAAAGGTTCAGGCTAAACTAATTTTATCATCCAATCCAGGTGGTCATATATAGTCACATCCAGGACAATTTCCTCCTTTACTTCTTCCCTTCTTTCCTCCCTTCCTTTCTTCTTTCCTACCTCATTGAATCCATTGTCTCACTCACAGTATTTCTCTCAACCACAACTCCTGCCCTTCAACATATATATCGATGCTCTCTTAAGTATATTAACATTCCAGTACCTCAATCTACTCAGTTTCTATGGCTTACTTCTCCATTCTACCTTAGCTATACGAAGATATGGTCATATCTTTAGTATTGTCAACTCCCCAAAGTGTTCTACTTTCATGTTCATAAACTTCAAAATTCCTTTATCTGATTTTAAAATTTAATCATTCAATTTTTCTATAGGCATGGTACTACTTCTAGAAGCTTTTTTCTAACCAAGACAAGAGGCATATCCTTCTTTTATTTCCTTAAAAAAATTCCCTTTGTTTTTGTGATTTCAACCCTATTCTTTTTCTTCATTGTAACCTCTATTTCCTCCACTTCTCAGTTCATGTCCAGGCCATCACCACTGCTGCACTGACCAGATTCTCTTCCCTTTACTATTATCCCATGGTGAAATGACAATATTACTCCCTTTTCTGCATAATTCTTTCCTCCTTTCTCTTAATACCAATGACACCTTGCCAGGAGTCATTTAATCCTTCTGGGCCTCAGTACCTCATTAGTTAAGGGAGGAGGTTGGACTAGACATCACCTATATCCCATTTGGATCTATGGTCCTAAGACAAAAGAAAAATAGCCGTTGGCCATAAAGAGCTTTTGTTGTTTGTAACCATATGCAGGATAAAGGTAGAGAGCCATCACTCCTCCCAGTTATCTTAACCTGGTTGCTGAACAAAACTGGGGAAAATTGCAAAACTATGCTGATGACTGTATCTGCTTCAGAATGTATTATCTAATCTCAGCTCAGCTGGCATACTCTTGATTCTAAGCACCTTAACTCTCTATTCTCTCACTTTTTACCCCCATCCTCTTCAATCTAGCTTTTAACATCATCATTCAAATGAAATGACCTCTCTAAAACTACTGTTGAACTCTAAATCATCAAAGCTAATGACTTTTTTCCAACCTGCAAATGTCATGACCTCTTTTTAACCTTTGGTGTTTTTGAGCACCTTTTCTTCCTGGTTATACTCTTTCTTTTCTAGGTTTCTGTGATGTTCCTCTTTTCCCATTTGCTTCCTATCTGTCTGAAAGTAAGGAATCTTTATTTACTTCTTGCATACTAACATTTGCTTTTTCTTCAAGTCTTTGTCCTGGGGCCTCTTCTCTCAGTATTCTCTCACGTGGTGACCTCATCAGCTCTCATAGTCCTCTCTGTTCAGATGACTTGCAGATCTAAATATCTACGCCTCACCTGGATAGTCCTGTATCACCCTCTCAGGAGAGTACCATTACTTGTTTCAATCTAAGGTTTTCTGAGCTGAGATCACTACAGACACATGATGAACCTCCTTGAGTTCTTCTACCAGTAGGAGGTATGTCAGGCAGCCAAGTGGGACATGTTCTCACCTAGTAAAAGTACCAGAACTAAAATGCCATAGTGTGGTTTTGAACCCACTCTTATTTTGGTCAGGGTAGATGCTGGCAGACACATCTTTTGCCATAATACATTAGGAACTATTGGAACTTTTCCAATCTCTGCATGATCCTGTAAATACTGAAGAAATGGTTAGTCACTAATAGGATATGGTGTATGTTGTTACTAACTCTTTTTTTTTAAACCCTTACCTTCTATCTTGGAGTCAATACTGTGTATTGGCTCCAAGGCAGAAGAGTGGTAAGGGTAGGCAATGGAGGTCAAGTGACTTGTCCAGGGTCACACAGCTGGGAAGTGTCTGAGGTCAGATTTGAATCTAGGACACCCCCCCTCCCGTCTCTAGGCTTGGCTCTCAATCCACTGAGCTACCCAGCTGCCCCCAACTCTTTTTAGATAAAAACAAATGTCACATACTTCACAGGCTTCTTGGTACTTTTACTCTCCTAGTATTCAGCATGAATTGGTAGTTTAAATACATGAGGCATAAGTTTCACATTTCTTATAGAGATCATCTACCGCTCTGAACCAAAAAAAATCCATTCAAAGATTTACTCTTGACCCAAATATCTAGTCATCATGTAATGCCTTCATGCCTATACAACAAAATTCCTTTGGAAATACCAAATGTTTACTGGTACATTTGTGGGATTAGTCATAGTCCAATAATATTACCCCATTCATTGCATAATCTCATTGCCATTGTTTCAACAATAAAGTACTCCTCCATGGAACTGTGAGAATTTAGCATTAGTCTGCACTCCTTTTATTTTCTTGGTACCCTAAGATCAGTCTTGAGTTTTAAGGGAGAAAATTTCATATTGAGTTTGAAAATAACCCATTCTCTGAGATTGCAATTCAACCCCACCCTTTGATTGAATTAAGAACAAGATCTGGCACTTATCTGTATTAGGAGGATGCCAGAAGCCTCATTGCTCCCTGGCATTCGGAAGATGTTTGTCTCTTGTTTTGCATAGCTACTGACATCTGGAAGAAAAGCCTCTGATTCTGACTGAGGTGAAGACCACCAAATCAGAGTGACTCAGAAAAGTGATGCCAATGAAAGATATGTCTGGGTCTGAAAAGGAAATAGTCTCTTTTGCCTGAGAATCACATTGGAGGAAATGGCTAGGTGAGCACTGGTATACTTGTAGTGGGACTGGGCAGTGAGCATGTATAAGTGCTGGCTAGGGATGGAGGCTTGTGAAGGGAATAGCTGGCCACATATGGCTGGTACCTTTTTTTTCTCTGACTCATTCTTATAATTTATTTAATAAATAATTATAAATTAAGATATATTCTCCAAAGAATTTTTAATCTTAACAGAACAAAGCTTGAGTCTACAAGGGTTAAACTTGATTCATGTCTTATATCATACTTAAAAAGGTAGGATCTTTGCCATTCATCCAAAGATAGCTGATGTGGTTTAGCTCCCTCAATGTTACCTTTGTCTCTTGGATATCACTATAGTTTTGGTGTTATATACCATCTTCCTCTATGTTACTCTTCCTTGGTTGGTAGAATACAGTGAACTTACAGTTAAAAAGTTCAGCTACTAAACTCTGGTAGATGGCATCCAACTTTGTACTTGCTAAATAAAATATGTGAGTGGATGATTGTCTCTCCTTATTCTCAAGAAACTCACATTATTCATAAATAAATAAAATACAAATTAGATAGTAATTAAAGAGGGTAGAAAGTGCTATGAAAGTTCAAAAGAAGAAGAATTCTGTTTAAAATCAAGAAATGAGATCATTTACAGTGGGAAATCTCTAGAGATATTTCCAATAAGAACAGGGACAAAGCAAAGTTGGTTATTATCAGCACAATTATCTGAGATATCTAGAAATTATAGCAATAATAATAACATAAGGAAAATGAGGGAATAAGACTAGGCAAAGAAGAAACAAAATGATCACTTTTGCAGATGACAACATATTTTACTAAAACAATTCTAGAGATTCAACTAAAATTAATTAGAAAAATTAATACCTTCCATAAAGTGTCAAGATATAAAATATAACCACCAAAAAATCATGAACCCATCAGTATGTGAACAACAAAATCCAATAAGAAAAAATTTAAAAAGAAATTTAATCTTATAGTAATCAAAGTTACTATAGAATATATGGGACACTACATTCAAAACAGAGTCAGGAATTATATGATTACGACTATAAGATATTCTTAAAACAAATAAAGGTAACTTTAAAGTAATTGAAAGGCTACTAATTGTTCACGATTGGGCTTTGCAATACATTATAAATTATATTTTGATCAGTGAAAAATGGTTTCACTGGTATGGCCCCAGACCCTCTTCTCTTACCTTTTACTGTAATATTAGTGGTAGGGTTAACTCTCTCACTTCTCGCTCTTCATTCCTTTATCTTTATTAGGTAACTTAGAAAATAGCTTCATTTTATTTCTCCTATAGATATCAGAGAAGTCACCTATTGGTATCATACTGCTTCTTTTTTCTCAAATGATACATAAGATCAGGGGCAGCTAGGTATGTATTGCGAGCCAGGCCCAGAGATAGGAAGTCCTAGGTTCAAATCAGACTTCAGACAGTTCTAGCTATGTGACCCTGGGAAAGTCATTTAACTTCCATTTCCTACATCAGACTACTCTTCTGACTTGGAATCAATATACAGTATTCCAAGACAGAAGATAACCGTTTTAAAAAATGATACATAAAGTCAAATCCTGAGGGCCTCTTTTTCTTAATTTTATTTTATTTTACCAATTACATGTATTAACAAATTTCCACATAAGTTTTCTGAAGTTATATGATTGTATTTATCTCCCTCCCTTCCTTTACTTCTACATCCGGAGTTGGCAAGAGATTCAATCTGGTAAATACATGTATTATCATGCAAAACATTTTCATATTGTTCATTTTTGTAAGTGAACAATCACATAAAACCAAAACCCCCAAACATATACCCAAATAAACCAGTGAAAAACCATATGCTTTCATCTACTTTCTGACTCCAACAGTTCTTTCTCTAGTTATGAATAGCCTTCTTTGTCTTAAGTTCTGAGGGCTTCTTTTTATTATTATTATTTAAAACCTTTTTTTCAGCCTTGGAATCAATAAGAGTAGTAAAAGCTAGGCAATGGAGATTAAGTGACTTACCCAGGTTCACAAAGCTTGGAAGTGTAAAAAATTGGATATGAACTCAGGATCTCCCATCTCTAAGCATGGCTCACAATCCACTGAGCCACCCATCTGCCCCTCTTAAAAGCTTCTGAGCCTTTGACTAGATGCTTCTCCTGTATGCTGCCCACTATAGACATGGAGGATATAGGATAGCTGCTAGTAGCTATTTTCTTCTCTTGTATACAGCAATAAAGTATATTAGATCTATCTCTTTGTGGGTTGAACTTTTCATCTGGACTCTACCATAATGCATGACAACATTACCCAAATTATTCTACATATATGCCATTCAGACTACTAGGAATTTATTTTCTCAAACTAGTCAAAATAATAAAAAAATTCTTCTGGAGAAATAAAAGGTCAAGAATGCAAAGGGACACAAAAAAAGAATGAAGGATGACTAGAATAGTAGATTCCAAAATATACTATAAAGATCTTCTAAACTATTTGGTACTGGTTAAAAAGCAGAAAAGTTGATCATTGGAAGATATTTATAAGATGCAGGAGCAACTGAATATAGTATTATAGTGCTTATAAATAGGCAGTATTGAAAAGAAGAAATAAAAACTATCAACAACCATATGAAAAAATGTTCCAAATCACCAATAATAATAAAAATGCAAATTCAAACAACTCTAAGGTTTTACCTCACACCCATCAAATTGGCAAAGAAAATGGCAATTATCATTAGGGATATGGAGGACAAGCAAGCTAGCATAAAGCTATTTAGAATTGTACCCTCAAAGTCTCTAAATTCTTATCACCTTTTGCCCAGCTACATCATTAGGAGGCAAATATATTCAAGAACTAAGACATAAGAAAAATATTCATATGCATGAAAATATTCAGAGCAGATTTTTTGTTATGCCTAAGAACTGGAAAGGAGGTATTCATCAGTTGAGGACTATATGATAACTTATAGTATATCAATGTAATGAGATATTATTACACTATGAAAGAATGGAAGAGATAGATTCAGAGAAGTCTGGGAAAGTGTATATAATCTGAGACTGAGAAAGGCGCTAACTCCAGTTGTTAGTGAGTGACCAACTTCAGAAGACCAACGATGAATCATACTTCTCATCTCTTACTAGAAGGTGGAGAATTGTAGGTGGAGAATGAGGTAAATTTTTGGACATGGCTAATATGGGGTTTTTTTTGGTTATTATTAAATCAACTTACTAGTTTCAAGGGAAAGATTTTATTCTGGACAGGATGGGGTTTGTGAGAGGGAATGAATAGATAATGATAGTGAGTTTAAAAAAGAAGGGAAAGAAAAGATTGACAATGTGAAATATTTAAAATAATCACAGAAGACAGAAGAAGGAAATTTAGAAGGGCACAGATACAAAGTAGTTTTGTTTCTATTATGCTAAATTTTATATGAATCAGTTTCTTTTATAATCCTCTTTTTCTCTTATTTGTATACTGAATTATTGGTTGATGTTCCCATTCATAATAAAAATAGAAAAAATTTAAAACCAGAGTCTGAATTCTTGAGGAGTTTATAAACTAAAGGAGATATGCAATAATCTGAATATATGCCCAACCTAAGTATATAATTTATTGTGTAGGAGAGTCTAACTTGGAGTCAATACTAGAGTTCAAGTTCAGACTATTGACACTTAACTAGCCTAACAAGTATGGGGAAGTCATTTAATCACTGAGCTTTAGTTTCTTCATATGTAAAATGGGATCAAAAGGAAACACTCACACTACTTACTTCCCAACAGTGTCATAACAAACAGAGTAATAATATGAATAATATGGACCTTTTAAGAAGGCATGATTTAAAAAAAAAAAAAAGGAAGATTTAAGTACAAATCCAATCTCATACACTTTCTAGCTGTGTGACTCTGGGCTAGTCATTTAACCTCTAACCACTCCCGCCAATATCCTTGCCCAAAAAAATCCCGCATGGAGGTCACAAAGGGCTCTCTCGGGCTCTCTCTCTCTCTCCCCCTTCCATCTTAGAATCAATACTGTTTATTGTTTGCAAGGTAAAGGCTAGGCAATAGGGTTAAGTGACTTGTTCAGGGTCATAAAGCTAGGAAGTGTCTGAGGTCATATTTGAACCCAGGACCTCCCATCTCTTGGTCTGGCTCTCAATTCACTGAGCCACTTAGTTGCTCCCTTACAATCTCTCTTCCACATGATAATCCTTTAAACAACTGAAGATGACTATATTGTTTTCTCCAAGTCTTCTTTTCTCCAAACTAAGTATATTCAGACTCTTCAACCCATTTTGATATAACTGGTACCACAAAGCTTTTCAATCATCCTAGTTACCCTCTTGTGAACCAGAATTGCTACTTTCAGTTAAATCGCAAATAGATTTCTGGAAAGCGAAAATTTGCCAAATTTTACTAATTAGGGTCAATTATAACGGACACCAAGGGCCAAAGCACTTGCATCCCGTGTCCTGTTCATACATCCCCTCCCTTCACTTTTCCAAGCTCCCTCCTCTACAGAGAGGGACCCAGAAGAGGTTGAGGGGTTGGAGGAGAAGAAGATAAGGAAAAATCTCGGCGAAGAATAGCAGGAAGGCAGACTAGTGAATCACACAGATGGGTAGGAGGAAAACAAGAGCACGTTTACCTGCAAGTAATCCCGCCCCCTCTCTTGGTTAGTCCAATCACTGGCGCCTGTTTGGAGACTGAAGCACTGAGCGGTGCATTGGGGGCAGGGAAGAGGGAGCGCTGGTAAACAATAAGCCAGAGCCCGAAAAGGTGCCTCTTTCGTCCCTCATTCCTCCTCCCTTCCTCCCTCCTCTTTCTCCTCCCTCTCTTCTAGTTCCCTCTTCTGGGGCTGCCTCCACCTTCTGCACCACCGCCTGCTGCAGGAGCCTGGCGCTGTTGTCCCTTGGCCACCGCCCCCGGGGCATGGCATATCTGATGGCAGCTTTCTCAGTGGGCACGGCTCTGGTAAGTGAAGAAATCCCCTGCAAATAGTCATTGCCTTTTTTTCTTTTATTTATTGTTTTTCTGGGGCGAGGGGGAAGGGATCAAGATATATTCTCTTCATCCCTTTCCTCTCTTGCCACAAAGTGTGGAAGCCACCGCTTTTAGGGGACAGAGGAAATGTTGGGGGAAGGAGGAGTTGAAGTGGGGGGGGCGAATGATGAAGTCAGGAATTGTGCATCACTGACACAGCCATCCTCTGATGTCCCGTTTCTGGTGTCTCAGGCAATGTCTGAAGATCAGGAAAAAGGGACGATTGTTTCAATGAATCAATGTTTTAGTCTTTGAAAGGGGGCAAGATCCTTTTGAACCTCCCTCTACCTCAACTGAGGCGTTTGTGGGACCTAGTTTAGGAAAGAGGAGTTAGGGGAAGCTGCTAGAGCCAATTTCTCTGTTTATCAATGGGAAACTTTTCCAGCAGGGATTTGGTAACTGTGACTATTGGTAGTGACTTTCCTCTGAATTGTCTTTTTGCTCTGGGAAATGTCGGACCAAAATTGAACAGAATCCTGTCCTCCCCTCTGGCTATCCTGAGAGATCCATCTTCTCCCACAGATCTAATGGAGTTAAAAGCAGTGATGACTACTGGGAAGCCGTGGTAGGGAAGCCAGGGGAAACCTTAATTCTTGCCCTAAGCCTTTTTTGCAGGTAAACTTCGGACATCCTATATTTTAAAAAGAAGGATGCTTATTTTACCTTACAAATTGTATTATCGGATAAAGATTTCGATGGGGATAGGAAGACTTTCATTTTAATGAAGAGCTAGATTATAGAAGGACAAAAAAATGAATTATACTAAATGTTTTCCAATTGCAGTGATCAAAAAGCACCCCTTCAGCTATATTCCCCTGCCCCCATTTCTTTTATATACACATATTAAGAAGAGGTGGGAGTGCATTATACTCGACAAACCTCCATAAGAAAACCTTTCTATAATTAATACATCAATATTTTCCTTTCTTATAGTCTGAATTTCAGCTCTCTAGACTATGTATAGAAATTATCCCATCTCATTAAATTACTTCTCTCTTCCCTTTCCCACCACATATTGACAAAGACTTCATAGATACAGGTTTATTAGCCAATAATGACAACACCCATCCATTTTTCCTTCTCCTCTTTTTTTTTTCATTTATAACATCCTGAATTTGAAGTCAGCTGTACTCTGCAGGATTTGACCTATAGTTACCTCTTGCTCTGAGCTCATGGGGATTTAAAAAAAAAAAGAGCTTATTTTCTGAGCATGCTCTGTTTTGCACAATTACCTCCTGTGATTCCAAACAGGTTCGCTGTGAAGTAATACCTAGTGTTGATAGCTCAGTATAGAATAGATTTGGTGTAGGGCTGTTGAAATGGAGTTCAGAGATAATTTGGTTAGAAAGTAGTAAGGCAATTGGAAGCATTAAAAAGGTGCATCTTTTCATTTTCCATCAGCTTCATTCTTTTATTATTCTCTCATACATTATCAGTACCCTCTGAATAGATGATGAAGAGGAAGAATTCCCCCCAAACTTCCATTTAAAGAGGGCATTCATATCCCACTAAGTTGCACTATTTAGCCTTTTCCTTCTGTCTTAGAATCTTAAGTATAAGTTCCAAGATAGAAGAGCTGTAAGAGCTAGGCAACTGGAGTTGTAATTTGCCTGAGTTGGAAACAACTGAGAACAAATTTGAACCCAGAAGCTCCTGGTTCCAAGTCTCACTCTTATCTACTGAGCCACCTAGCTGCCCCTACTTTGGACTTTTCATCATGTACCCTCTCTGGGTACCTTTTTTCCTCCTGCTTCCTTTTGTGTGCTGCCTTTCCTCATTCTTATAATATAAAGAGTTAATGAGGGACTGAACTAGGTGAACTAAGGTAGTGGCTATATAAGTTGAGAAAAGGGGATGTGTTGTGTGTGTGTGTGTGTGTGTGTGTGTGAGAGAGAGAGAGAGAGAGAGAGAGAGAGAGAGAGAGGAATGTATTTGTGTGTTCCTATTTTTTTTTTTTATCACCATTAGTGTCTGGTTCTTTTTCTTTGCATTATTGCTTAGAGTTTAGGACTATATTTCTATCATTAAAAAGAAAGTCAGCAAAAATACTTTCTTGTGGCCTACTATTAGAAAGTTCTTAAATTAGAGTTTAGAATTCTTTTCTTTTGTCTGTCACCGTGAAGGATTATCTCAGAGTTGAGGACTGATGAATCTGATTTTAGATGGTTCCAAAAATGTTCCAAAAGTGTCTGGAACAAAGTAGGCTTAGCTTTGACACCATTTTTTCATCTCAATTTCATATTCCTGCTATAGGTTTGCTGAATGACATTTTGTCAATTTCTGCAACACCCCCCCCCACACTTTTTTGCTTTAAAAATTAGAAAATTTTATTTGTTAGTCAAAGCTTAATTTCAGAGCAAATGTGGCTAAAAAGTTTGTGATTTCCAATTTTTGTAGCATATTAATGGGTCCTTAAAACCCCTAATTCAACAATAATTGCTAGATTTAACAGTTGCTGGAGGCTAATTATTCAAATTAAGCTGTTTGAGGTTAGATACCCTCAAATCATTCTGATTTTGTTTTTGTTTTTTTTTTCTTCCAAGCCTAAATTAAATTGGTAAATAGGAAGCAGTATGATAGTAAACTGAATTTCTATTGGTAAGTTATATATGTAGTTATCATTGTATAGGAAGAATAATTTCAACAATATGGAAAAGATATAAATGCTCATTTGAAGGTTCTATATTGACCCTAAAGTTTCAAGAAAGGTACCTTGGATAAATTATGTGTACACCTTGGGTTCCCTTTGTATTTTATAACTCCCAGGATATTATTTGTTCCCTTACAGTTGTTAATGCATTACAAAGTTATTTTTTCACTTTGCCCCAAAAATACTTTGGGTCCTTGACACCTCAATTATAATTAAGCCGACTATCAAAATAAGTTTTTAAAGCCAAAACTAGGTTAAAAAAATTAGAAAATTGAAGCACCAAAGTGGTTGTCAAAAGACATTCAATCCCTGGATCTACCAGGAAATTAATTGTGTAATCTCAGGCCTCTGTGCCTGAATTTCCTCATCTGAAAGGAGAAAGGATTGTTGTGAAGATAAAATTGGATAATAGAGGAATGCAAAGTGTAATATGATTGTGATTAAGAAATTGAATGAAAGATTGTGTGAAAGGTAAGAAAAGAACTAATTTAAAATTTCTTTAGGTTATTATTACATTTGCTGCCACTAAATGTATTTCAAAAAAATGGTTTGCTTATCATAATTATTACTTTATTTCATGATCTCTAAAATTTTGGGCAATTTACCTTTTCACATTTCAATTTCAAAAAAATATTTAATCTAAACATTTTAGAAAAAAATCAATTTATGGCCCTTTTAAAAAATAAAACCAGATATACTGTTGTTTATGATAAGGCACCATTGGAATTTTCTTGATTTTGGTAGTTAATGATGATGACTTTGCTTTCATCTGTGTAACTTACAAGACCTTATTGCCTCTTTCTTTTCTTTTTTCCCCCTAGAATGCCAGCAGTTATTCTTCAGGTGAGCCAAAGTCAGTGTGTGTCTCAGTAGATGAGGTGGTTTCAAATAACATGGACAGCACGGAGACTGACCTGCTGAATGGACACATGAACAAGGTGGACAACAATTTGACTGAAGCTCAGCGTTTCTCCTCCTTGCCTAGGAGGGCAGCAGTGAACATTGAATTTAAGGACCTTTCCTATTCTGTCCCAGAAGGACCATGGTGGAGGAAAAAAGGTGAGGCAAGCTTACTGTTAAGATTGAGGGAGAAGCATTGGGGAAGGCAGAGTATAGTGAACTCTTATTGTTCAATAAATCTGTTGACTAAAACTTTTGATATTTCCAATTTTTACTTCTCTAACTGGTAAAACAAGAAGGTGGAACTAGATAATCTCAAAGTTCTAAGAGGCCTGATTCTTTGATACATTGTTGTGAAGTGTTCCAATCTTAGGAAATTAAAGATTAAAGTATTATCAAATTTTGGTCATAGTCAAGTAAAATTAGAAAAATAGATTGAAAACAAATTGTGAATGTCCTTGCATGGCAGGTTAATGATTTTAAAATTGTATCCGATAAGCAATTGTTCTATGAATGGATGAAATGGCCAGATTGTGCATTTCAAAATGTATTTTAGCAGCAATGTGAAAAATAAATTAGAGAGGGGAGAAGAGAGGAAGCAGTTAAGAATCTTTTTCAGTATTTTAAGTGAGAAAGAATGAAGATCTGTATAGTAGAGTGGTGGCTATGTGAGTGGAGAGGAGACACAGGTGAAAGATATTGTGGATATAGAATCAACAAGACTGCAACTGAATGAGTGAAGGATTAAGAAAAGCCAGAGATATCTAAGGTTACAAATCTGGATAACTGGGAAGATGGTAATGCTATCAGAATATTTTATTTTGGTAAATAAATGAGAGGGGAGATTATTATTTCATTTTGAGCATTTTGAATTTTAGGGTTAATGAACATCCAAGTGGAATTATTTTTCAGATCTGCAATTGAGAAGAAGTTATAACTGGATATGCAAATTTAGAAATTTCCTGAGCTAGGTTAAACAATGGGCTCTACCTGTAGAGAGCACTGGACCTGGAGTCAGGAAGACCTGAGTTCAAACCCAGCCTTAGATATTTCTAGCAATGTAACCTAGCCCAGGCACTTAATTTCTATCTGCTTCAGTTTCTCAACTGTAAAATGGGGTACAATAGCATCTACCTTGCTGAGTCGTGAGGATCAAATGGAATAATATTTGTAAAATACTCAAAACAAAGCCTGCCAAGTACTATATAAATTTTCCCTTTTCCCTGCTTTCTTTCCCCTTCAAAATGATAATTAAAATTATTATAATAGGTAATATTTATTTAGTTTTATTTATCATGTTTGTTATACATTTAAGTGATGGGAGTAGATATTAGAAATTAGAGGCAGACATGAAGATAATAAAAAAGAAAATAAATAAAATAGAAAGAAAGAAATTAGAGGCAGAAGAGAAAAGGTCAGTTTCTTTGGGGAAATAGAACAAAGAACAAGCCAGCAAAAGATACTGAGGAGTGTTCATAGATAGAATAAGAACCCAGGAGACAGTAGCCTCAAAGAAATCATGAAAGTGGAATATATCAAGAAGAAAAGTTGGTAGTTTCACATATTGCAGAAAGTTTAAGAATAAACACTGAGGAAAACTCTATTGGATTTGGCAGTTAGCTTTTCTTGCTGCAACAAGTTTTCCTTTTGCATATGGGTTGGACTAGATAACTGCTAAACTCTTCAGCTTTGAAATTCTGTGATCAGGAGAAGGACTATATATTTTGAATGTCCACTACTATCTAACAATTTATACTTGTGATTAAACACACAGCCCTTTATTTTTTAAGAAAAGGATTCTTTTACATGCAAGGCTAAGGTTATGAACATTTGTTTGAATCTGTTGAAACTTTCACAATAAAGTACAGTTTTTTTCTCTTTAATTTGAGGAAAGGGTTTTATTTACTTTTACTTTTATTTTTTAAAATTAATTAAGTAATTAATTTGGAGTATTTTGCCATGGTTACATGATTCATGTTCTTTCCTTCCCCTCTTCCCTCCCCGCTCTCAGAGCTGACAAGCAATTCCACTGGGTTATATGTGTATCATTGTTCAAAACCTATTTCCATATTACTATTTGCAATAGAGCGATCATTTAAAGTCAAAATAAGGGTTTTATTTAAGAGAAAAAAGATTGAAAAGTCCGCTTAAAATGTCAAAAAGCTTTTGTTATGGTTGGGTTTCTATTGTCTTTAAACTGGAACATTAAACCTTTGCCTCAGATAATATTTCTATCAGCCTATTATTTGTATCTATAAAAACTTAGCCAGTAAAGCTGTGTGACCCTAGGCAAGTCACTTGGCTCTGACTGCCTAGCTCTTGCTCCTCTTCTTTCTTGGAACCAACACTTATTGTCTCTAAAACAGAGGTAAGAGTTTTTTAAAAAAACAAAAAACAACTTGGCTTGTTGTTTAAAAATGTTAGATCATCAACACCATATTCAAAAAACATGTATACTTTGTAAGAGAGTTTGAAAGTGTCTGTGATGCCAAAATATATTTTTGAATCAATAAATTAGAAAAAAATTAATAAATTACAGAATTAATTTATTTCCTCTAACTAAAATAAAAATAAATGTGATAGTGATCTACAACCCAGAGTTTTTAAACATTTAGAAACTGTTGGCAGAATCCCATTTTGAATATAATTTCTAACTGGCATGTACATTTTTAAAAATAATTTTAATACCAGTCATTAAAAGCACTTGCATTTTTATCTAATCAGATACTGAATGCAATTGGTGATATTGGAGAAAACAATAAGACTAGTCATTCTACACGATAAGCCTCTTTTGTTTTGACTTTTCAGGTGCCATGTGCTTGTTGTAAGATACCCAGACTACACCCAAAGCTAAAAATGAATCTTTCTTCCTCCAATTTCTTAGTTTATGCTATTAGATTCCTCCTATTCACTTAATCTTGCTCTTACTTCTACTAGAGGAGTTATAGTATAGCTAGACGGAACACTGAATTTGGATCTACCTACAGATTTGAATTTGTTATGTCACCTTATCTCCTTGGGTCTTCGAGGAATCACGGGCCCAAAGGATAAGATCTGGACATTAAAACTCTCCATTTTACAGACAATGACTTAATCAAGGTCCCACAAGGTCAGCTATGAAGAGTGAGTAGAATTTTCAGCTCCTTAATGACCTCCAAAAAGAGGAGGATGATCAAGGAAATTACCTGGCTTTCCTGAGACAGTGACAGGAACAGCTTCTCTAACCCCAAAGCCAGGGCTATTTCTATTATTTTTCTTTGCCTTTCTCCAAGAACCCTTTTGCTTCAAATCCTTTGTTCCTGATGGCTGTGTGTGTGTCACAGAATTCCTTAGTAATTAAAAACCAGAGGTTACATCAACTTGTTCACAACCCTATGTGACATCTTGGCTGAGAAGTCTTAGTAGTTATCAGAGAAGCAACACTCTTACCTTATTTTGTTGTTGTTATTGTTATTGTTGTTGTTGTTTTAGGATCCCTTAAGGTTTCAGCATCCCTTAAAGCTTTGACCTTATGTTTATTTTTTGTTAGTTTTTTTTTTGGGGGGGGTAGAGGGGGCTCTGTTAACTCACTAGGTTCTGAGGCAGGAGCAAGATAAATTTTGAGCTTTTTTCTTACTGAGTGAAAGCTTATGGTATAACGCCTCTTATTAATAGAACTTACACATTTTCATTTTCTCATTGTAGAGCTTTTTGGATTTAGAATTCTCTAAATGCATCTCAAGGTATACTCCCTGAATTAGGGACTATCTCCCCCACCTTTCCTCCATTTACAGCATTTTAAAAAGAATTTTGAGTCTTGAATTTTCCCTCCCCCACTGAAATCAATCTCTTATAGATTTTACATGTACAATTATGTAAAACATTTTTTATATTAATCTGGAAACTAGAACAAAAAAATGAGAAAGGAAGTGAAAAATGATGTTTGCTTTGGTCTGGATTCAGACTCTATCAAGTCTTTCTCTGGAAGCAGATGGCATTTTTTTATCATGAGGCCTTTTGGATTATTTTGGATCATTGTGTTGCTGAGAATAGCCACGTTTTTCACAGTTGATCATCGTACAGTATTCCTGTCCCTGTGTATAGTGTTCTTCTGGTTCTGCTTATTTCACTCTTCAGTTTGTGTAAATATTGCCAGGTTTTTCTGAGCTCTTCCTCCTTGTCATTTCTTAAGATTTATCTTTTCAAACTTTTAGCACATTAGTTATACTGCTGGTGTTCAACACTTTATATTGAAGTTTGACTATAAAATATTTTGATCATAAAGCCATGGAAAAATCATCAAATTTTATTTTGGAAGAGCCCATCAGAACCATTTAGTCACCCTTCCTTACTTTCCATATAAGATCCAAAAGCCCAGAGAAATAAAGTGACCTGCCCAAAATCTTACAGCTGGTTTCTGGCACACCTGGAACCAATATCAAACCCTTATGACTTTTATTGCCTTGGATGCTATTGAAAATATCAGAAAGATATTGCTAAACCATTTTTTTCACCTAGCACATAGATCCATGATAGTAGGCCCAGTATCAGTAAGAGAAACATAATGCCGTACCACTATAAAACTATTCAAAGAACCAAAGACCTTGAAATTTTTTGAAGAAAAAGCTATTTACCAAAGGTATTGTTCTGTGGGCTAGAGAGTCCAATATACATTAACTGTTAAACTTGAGTTCAAATACACAAAAAGCTTAGAGGCATATTGCTTTTTCAATTGCATTTATGCTTTTTTTCACATGATTAATGACCTCTTTAGAGAGAAACCTAGATCATATAATGGATTCCTAGTAGAGAACATAATTCTGAAAGGAATTATGCTCAGGAGAAAAAATAATAATCCCTGAGGACACCTTCACATACTTCTCATGTAGTAATTACTTTCCCACAAGGAATTAACTCATGCGGCAGAAACTGATGGGACAAAATCATTTGGAAGAGTATCAAACTTCGCTTTCACCACATATACTGTTATTTTAGTTCACAAACAAGACTTTATTTTTCAGACTTTGCTTTTTGAACTTTAAACTTTAAGGTTGTTTTGATATTTCCATTTATTTTAAATCATTTCCAGGATTGTAAGGATTTTACTTATTCAAAATTTAAAAGTCATGGACGTGTGGATAAGAGCTATCTTTTTTGGCAAGATTTGGCAGATTTAGGTATGTTGCCCCATAGGATAGACATATTAATAACGTGTAGATATTATGCTATGGAAAGACTCGGCATCAAATAATCAAAGCGTATTTATTAAGTACTTTCTATGTGACATTCTTTCGCCGAGCTTTTAATTATTTTTAAGTTAGCTTTTAGGTTGAGCTGTAAGGCAGCTTTTTTCATCCATTTAGGCAGGTGGACAATGCATGAGGGAGTTTTATTTTACTATGGAGAACACTTGCCCTAAGTGTCCATTCACCAATGAAATGAATCTGGTATGTATGGTTTGATATCCTTTAAGCAAGTGACATTATTCTTAGAAATAGAATATATTTGTTAAGACAACATTGTTGTAAAATTTAGGTGGAGAATCAACCTAATGAAGTAGGACAGTCTAAATAATAGCGCATGTATGTAATATGTAATTCTTCAGTCAGTTCATCATGTTAAAAGGAAAAATAAACAAGCATGCCAACCTCCTGCACTGTATTATTGCCTTCCTAAATGGAGGAATTAAATGCCAGGGCACATTTGTATTATCTTTAATAATCTGTACTTCATTTATAAAAGATGATTTTGTATATCTTTCTCAAGATTTTCACCTCCTTAACAAGACAAAAGGGGGAAAATGACCAGCTTTGTAATAACAAGCTGGTTCAAAAGATTGCAATTATTACTAACAAATATCCTTTGGGAACTCCATAAGAAGTTTGCCTCCTACCCAAATTCACAATGATCCTGTTTAACCCTTTTGAATAGGGATTTTCATTTAAAAATTCAAACTGCAGAGCTTTTGGCAAACCAAAAGAAATTGCGTTTTCACAATCTTATCCATTTCTAGCTCCTTTCTACTGATTCCTCATTTCATTTATCCTGTGCTCTTCCTTTCAAGAGCAGTCTCTAGCAGTGTACTATTTTAATTTTTAATCAATCAAAAAAATTAGGAACAAATTAGGAAGTCCCTATATACTGAGGAATCTTGATTCCAGTCTTTTCTATAGGATTTCTATAGAACTGTAGGCACAACTATCACAAGGTGTGATAGTTGTCTTTATTCATTTGCTTTTCAAATTTGATAACATTACCTGGTAGTGGGATAAAGTAATTTTTCAGAATGAAATTGCTTTTTAAACTTGAAAGGGATCATAGTTGTCTTTAACAAATGAACTATCAGAATTATTGAGAATGTAATGGTCAGATTTAGGAGAGAACAGTATTACTCAAATTACTGGTCTTTGACATTATTGGTTTTACCATTCAATGTCTTCCTGTGGGGCTGTCTCTCATATATTGGTGTAGTAACAATTTTAATGTTGTTCAGTCACTTCTGACTCTTCATGACCCCGTTTGGATTTTTTTTGGCAAAGATACTGGAGTAGTTTGCCATTTCATTCTCCAGCTCATTATACTGATGATGAAGATGAGGCAAATAGGGTTAAATGGCTTGCCCAGGGTCACACAGCTAGAAAGTATCTGAAGACAGATTTGAACCTAGGTCCTCCTGACTCCAGGCCTTGCACTATATCTGCTGTGCTGCCCTGCTGCATCTCTTCTCACTTCACTTTGCATCAGTTCATATAGGTCTCTTGCCATGTTTTTTCAAACACTTCTCCCCATCATTTCCCATAACATAATAATACTCCATCATATTCATAATGCAACTTGTTCTGCCATCCCCCAGCTGATGGGCATCCCCTTAATTCCCAATTCCTTGCCACCACAAAAAGAGCTACTATAAATATTTTTGTACATATAGATCCTTTTCCTTCTTTGCTCTCTTTGGGATACAGAGGTAAAACATAGTTACACAGTCTTTTGGACCTAGTTCCAAATTATTCTCCATAATAGTTGGACCAGTTCACTACTGTACCAGCAATTAATTAGTGTATCTATTTTTTCCTCATCACCTCCAACATTTGTCATTTCTGATAGGTAGGTTGATGGTCCCTTTGGATATTTAAAGACAGCTATCTTCTTTCAAGTAGTATTCATATGACATAGACTATCTTGATTGCCTTCTTATGGACACAATCTGAAGTTCATCTGCGTCCTTCATAAATCATGGAATCCAAAACAGAACATGAAATTCTATGCAAGGTATAATGAAGGCATAGAAAGTGTAACTGCCACCACCTAACTTCTTGAAGCTAGAACATTCAGTCCAAGGTTTCATTAGCTCTTTTTGACTGTGTAATAAGAGGATGGCTAGCTTTTTCTAAGGTCCTACCCCATTTAGGTTAGGCCACTATTTTTCTTCAAGAGGTATTGAAATTCACCTTGAGAGTTAATTGGCTCAGGAGACTAGCTTAGGTTGTTGATGTAGTTTCCTGTTTGCCTGAGTAAAAAAAGGCCACTGGGAGCTCCAAGTCCCTCTCTGAGGCTTCTGACGATGGAACCACTGCATGACTAAAACAAGGAAACTGTGTGCTTCTGCCTTAATCAATGTAGTGTCCTCACCAAATATCCTTGTGGATTATCCTTCCTTTGCTGTAGGCAAATAAACCTCTTTTGTTAACTGTGAATGACTCATTTCTTTATATTATCAGGTCTAAATTGTAAGGAACTGGACTAAGTCAGGTTTAACACATCAAGGACTACTACATTGCCCTGATATTTCATATTGACTTTGAAATCAGGAGATCTTTTTTTCAGAACATGTTCAACCATGTTTCTCCAATTTTATAACTCTGAGGTTGATTTTTTTTGGACCCAAATATTACTTTACATTTATCCCTAATAATTTCATCTTATTAGGTTCAAAACAAAACAAAACAAAAACAAAAACAAAGCCTTACCTTCTGGATTGGAAGGCAGAAGAGCAATAAGGACTAGGTATTCGGGGTCAAGAGACTTGCCCAGGGTCACACAACCAAGATGTATTTGAGACCTGATTTGAATGGAGGACCTCCCATCTCCTGCTTGGCTTTCTAGTCACATCTTATTAGATTCTTTAGATCCTTTGGATGCTAACTGTTATCCAATGTATTAGGTATCCTGTTCTAGGCATTTGCCAGCCATCCTTTTAATGATCCATTCTAAAATTTCACTCAGTAATTGAAGTTAAGCTCACTGACCTATGATTTACAGCCTTTATTCTTTCTTTTATTTTAAACCTTTATCTTTTGCATAAGTATTGATTCCAAGGCAGAAGAGTAGAAAGAGCTAGGCAATGTGGGTTAAGTGACTTGCCCAGGATCACACAGCTAGGAAATATTTGAGGCCAAACTTGAACCAAGGACCTGCCATTTCTGGGCCTGCTCTCAATTCATTGAGCCACCTAGCTGCCCCTTTACCATTTTTTTAATGGAACATTTGTTGTTGTTTTTCTGTCCTTTTAAATATCACTGAGCATACTCAGAAACCAAATCTTCCAGTTCATTCAGAACCAGATGATGATGTGCATCTAGACGAGGTGATTTCAATTCATTTATGATCCATAGATAAGTCTTCTCTTATTATCTCCTCATTTATCTTATAAGGGGTGTGTTCAGAGGAGACTAGCACCTCTAGTATGAAGACTTGCAGAACCATTTTCAGGGCTGCTTATCCACATTTGGTGTCCATTCTAATGGACCTAATTCTCACCCAAATCTCCAAGAAGCAGTAGCATGTACAGTGGCAGTTAATGAAGTTATTTATTAGCTAGCCTGCAATGGGTAGGGGAAGGAAAAAAGGGGAGTGAGGAGGAGATATAGAGATCACATCTCTCCTCTCATCACTACTGTATCATGCCTCTTTACTGGATTAATGATCTATTTTTTTAATTCATCTATTTCTTTTTTCTGTCCAAATGACCTGGAAAGAGAGAATCACTTTTTTTTCTGATTCCTTTAACCTTCACCTAAATATTCTCCATCATGCTTTCCTCCTCTGCTGGATTTTTTTACACGAGCATACCTTATTGATATACAGTTCTACCCTATCCTCCCACTTACCTATCCTATTTCTTTTAAATAAAATATATCCAACCACAACTATGGTTCAGTTACTATCTAGATGTAGATCTTAACTCCTTAACATTAGGACCTCTTATTCCTTGCCTAAACTTTGAACATTTCTATATAGACATTTGTAGCCATGGGTTTAAAAATTTGCCTCCTCTGGATTTCTGTTGCTTTAGTTTCTTTATGACTATTCTATAGTATCAAGTTTGGGAGATGTATGTATGTATGTATGTATGTATGTGTGTGGGTATGTGTGTAAATACACATATATCTGAATATTTAGAAATACATGTGTATATAATAGTAATTCTTATCCCTCCTCCATTCTTTTTCATTTAAAGCTCTTTAGATTCCAAGTCTAGGACCTTATGTTGAATACTCAGCAGTTTCATTTAATATTTTTCCAGAATGGCAGAACCAAAGTCACCAAGTTTAAGCAATAAAGAACAATGATATTTTGTTTAGTATAAATCTTTTTATTTTACTTGTAAACTGGAATAAAATTGTTTACCAAATCCTTTTCCAGGAGTCAGTAACTTCTAGAATAATGAGATTGGATTATTTTAGGAGCCTATCTGTTTTTGGCAAAAATATACTCTACCAACTCAGAGTTTATAGGTGAGTTTATAGGTGAATAGGGTGCTGGAGTTGCAGTCAAGATAAATGGAGTTCAAATTCAGCTTCATACTATTCTGTTTCTCTCATGTAAAATGAGATAATAATAGCATCTACCTCAAATGGTTATTTTGAAGATAAAATGAGATAATATTTGTAAAGAGCTTTGCAATCCTTTAAGCACTATCTAATGCTATTAGTATTATTTCCATCAATATTATTTTACTTAAATTTAAGGAATTGATAGTTTTAATAGTTTGACTGTCTTGACAGAGGATAGTTTGACCTCTAATAAGAAGGTGGTTTGAAAAAATTGAGACTCCTATTTTGACACAACATAGATACACAAGATAGATAGTTTTAGTTCTCAATTCTTACAGGGTGATAATTGGCTACTATGTCCAAGTGAATAAGCAACATGGCTTCAAAATTGTTGTTCAGTCATTTTAGATGTATCTGATACTTCATGACCCTATTTGGGGTTTTCTTGGCAAAGGTATTGGAGTAGTTTGTCATTTCCTTCTCCAACTCCTTTTACACATAAGGAAACTGAGGCAAACAAAATTAAGGGATGTTCTCGGGTTCACACAGCTAATTAGTGTCTGAGGCTGGTTTGAATTCAGGTCTTCCTGATACCAGGGACAGCTAGCTTGTGCAGTGGATAGAGAGCCAGATCTGGAGTCCAGAAGACTGACTCATTTTCTTAAGTTAAAATTTGGGCTCAGACACTTAGTACTATGTATCTCTGGACAAGTAACTTCCCCTTGTTTGACTCAGTGTCCTCATCTGTAAAATGAGCTGGAGAAGAAAGTGCCAAACCACTCCAGTATCTCTGCCAAGAAAACCCCAAATCAGGCTCACAAAGAGTCAGACATGACTGAAACAACTAAACAACAACAACAATTTCCTAACCCCAGGTGCTCTATCCATTGTGCCACCTAGCTGCTGCTTCCAAATTGATACATACCAAATGACTCAGAAGATTGTGACTTTTCAAATGAGATATGACTGCAATCATTGGCTGAGTTGGAAAGTGACTCAAAGATCAATTAGAATAACCTTCCACCCAATTCAGGAATCCCTGCAATACAAGGTTCCTGACAGATGACCCTCTGGGCTTTATTCAAAAATGGCTGAGACCCCACTGGGTCATGCTGCAACCTCTTCTGTTTTGGATCAATTTTAATTGTTAGAAAATTCTTGCTTGTATTGACCTGAAATGTAGCTCCTTGTCCCTTCCATCAACATGGCTCCAACAGGGCTACATTATATCCCTTCCCTTTAATTCATGTTCTTACTTAGGACTGGGGGAAAAAAAGAGGGACTAAATTTACTTCCACATATTAATAAAAATGTATCAGCCTCTATCCTCAAAGACCACTTCAGACTGGAATTCTTACATTAGAATCTCCAACTAAGTGAGGGTGCCCAGAACAGTCATCTTCTCATTTCATTTCATCAGGTTGCCTTTTGGACTTTTCTGTCATGTACCTACCTTTCCTCCTTCCTACCCCTCCTGGGTTTTTCAGCTTTCTTTTATGCAAAGTCTTTCCCCATTTGAAGATATAACTACTTAGAGGGCAGAGCAAGAAGTGTTTCTTTTCCCTTATATTTGTATCCTCAGTCTTTTGCATAGTGACTGACACATAGTAAATGTTTGTTAAAAACATTTTTGAAGGGGCAGCTGGGTAGCTCAGTGGATTGAGAGCCAGGCCTAGAGACGGGAGGTCCTAGGTTCAAATCTAGCCTCAGATACTTCCCAGCTGTGTGACCCTGGGCAAGTCACTTGATCCCTATTGCCTACCCTTACCACTCTTCCACCTAGGAGCCAATACACAGAAGATAAGGGCTTAAAAAAACATTTATGAAACATATAAACAAACTATTAAACAAAAAACATAAATAAAAACATTTATTAAAAACAAACATGCACATTCCTACATAGAAAATTTTCTACTTGGTGAAAGCAAAACCTAAAAAATTTTCTTTTTTACTTAAAGAAACTTCTTGTAAACTGACATATCCTCAATGGCTCCTAGGAGATCTGTATCCTTCTCTTATGTCTTTCTTTTTCTTTTTGTGACCTCTGGAGGGTTATAGCTTCATTTGCTCATATTCCTTTTCTTTTTCTCATGACCTTTTATTATTTTCTTCAAATTACCTTTTTTTCTTTTGTGATAGCTCTGCTTTCCTTTGTTTGAAAAGCCGGAATAAAATTTCTGGGACTCTTTTTTTCTTTTTGATTTGTCAGAATGTCTAAATGGATTTAAGAGATAAATATCTTCTAATTCCCTGCTAGGATATGGTTACAAATGCTTTCAAGCAACTTTCCTTTAAACAAGACGTACATTTGCTTGTGTCTCTGATGTGGACTGCCTGAAAGATTTCATTCTCTGCCAGGTTTGAATTGTGCCTAATCAGAAGCAGGATTTTCTCTTTAATTTTGTAAAGGATTTGGAGGGAGAAATTAGTTAAAAGGTCTGTTCTTTTCTGATCAGGTGCACTGCAGCAGAGAGCCTGCCCGCATGCCCAGACCCAGATATCTCGCTGCTTTAAGTAGGGTGTTACTTTCGGTCAATGCACGCTAGTAACCTCAGTGATGATGCATTACCAAGAGGAAGCTCGTTCCAATTGGCTGTTCTTTACACTGTTGCTAAGTTAGGAAAAGAAGATGCCGAGTAATAAGAATTCTCTTCTCTTCTCTCGGTTTTTTCCCCCTCTGCTCTCTCTCCCCCTCTCCCTCCCCCTCCACCCCTTTGGGCTTTTCTCTTTTCTCTAAAGCAGATGGATTACATTATCCGCAGCTTGGGCGGGAGCACAGTACTTACACATTTCTGGGATCCGTGGAGGGGTGACTGGCTCGTTTATCACAGGACCGAAGTTCAAGTCTGGATTCAGTCACTTACTGTCAATATGACCTTGAATAAGTCCCTTCTCTCCAGGGTTTCAGGTTCCTTAGCTATAAAATGAAAGGATTCGATTAGATAGATGATCTCCAAGACTGTTTCTAATTCTGCATCTGTGATCTATGTTTATGAAGAATGGGAATGTTTAGCCTCATAGAAGAAACAGGTCTGGATGCAGATTGAAAGCTACCATTTTTTTTTAAGCCTTTTCTTCTGTCTTAGAATCAATACTGTGTTGGATCCAAGGCAGAAGAACGGTAAGGATTAGGCAACAGAACCCCAGGGTTGCACTGCTAGGTTCTTCACTTTATTTCCTCCATGATTTTTTTCTCTTGTGTAAATAATAAGTATCTTGTTTCACAACATAATGAAGAGAGAAATACTGCATTATATGCCAGGTGGCAAAGTGGATAGAATGCTGGAAGACATTTTCCTGATTTCAAATCTGGCCTCAGATACTCACTGGCTGTATGATTCTGGACGAGTTGCCTAACCCTGGTTGCCTCTTTCCTCCTCTGTAAAATACGTACATATATATGCAACCTAAATCATACTATTTGCTTTCTTGGGGAGGGGAGGAAGTGAAGAGGGGGAAAATGAGACTGATTTTTGGACATAACTAATGTGAGAATTTGTTTCTCTTGAATTATTACATATAATATTTTATATATTATAATATTCTATATTATCACATAATTACATATTATAATGTATTAGATATAAAAACAGATCATATGCATTATATTGTTGTTACTTAAGTTATATATTTTTAAAATGCTAACAAAAAAAGAATGTTTAGTTTCTTTGTCAATAAAGATAGTTTACCTAGATATCTTAGGGTAACCAGATGGCAAGGTGAATAGATTGCTGGAACTGGAGTCAGGAAGATATCTTCCCAAGTTCAAATCTGGCCTCAGACACTTATTAGCTATGCGATCCTGAGCAAGTCACTTAACCCTGTTTACCTGTTTCTTCATCTATAAAATAAGCTGAGCAGCTTGGTGACACAGTGAATTGAACCCTGATCCTGGAGTCAGGAAGATCTGAGTTCAAATCTAGCCTTAGACACTTACTAGACACTGGGCAAGTCACTTAATCCTATTTGGCTCAGTTTCCTTATTTATAAAATGAGCTGGAGAAAGAAATGTTACGCCAAAATCTCTGCCAAGAAAACCCCAAATGGGTTCATGACTGAAAACAATAATCTTAAAGATAAGATTACTAGACCGAAATTACTATATCTAAGTGTGAACTTTCTTCAGTGATGGTAATCCTGATTCCGTAATAATGACTTAAATTTATGGAGCGTTTTAAGGTTTACATAGGTGTTTCCTTATAAGAACTTTATGAGAAGGTAGTAGAGAGATAGTCTTGTGGACAATGCTACATTTGTGGTCAAGAAGACCTAAGTCCACGTTTAGCTTTTGACACATACTGGTTATATGCTCCTGGGCAAGACTCTTCCCCTTCTTCCCTCTTTCAGTAACCTTTTTCTCCTTTGAGGTCCATACAATCCACATTCTCTACCCAATCAGAACCCTGGTAGCTGTTGTTTATGGACCTCTAGGTCACTTCTTTTCTTTCCATTAAGATGAGGAAACCTGGCTCACAATCTTTCTTTCTAAATTCCTACCCTGAGACTAGGAAATTTCAACATGCATCCAGTTACTCTTCAAATACCCAAATCACTCAGTTCCTCATTTTACTCCACCCCACCTCAGCCCCACACAGCGAATGATTATACCCTTAATCTAGCAATCATCTACAAATACAGTAGCTCTCAATACAAGAACTCTGAAATTCCTTTTTCTAACTAAAACCTATTAACTTTCAACCTCTCCTTCTGTCTTCCCATACCAAAGAAGAACAGTAGAGTACTCTTTATGCATACTGTGACCTATACTTCTTGACCCCTTAGTTCTCTCCCAGGCCATCACTCCTGCACTAGTCACTCTTTTCTTTATCTCCATCTTAACCCCTTGGTGAACCAGTTCAAATGGTATACTGTCCTCTTTGGTCTCTAGCTCTGTATCTTATTGCCCATGGTGCCTTGTCAAGCCTCAGCTTTGGATCACTCCCACTATTTTCTACCTTTGCTCTTACAAACATATTACTGGATGAAGGTGGGAAAAATCATGCAACTATTATAAGTCCACTGCAAATTTATGTTACACAACTGCAACCAGGACATCAGTGCTGCTAGGCAATCCTTCTACACCTCCCTAATCAGCTCATTCTCCCACTCTCCACAGCTGCTCTTCCAGACCTTTATATTCTTCCTCCCCATAGCTCTTCCTTCCTCTACTCTCTCAGCTGAGATCCTCCCCTCATATTTTACAGATAAAATTGTGGCTACTTGCTATGAACTTCCTCATCTATCACTCATGTGCCTTCTTCCCACTGTTTCCTCCTTTAGTCTCACATGAGGTAATGGCCTTTCTCCTTATCATGGCTAAACTTTCTACCTGTTCAAGTGATCTCATTATATCCCATCTCCTTCAACAGATTGCCCTTTCTGTTGTCCTTACTCTCATTTTCCCTCCATCTTATTTTCCCCTGTTTATTCTTCTCCTTCTTTCCTTTCAGTCTTTCTCATTTCATAAATGTTTTTATTTCTGACTATAGTCTCTGAGTGACCCTCTCATTTATCTGTCCCTTCCTTTACTTGTTTCCTTTTACCTTCTTACTTCTCTGTAAGAAGTCTATCTACTGTAGGATAAGATGGGTTTCTATAGCTAACTGCCAGTGGATGTTATTCCTACTTTGCACCATTTCTGATAGGAGTAAGGTTCAAGCATTGCCTGCCTCCTCTACCATCCCCTCCACTGAATTGATTTTTATGTACTTCCTCATGGAAGATAATTTACCTCCAATTTTCTCTTCCTTTTCTCTTTTCCCAGTGTATTCCTCTTTTCTTATCCCTTGATTTTTGTTTTGCATTTCCCCCCCAGAAATTATCAAAGTATATTCAACTTACTCCCTGCTCTGTCACTCTCACTCATTTTCAATTTCCCCCATTAGCCTATTTCTTACAGCCTAAAAAATATCATGTTTCCCTCATCCTCAAAGAGCCCTTACTTGGTTTTTCTATCCCCACAAACATCCTACAACTTTTCTGCCCATCATAGCTAAATTCTTTGAAAATATAATCTATAGTAGGTGTCTCAATTTAACCCTTTACAATCTGCCATCCTGCATCATTCCACTGAAACTGCTCTCTTTGAAATTACTAATGATCTGAGTTGCCAAATCCAGTGGTCTTTTCTGAGTTCATCCTTCTTTTCATCCCTGCAGTTTTTGACACTGACAATCATTCTCCTTGATAATTTCTTCTCTTCAAGTTTTTAAGATACTACTCTCTCTTCATTTTCCTCTTGCCTATCTGATTGCTTGTTCTGTCTCCTTTGCTGGATCTTCCTCCTGAATACATCTTCTAACCTTAGGTATGCCTTAAGACTCTGACCTGGGCCCTCTTATGTTAGCCACCACTTAGTGATCAGCTCCCATGAATCTCAAATTTACTTTTTCTGTCCTAATCTCTTTGCTGATCTCCAACCCTATATATCTCCAGTTGCCTTTCAGATACTTCAAACTGGATGTCCAGTAGATTATATGTCTATATATGTCAAAACAGAAATCATTATCTTTTCCCCCAAAATTTTCCCCATCTACATTCCCTGTTACTGTAGAGGGCAACACCATTTTCCCAGTCCCTCAGGCTCACAACCTAGGAGTCATCCTGTATTCCTTACTATCTCATACCCCACATATCCAAGCTGTCTCTACAGCCTGTTGATTTCATGTGTGCAATATCTTTCAAATTTCTCTTCTGACACTGCCACCACTCTAGTGTTGGCCCTCATTACTGTAATGATTAAAAATTATAAAGGCTGATATTATGAGGAAAAATAATATTTTATTTAGGCCCATGTTGATAGAATAAAATTGGACCATGTGACTGGCTAAGATCTCTTCAAACTGCCTGCTAGTCCATACCTTCTATTTCCTTTGGCTGCTTTGTAGCCCAAGCTCCACCCCTAATTTACGTCATGCTCTACGTTGGTTCCTTTTGGTGGACGTAATCATGTCAGAAACTGGAAACCCATTGGATCACGGAAAATGTAGTCTCAAAGTCCCCCACATGTCCACAGGAAGTTTGTCATATATCTACATATCTTGAGGCTTAATACTTCTAAATAGAACCCCAGAAATTCTAAATAACACATTACCCCCCTGAGATCTGGTGAAAAAGACTGGTCTTTTTCAGTGGATCTTAAACCATAGACAACTTCTAAATTACAGAAAATTGGAGATAAAAGAAAAGACAATAAAAACTAGCCACATTGACAAAAAGCCAATTTGGGGCAGTCCCCTATTGGCATAAGAGTGTACATTCAAAACAAATGCATTCAACTCATTCAACTCCCCATAGTTCAAATCAACTGCACCCCAAAGTCCAAATTTGATCTTCATGGTCCAGTGAAGGCTCTTCAAGCATCTTCATGGTGCCATCACCAAACAGGTTCGTTGTCTGGATTCTGGGAAGATGGCAAATTTCTTATCCTGAAATTATTCTCAAAAGAATTTAAACTTTACATTATAGATTATAAAACATGCATTCCCTTCTGAGAATTAATACATTACCCTCCTGAGATTACTCCTAAAGGAGTTAAAAATTAACTTGCATTATAGATTATAATTCAGACATTATGATTATAAAAACTTAACACACACCCCCTTGAGGTAAATTCTAAATAACACATTACCTTATGCCTCAATTACCACAGTAGCCAAATAGATTCGAGTCTCTTTCTTCTCATTCCATTCCTTCTCCATTCAGGTGCTAAAGTGATTTTCCCAAAACACAAATCTGAAAGAATGCTTCAGAGAAAGAACTGTTGGATTGGGAATGCAGATCAAAGCATTGATTTTTCACTTTAGTTTATTTGGATTTTTATTTTGGGGTTTTGTTTTTATAGGATTATTTTCTTACAAAAATGAACAACATGGAAATATGTTTTGCATGGTAATATGTGTATAACCCAGACTGAACTGCTTGCCAGTTCTGGGAAGAGGGAGACAATTTGGATCATATAACTTCGAAAAACTTATGTGGAAATTTGTTATTACATGTAATTGATAAAAGAAAATCTCTTTACCAAAACACAAGCCTCATTATGACATTCCCCTGCTCAATAAACTTAACTGGCTACCTTTTGCCTCCAGTAGCAATACAAAATACTGTTTGACATTCAAAGCTCTTCATAACCTAGCCCTTCCTGCCATTCCAGGGTTCTTACACTTTACTACTGCCCATCATTTTCTCTTCAATGCACTATTCTCCTGGCTTTTGTGCACATAAGATATTCCATCTCTCAGCTCCAGGCATTCTCCCTCTGCTCCTTTGTTATGATAGCTGCTAACTCCTGTGTAATCTTGACTGAGGATACATAATATTTTCTTTCTTCTGGGATTTCTGGAATTTGCCTGTGATATTCCTGAAAGTTTTCATTTTGGGATCTCTTTCATAAGGTAATTAGTGAATTCTTTTAATTTCTAGTTCACCATTTGGTTTTAAGAAATTTGGGAAATTTTCCTTTATAATTTTTTGAAATATGATATTTAGGCTCTTATTTTGATCATGGCTTTCAGGTAGTCTAATAATTCTTAAATTTCCCCCCCTCAATCTATTTTCCAGGGCAGTGGTTTTCTGAGGAGGTATTTCACATTTTCTTCTATTTTTCATTCTTTTGATTTTGTTTTATTGTTTCTTCATGTTTCATGGAGTCATTAACTTCCACTTGCCAATTCTGATTTTTAAAGAATTGTTTTCTTCAGTGAGGTTTTGTACTTTTTCCTCATTTGGCCAATTTTGCTTTTTTAATGAGTTTGTTTTCTTTAGTATTCTTTTGTGCTTCTTTAACCAATCTGTTCTCTTTTCATAATTTTCTTATATTGCTCTCATTTCTCTAACTAATTTTTCTTTCATCATACTTCTTTAATTTTTGCTCTCCCTTTAGCTTTTATTTTAATTCATTTTGCATATGTGTCTAATCTCCATTTTTCTATGAGGATTTTCTGGTAGATGCTTTATCTTTTGATGTGTCTTGAGCATTCTCTTATTCACTGTAGTAGCATTTTATGGTCAGTTTCATTTTGTTGCTGTTTTATTCATTTTCCAAACTACTTCTTGTCTTTGAACTTTATGTTAATGATGAGTTCTGCTCACCTTATAGGGTAGGAGGGAGAATCATTGTCCCAAGCTTCATGCTTTTTTGCCCTCTTATTTTCACAGCTAGCTATAGGGGGTCTGTACATTTTTGGCACTTCTAAGGTGGTGTAATTTGGGGAGAGGTATAATCATTGCTCTTCTGGTCTTTATTCTGGTCCTTATCCATGAAGGACCCTGTTTCCTTGCAAGTACAAGTACTAATTCTTCTCTCAGTCCTAGAACTGGGACCAGGAACTGAAGCTCCTCCTCTGTCTCCAGAATGGAACTGAGAATAGGATCCTTGCTCCTTTGGTACTGAAAACATTTCTCTATCCTGGAACTATGATGGAATTGCAACCTAGAACTATGTAATGGGAAGTGGAGTTACTAAGTTGCTTCTGGTTCTATTGTAAGGCCTGTATTAGGGACCTTCTATTACTTTTTCTGATTAGTTTTCTAATTCCCTTACCATCTCAGGGAGGTGAGAGCTCCTGAAACTATTGCTATTGTTCTGCTGCCTCCAAGGTCCAAAGCTGGTATTGCTCCTGACTAGCCCCCACCCAGATATCAGATTTCTTTTGACTTTCTAAGTTGTCTTGGTCTAGAAAAATGTCTTCAACCTTTTCCTGGCTATACTACTTCAGAATTCAGCTTGATACTTTATTTTAATGATAAAGTTTAGAGAGGAATGTTTAGAAACGTTTGTCTGGAATGTTCCCTCTTTTCTACCATGTAGGGTCCACCATTTCCCCTTTGAACCACTCAGGGAGAAAAAAACCCTATTTTTTGGTTTTAGTTCTTTCAGTATTCTACAAGATCCTCTTTCTCATCAATGATGGACTATTTCTCTGTTTTGCAACATATATTCATTAATTCCTGGACTCATTTAGTTCTGGAGGTCATAGAAATAAAGCATAAGTGATAACTATAGCACTCTGAAGAAAAAAAAAATTCTTCATCTAAAGTTTCCAGCACATATACTAAATTGTCAGTTTTACAAATACAGTTGAGAAACCTTGCTTAATTTAGAAAACAATTCTTATTTAAAATCATTCTGTATTATCAAAGGTAAAAACAAACCTAAACAATGGGGCTTACAGAACCAATAGCTTAGCTTTTAGTGGCCACTTCAATAAAAGCCTGAAGAAATTTGGGCTTTAAATGTGTTTTTTAATAGATCCATTCAGAAGACAATAGACTATACTTGAGAAAAAAAAATGTGGAAGAAGCACAGTAAGACAAAGAAGCAAATTGTCTGAGGTTTTTAAGTTTTATTTTATTTTTAGAAAAACTAGCAATGTCCCCTACAATTTCTTGAGAAACTAAGTGACTAGAAATTATGTTCCAATAAACAGAGATCCAGCATCTAGCAAAATGAAGTGCATGCTGTGGGTCCAGATCTCACAGGGAGACAAAAATAAGCATCACTAGTGTCTCTCCTCCAACCCCTTCTCTAAAGACTTTAATTTCTGCTATTAGAGAAAGCAAGAGATTGGGGAGAGGGGTTTCTCTCAGTACTGAGCTAGAATTATATCTAACTATTCTCTTAAATATTAGTGATCTACATATGGTTTAATGGGGATATGATTAAGGATGTAGACTTTCAACGATCACTCTATTGCAAATATTAATAATATATATATACATACACATATGTCTTGATCAGTGATACATGTAAAAAAAACCCAGATGAATTAATTGCTCATTGGCTATGGGAGGAGGGGAGAGGAGGGGAAAGAAAGAACATGAATCATGTAACCATAGAAAAATATTCTAAATAAATAAATAAATTTTAAGAAATATTCGTGATCTAGTGGATATAAGTTTAAGGTTCAAGCTAAACTTCTTTAATGGGGAAAGCTCTATACATAAGGTTTCAGTTTCTTCTCATCAAATACTAGTTCCACAATGAACCCACAGCAAATAGCAAAGAAACTAATTTATTTATGTTGGTAGCAAAACAGAAGTCAGAGAAAGTATACATATGAGAATATATGCCAGACAGTACAGACTAAAAGAGTTCCATTGGGAGTAAGGAAACTCAGCTCAGCTGAGAGAGAGTCCCAGATCTCACCCAAAGGAAATTCCCTAACGTCTCTAGTGTAGCTAGCTGGGGTTAAGAACTTAATTGAGATGACCAGCTTCTCTCATTTCAACTTCTTCCCAGAGCCTTTTTCTCCCTTCAGCAACCTGATGTGGAGTTGATGTTATCCTTCTTTCTTAAATTTGGAAGTCAGAAGAACCTAAAGAGATTAGAGAGTTCAGATAACTCTTTTTCTCTCCTCTCCAACTGCACCATCACTTAGTTACAGGGCACTGATCTCCACCAATAAGAAGAATGTCCTATATGAATGATCTTTGGGGTTCAGCTTACATAAACAAAACACATAAATCAGAAAGACAGGCTATGTAGAGACAATTTGAGGTTTATATGTCACCTAAAAGAATATGATAAGGGAAAAACCCAGATGCAAAGAGGAATATGTAATGACAAAAACATCATAATGCAAGAAGTAATATAAGAAACTTTTTTAAACTTATGAATGTAGAAAACAGTGCCAAGTTTAAGAATGCATAGATTGCCTGCAGAAAAAAATATTATGTTGGGTTACACCATATGACATATTGGTACATTTTACAAATTAGCAAAGATGACAAAAAATGGCAGTTGCCAATGTTGGAGGAGGCATGGGAAGATGGACATTTTGGTTCATTGTTTGATGGAGTTGTGAATCAGTTCTACTCTTTTGGAAAACAATTTGGAATGATGAAATTTAAATAACTATTTGACCCAGATATTCCATTACTGGCCTACACTCTAAGCAAGCCATTTCTTTTTGCTGGTTTTTGTTTTATTTTGTATCTTTTTACTTTGCCAGAATTATTGTTTCAATTGAAATTTTACTTGATCAGGGTTCTCTATGTAGACTGTCATATATATATAAAAAAAAGATTGGTTTCCTCTTTGGCTATCCTATTTCCTCAATTTATATTTCTCATCTTATTGCTATACTTAGCATTTAACATGTTAAATAATAGTGATGATGAAAATATACTTGTTTTATGTTCTGATCTTATTAAAAACTCTTCTAGTTTGTTTCAATTATGTATAATGCCAGCTCTTCTCCAGTCAAATCACCAATAAGGATTAAGTGTTTACTGTGCTCCAGACACTATGTGAAATGAGGGAATATAAATACAAGCAGAATTAAAGACAGTGACTATCCTTAAATCTTAAAATTGTTCTTTCTATTTATATTGTTAAAGATGCTGTGAATGTTTCCCTCTTCTGCTACTAGTTCAGGAGTTTATATTCTGAAGGGGAAGACAATACATAAAAAATAGCTGAAAAGTGTCAAACTAGGAATGAAGGCGCTCATAATAGGCGTGTGGTATATAGTATGAGATCTTGGTCTAAATAGGTATGTTGGGGCAAGGTAAAGAAAGTCCAGTGAATTAACAGTGCCGCTTTGGGAGGAATTAAAAGTTGGCTTGGGTTTATTCCTTAAAATGAAGGTTCTAGGAGAAACCATCCAATCTGAGAGACCTCAGGGAGAGAGGATACTTCTAGTGTAAGAAGCAGTGAGGAGGTTGAGGGCTGTAGCTCAGTGGATAGGGAGCAAGACCTGGAGATAGGAGGTCCTGGGTTCAAATCCGTCCTCAGATACTTCTTAGCTATGTGACCCTAGGCAAGTCATTTAACCCCAATTGCCATTCCTTTACCATTCTTCTATTTTAGAATCAAATCCAAGACAGAAGGTATGGGTTAAAAAGTAGTAGTAGTAGTGAGTGAATCTATCCTCCTTTATTTCCTACATCTTTTCCCATTTCCTAGTTGAATTTAATCTATTCCTATACCAAAATGAATGGATATGTTTAAGAGGAGAGCTCTATTCAGTTCATATAAAGGTGAAATCCATGCTTAGTCTATTCCCCAACCCCTTCCCAAACATTTTTATAGTCTTCTCTTGATGTGCCTTCTTAAGTAAAGTAAGGTCAACCCCCTTCCTCACACTTTCTTTTCTAATTATTTTTTCTTCTCATTTCATTAATCTCTTTATATCATTGAAGTATAACTATACTGCTCGCAGCCCCCCTGCCTAATTTACTTTCCATGACCTTCAAGACATAGTTCTGTGGAGAACTTTGTTTCTTCTTCCCCCTACTTAGGTTATAAACACTTCTTCATATCCAGTTGAATTTACCTTTCTATTGTAAGAGGGGAAATTAGGTATTTTATATATATATTTAAGGTGTGGTCGCCAAGAATCAATCAGATCTAGATTGATTCCATAATTAAAATAGACCCAAGTCAGGATGGCTTTATGGAAGTTTATTTACAATTAGGAAGGTTGAAGGTAGGGAAAGAGAGAGAGAAAAACTCTGGTCCGGACCAACAGAGGTCCAGACTGGGTGAGAGTTAAGAAATTAATTAAACTAGCTACAAGGCCTTAGCAATTAGAGAGGCAAAGAAGCCCCCTTGAGGTAGAGACTCTAGAAATACCAAGGTAGGTGAAAGTCAGCCTAACTTACCCATGTGACCATTCAGAGTGGAAGCAGCCTGAGGTCTCAACCGAGATCCTTCAGCACCAAGTTCAAAGCGGGAACTGCCCCAACAGGAAGTAACCAACCTACTTGAAGAGATCGTGTCTTTCGTCACTTCCTGTGGGTCCACCTCTAATTCAAGTGGACAAATGGCAGACTCTGCACTGATTTGGACTGCCCAAAGAGCCCTTGTTCTTGATTTGTTACTTATTGTCACGTATGAGTAACTCATCTCCCCTCCCCACTAAGGGAGGAGGGGATGACATTATCTCTGATGGCTAGAGTTTTAACTATGAATGGGCTAGAGCTAATTCTATTTACACACTATATTTCTTTTGACTTCTGTTTGAATTTCAAAGCATCCATTTAATTTTTTATCAGGACTATTTGGAAGTCCTCTATTTCATTAAAAGTTAGTTCTCCTTCCCTTGGTCAGTTTTTCTGGTTAAATTTTTCTTGGTTGTAAGTATTTATCATTGACTTTCTGGAATATCGTATTCCAAATTTTCCTTTCCTTCATGACTGCCAAGTCTTGTCTGACCTTAACACTTAAATCCTTCTTTCTGGCTAATGAAAATATTTTACTTTGACCTTAAAGCTCCAGATTTTGGCAATGATGTTCCCGGAACTTTTCGTTTTGGTGTTCCTTTTAGGGGCCTACTAGTGGGATCTTTCTATTTTCACTTTGTCCTCTGATTATAATAGGTCTGGGAAGTTTCAGATTTTATTTTTAAAAATTTGTTTAAAAATTGTTTTAAAATCCCCCCCCAAAGGAACATCTTCTATACTGTAGGATTCGAAATACACTTTATATATGAGATCGTAAATCTCCATTTCATACTAATTGTTTAAAAGCATATGCAAATTCTCGCATTACTTTAACATACTCTCTGTACTTCTTTGTGAACTTTTCTCTCTTCTCTACTGTGCATTAAAAAAGGTGTTTCAGTGACCCTCTTTTTTGTATTAATATTGCTACTCACACATGTCCCCCAATTTTGTTTCCACTTAAAAAAATAGAGGGGGAGGTGAAATCTTTGTAACAAGTAATAATAATGAAGCAAAATTAATCTACTTGATGATCATAACCAACAGTATATGATTCTTTACCTTGAGTCTACCACTTTTCTGTCAGGAGGGTGAGTGGGTGACATGCATCATCAAAATTTCTCTTTAGATATGATTGGACATTGCATTGATAAGATTTCTTAAGGCCTATGGAAATTTCATGATTTTCCCAGTATCATATTGCAGAAATCATTGGAGGTAGGTTTTGAACCCCAGTCTGTTCAGATTTAGGATCAGTAAGTTCTTTTTCTATTTTGCCTTGTGGCCCCTCTAATCAGAATGTACCTTTAAACCTGTCTGGACCAAGATTTTTTACTTGGTAATTCTTTGTTCAATTTCAATTTATTATGATTCTGAAAATGATAAATTGTTCACATGTTTTGAGACCAATGCCTTTTTGCATTTTGTGTTTTAAATTGTTAGTACATTTTAATTTCTTATTTAATGATGGATCCAAAATGTTTGGATAGTCAAAAATCTTTTAAAATATTTTCCTGAAACTATGCATCTATGATGATATTCACAGTGTATTTCCATATTGACCTGTAACTGCAAGTAACATGACTTAATATATCAACATGTAGTCTTTGGATATAGGGTTTATTCTTCTGGCTCATTGGAAGTGGCAAAGAGACCTGTCAAAAGAACCTCAGGCTAGTTAGGAAAAAGTATTGACAATAATTATGTTCTCTGGGTTAAATGTTCTGCTGATAGAACTTTCTTTCTGCAGGCACTGTATCTCATTAACTCTATAAAGCTTTGAATATAGGCTAGTATCCTACCAATAAGAAAGTAGAAACCAAGCTTAGAGTTACATTATTATATTTTAATATAAATAATAATAAGTAATTCATTTTAATAAGTAGAGGTTTGAGTTTAGTTCTTTACCACTTTATAGTGATTTTAGATTCTCTCTTATACTTTTTCCTATCTTAATGATAACAGACCTCAGTAGTTCCCCCAGGTAACACTTAGTTTCAGTAATGAGCCAGTATTACAGTAGTGGTTCTATGTCCTTTATTTCCACCCTTTATAGCATCTCTTAAACAAGACCATAGGGACTTCTGTTCAAAGTAGGACTGTGCCTAAAAAAGTTGTGGAACATAAAGAAATGGCTCTGAAATATGACTAAAGAATACTTTCTGGAATATGTAAGGACAATTATAAGGGGTTGTTAGATACTAATGGAAAGATATTTAGCTTTAGAATTAGAAGCAATCTGGGTTTAAACATGAGAACTAGTATTCGTTAGTGATGTGACTTTGTCACCTTCAGTTTCCTCATTTGCAAAATGAGGGTAATACTTATAATATCTACCTCACGGGATTATTTTGAAGAAAGTGTTTTGAGATTTTTAAAGCACTATATGAACATGTATTGTTTTTTATTATGGTTATCTTATTGTAGTAGAGTCTGTCACTATATACTTGAAAAATGATATTTTATGAGGTCTCCAAAATCCATATGTTTCTTTTATGACCATTTAGATAGACCTCATGGAGTCAAATATATTATTGTAAATCTGGGATAGTGAAGTATATTTTCTGATGAGATACTGTTCTTTGTAGGGACTCTGAACTTAAGTTTTGCCTTTAAATTCTACAGCTTTCATTTTGATCTTTGCAAACTTTTCAGATTATTTAAAAAGTCACCACAATCTTGAATGATGTGATCTCCTTCATTCCTTCTCTCCAATATTTCCTCTAAAATAGTTTTGGATTGAAATTTCATGTAATCCCAAGAGGAATTTTCTACAGATCATGATAAGTTCTTTAAAAATGGAAGAGCTTTAGAGGAAGTTGCATTCCATTGAAATTCTGATGAAAAATAATAAATGACTTTAAAGAAATCACAGGGTTCATGTTATTTCTGAAACCTTGGTGCCAGATGACATGAGAAGTATTGACTTTATGCCTGGAGTTAATTACTGGATTTGTACAATTTTATATGATATATATCAGTTTTGCTCAGTGTATGTGTTTGTGCATATGGAATTTTAAAGGAAGTATATATTATATCTTAGATAATAAAATGTTGATATACTTTTTTTAGGATACAAGACTCTTTTGAAAGGAATATCAGGGAAATTCAGCAGTGGAGAACTTGTTGCGATTATGGGTCCTTCTGGAGCTGGAAAATCAACTCTCATGAACATTCTGGCAGGATACAGGTAACTAAAAGGAAAAATAAGAGTGCAAGAGCCTAACCCAATTCATTACAATTATACAACTATTTGCCATTGATTAAGCAAAACAGATATTGTTTGAACCATCTTGATGCTACAGGGGATACTAGAGAATTCCCACTTGAATTAAGGAAATAGAACCTGTATGAATGAAAAATCCAATAACAATAAGAGATAAATATATGGTCAGTGTTAAATGATTATAAATAATTCAGAATTTAGGAGATGAATTGAGAAGGTTTTGAGAAGAAACATAGTAGAATGGAAGGAGCACTGGTTTTCACATCATGCCATTGGTACAAATTCTGTCTCTGATATTTATTATCTATTGTGGGCAATTTTCTTTTCTATAAAATGAAGGAATTAAACAAGACAGTCTTCAAGGTTCCCAGTAATCCTAGAATCTATGATACAGTAAGGAAGAATAAGTAAGATTTATTACAAAGGGTCGTGGTGCTTTTGAAGAAGAGAATTATCAATGAGAACAAAAGATCAGAAATATTAAATGCCAAGGAATATTAGGGGCAGCTAGGTAGTGTAGTAAGCATTGTATCTATATGTCAGGAAGACCCTAGTTAAAATCTGGCCTTCAGCACTTATTAAATGTCTTGACACCAGACAAATCATTTAAGTTCTGTTTGCCTTAGTTTCTTCAAGTATAAAATCTGGATAACAAATAGCTTCTATCTGCTAAAGTTGTTGTGAAGATAAAATGAGATAATATTTGTAAATCATGTAGCACTGTGGCTGGCACAGAGTGGGAACTTAATAAATGTTTATTTTCTCCCTCTCTCCTTCCTTGTATTCCTCTTTCCCTCTCTCTGTCCCTCCTTCCTCCAATATATCCTTCCCTCCCACCAAACTACCCTCCCTTTCTTCTTTCCTTCCATCTTTCCTTCCATCCATTCTTCCATCTACTCATTTCTGGAATCAGTAGATGGTTTGCTTTGTTTGAAGCTGTTGATTTATGTAGCTTTTATTTTGTAATTTTAAAAAGTAAGATCATATAAAGCATTTTGCAAATCTTAAAAAATTATCAGTATTAGTCATTATTACTTACAGTTGTGTAGAATTGAGGGAATCAAAATCATTGGTCATTTTCCAAATGGAAAATAGGCTTCAAAAGTATTGATTTATATTGTCTTATATCAAGTTTTCAATTAAATATGATAAAATCACATAATCAGTATGTTAACACTAATAAAAAAAATAAACAACGGGAATGAACTCTCTTGAACAAAATTAAAATATAAAATATTTTTTTTACAACTTTAACCCAGAATTTAAAAAACCCTGATAATTCCTTGCTCTTCAAAACTGAGATCTGAAAATATAGGAAAGACTTCTGATGAAGATAATGATATAAAAGGATAAAAAGAAGTCATGCTTTTTTAAAAATTTTATTTTTAGAAAAATTTTCCATGGTTACATGATTCATGTTCTTACTCTCCCCTTCTCCCCACCCCCCTGTAGCTGACGAGCATTTCCACTGGTTCTTACATGTGTCATCTATCAAAACCTATTTCTATATTATTGATAATTGCATTTGTGACACATCCCAAATCATATCCACACCAACCCATGTGTTCAGACAATTGTTTTTCTTCTGTGTTTCTACTGCCATAATTCTTCCTCAAATGTGGATAGCATTCTTTTTCATCCCTCGGAATTGTCCCAGATCATTTTATGGCTGCTAGTACAGGAGTCCATTACATTCCATTTTACCAGTGTATCAGTCTCTGTGTATAATGTTCTCCTGGTTCTGCTCCTTTCACTCTGCATCAATTCCTGGAGGTCATTCCAGTTCACATGGAATTCCTCCAGTTCATTATTCCTTTGAGCATAATAGTATTCCATCACCAGCAGATACCACAATTTGATCAGCCATTCCTCAGTTGAAGGGCATACCCTTATTTTCCAGTTTTTTGCCACCACAAAGAGTGTGGATATAAATATTTTTGTACATGTCTTTCTTTTTTTTTAAGACCCTTACCTTCCATCTTGGAGTCAATATTGTGTATTGGCTCCAAGATAGAAGAGTGGTAAGGGTAGGCAATAGGGGTCAAGTGACTTGCCCAGGGTCACACAGCTGGAAAGTGTCTGAGGCCAGATTTGAACCTAGTACCTCCCACCTCTAGGCCTAGAGCTCAATCCACTGAGCTACCCAGCTGCCCCCTGTACATGTCTTTCTAATGAAGAGAAAATTAAGGCAATCATTAAAAAATATTTTGCCCAATTATATGGCAATAAATATAGCAATTTAGGTGATATAAATGAATATTTACAAAAATATAAGTTGCCTAGATTAATTGCAGAAGAAATTGAATACTTAAATAATCCCATATCAGAAAAAGAAATTGAACAAACCATCAAAGAACTCCCTAAGAAAAAAACCCCAGGACCAGATACATTCACAAGTGAATTCTATCAAACATTCAAAGAACAAATAATCCCAATACTAAACAAATTATTTGATATAATAAGCAAAGAAGGAGTCCTTCCAAATTCCTTTTATGACACAAATATGGTACTGATTCCAAAGCCAGGTAGATCAAAAACAGAGAAAGAAAACTATAGACCAATCTCCCTAATGAACATAGATGCAAAAATCTTAAATAGGATACTAGCAAAGAGACTCCAGCAAGTAATCAAGAGGATCATCCACCATGATCAGGTGGGATTTATACCAGGAATGCAAGGATGATTCAACATTAGGAAAACCATCCACATAATTGACCATATCAACAAGCTAACAAACAAAAGTCATATGATTATCTCAATAGATGCTGAAAAAGCCTTTGACAAAATACAGCACCCATTCCTATTGAAAACAGTGGAAAGTATAGGAATAGAAGGAGCTTTCCTAAAAATAATAAATAGTATATACCTAAAACCATCAACAAGCATCATATGCAATGGGGATAAATGAGAAGCCTTCCCAATAAGATCAGGAGTGAAACAAGGATGCCCATTAACACCTCTATTATTTAACATTGTACTAGAAACACTGGCAGTAGCAATTAGAGAAGAAAAAGAAATTGAAGGTATTAAAATAGGCAATGAGGAGACCAAACTATCCCTCTTTGCAGATGATATGATGGTCTACTTAAAAATTCCTAGAGAATCAAGTAAAAAGCTAGTGGAAACAATCAACAACTTTAACAAGGTTGCAGGATACAAAATAAATGCACACAAATCATCAGCATTTCTATATATTTCCAACACATCTCAGCAGCAAGAGTTAGAAAGTGAAATACCATTTAAAATCACCCTAGACAATATAAAATACTTAGGAATCCATCTGCCAAGACAAACAGAGGAATTATACGAGCACAACTACAAAACACTTTCCAAACAATTAAAACTACATCTAAACAATTGGAAATTATTGATTGCTTATGGGTAGGATGACCAAACAGAATAAAAATGACCATTTTACCCAAATTAATTTACATACTTAGTGCGATACCTATCAAACTACCAAGAAAGTTTTTTACTGAATTAGAAAAAAACTATAACAAAGTTCTTTTGGGAAAACAAAAGATCAAGAATATCAAGGGAAATAATGGGGAAAAAAATGTGAAGGAAAATGGCCTAGCAGTACCAGATCTTAAACTATACTATAAAGAGTAGTCATCAAAACAATGTGGTACTGGCTAAGAGACAGAAGGGAGGATCAGTGGAATAGACTTGGGGTAAGTGATGTCAGCAAGACAGTCTATGATAAACCCAAAGAGCCCAGCTTTGGGGACAAAAATCCTCTATTTGACAAAAACTGCTGGGAAAATTATAAGTCATGCTTTGTCACAAACTCCAGGAAATGTTTTAAAACGACCCCAGTAATACCATCATTTAAGAAAACCAAGGAGAAATGGTAGTAAACTCTCCTAATTAAAAGATAGGCAGAGATAGGTAAGGAGGTCTTCTTAGAAGATCTAGCTCAAGACCAAGTAAATGACAATCATTAGAGGCATGGAAAAGACTGTAGAAGTCAGAAGAACCAAAGAGAGTTCCTCAAAATGGACCTGATGCTGGTCAGCACATTGAGCAAGGGTATTTGAAAACCATGTGCTCCAATATTTAGCAACCTGGCCTATCAGAATAGAACCAGTCCCCATAAATCATAGCTCAGGAAGATAGGACATGGCTATGCATTTCTCAGAGCACTGAAAGCTACAACAGGAGTTTGGGCTAAGCCATTATGTGCACAATTTGGAGGACTGTATTGGTAGCCAGACACCAGTGTGATCTACAACATTCTAATTGAATTTGTCAGGACTCCCACCAAGAAACTAGTTCCTAATTAGTTATACTAGAAGAAGATAAAGTCTAGCCAAGCCCAAAACCCTGAGAGGGCCAACAAAAGACTAGGCAAAATACTGGGATTGTGGTAGGATTTAGTACCTAAGTCTAGTAGTCTTATCTGGGTCATCAGCAATGGCAACAACCAATAATGGCAAGAGGAAATTGTCCCAAGCACTGTTTTTCAAACCAAGAATCGAGGCAGGAAATATGAGTTAAATAGAAGAAAATGACTGAATATAATGAAGAAATACTATGGACTAAGAAACTGAAATCACAAAAGAAGAACTACAAGTAATGGTTTGGTAGTAAAAAAAATGACTTGGAAACAGGATCATACTCAGGATCATGCAAAACTTGGGAAAAGATATTATAATAAACAAGAGAAAACTTTGGAATATGATGTTTAAAAAGTGAAAAGATGTGATGTTTGCCACCATAAATTATTTACAAAAATTTGCAAAACTGGGCATAATAATTCAGTGGAAAATGAATCTTTAATAGAATGGTATGATTTCAAGCATGTCTAATGAAAAGAAAAGAGTTGTGTAGAAACTTAAATGTAAACAGAAGATTTAGGAGAAAATTAGATAGATTAGTAGCTATGACCAATTGGAAGGGGTTATATACCATGAAATGATTACATTCTAATTGGAGGAAAAGAGACAAGGTTGCTTTCAGAATGCTGATCATCTCTCTGTGAGTTAAGACAAAAGGTGATTTTTTTTCTTTTGTTAAGAATTTAACAGAGGAAATAAAAGGGAGGGAATAAAGGAATATACTAGATAAGAAATGAGGAAGAAGAGAAAGAAACATTCCATATAAACAGAGAAAAGGAGGAATTAGGCATTTCATTACCTCTTCTATGAAATAGCTCATGCAGTGTTGAAAACATATACATGTAGAATTTGATATTGAAATACATTCATCTCAGAGATAAAAGTAAAGACAAAAGAAGGGAATGGAATAGAAAAGGGAGAATTGGGGAACCAATAGCCATAGACTAAGCAAACGTCAGTGTATGAGAGCTGATCATAAAAAATGATTATTGAGGAACAAAAAGATATAGTAACCAGAAATTGGGGTCTGTTTTTGAGAAAGGGAAAACAGAAGTAGATAAGTAGGAAGAGTCTAATTCAATTATAGCTTGATAATAGTGATCACATTTCCTCCCTGCCCCAGAAAAAGAACATGCACCCCGCCTTCTTCTTTCTTATAATGAATGGGGAAGAGTGGCAAGAAGAAAAAATATTAAGAGGCTTAGATTGAGGTTTTGCTGTTGTTCAGTCATTTTAATTGTCAGCTCTTGGTAACCTCATTTGGCAAAATCACATTGGGATGGTTTGCCATTTTCTTATACAGTTCATTTTATAGATGAAGAATTCCAGCAAACAACTTGATTTGAACTCAGGAAGTTGAGTCTTCTTAACTCTATACACATATCAACTGGTATTTAAGTATAAGAAAGAAAAATTAATTGAAATACAGAGAAAAATAGACAGCAATAGTTATTGGGTACCTCAGTGTGCCCCTTTCATACTTTTATAAATTTAACAAAAAAAGATAAATAAGAAACAAACTAAAGTCTTTATTAGGATATTAGTAAAGTTAGATATGACTATCTTTGGGTGATTTTTGAATGGGAATAAACAAATATATTGTTATGCATGGTACCTTTACAAAAATCAACCATGTGCAGGCATCAAAACTCTATAAATAAATGCAAAAAAGAAGATTCATCATATATTTTGTTGACTTAAATATAATAAATGTATAATCGATAAATGGTCACTGAAGAGAGTATTCAAACACTTAGAGCCTAAATAGTTTAATATAAAATAATTGGTAGGTTACAAAATAAAAACAATAGATGATTTAATTAAAGAAAAATGACAACAGTGAAACAACCTACCAGAACTTTTGGAATGTAGCCAAAGCAGTCCTTAGGGAAAAAATTATATTACTAAATGTTCTCATCAAATGAGGATACCATTTGGGCATACAGGTTTAAAAAAATAGAAAAATAACACATCAAAGACCCAAACCAAACAGAAAACAGAAATTTTGAAAATCAAATTGAAGGAACAAAACATCATTGAGTGGAATAAATAAAATAACTGGTTAAAAACTCAATAAAATAGATAAACCCTCACTCTGTTGATAAGGGAAAAATAAAGTTGATCAATAGTAAAAATCAACAAAGAGAAATGCAAAAGTTATAACAATTAAAGAAATAAAGAACATTTTCAGAAAATATAATTTCCAAGTTATTAGAAATTATTATACCAAATAAATAATAGCAGAACTGACAACCTAAAGCAAATGGATGAATGTTCACAAAAAAGAATTTCAAGGTTAACATAATAAGAAAGGGAATTTTGATAACCTAATTTAGAAAAAATAAATCAATGAAGCCATAAAGAAAATCCAAAAAGGAGGAAAAATCCTGATTAGATGGTTTTACAAGTGCATTTCATTAATCAAGCAAAAGAAAAAAATTTAGCAATACATGAAATTTGCAAAAATAGGAAGAGATCCTACTGACCTCATGTAAGTCAAATGTGATCTTGATACCTTAACCAAAGAAAGATACAAAGAAAGAAAACTGTACACAAATATTTCTAATGAGTATCAATGGAGAATTACTGAATAAATTATTACTGATCGGATTGCAACAATATATTAAAATATTATACTCTAAGCCAAGATTGATTTTATACCAAAAATGTAGATTTCGTTTGTTTGTTAGGATTCTATACCCTGATGCATCTGGCTGTTCTTCCCTCTCTAAGCCAATTGCAGTGCAAGTAAAATTTAGTATTCCCCATCACCACCCTTATCCTCCCCTCCTTGTAATAGTATTCTTCCTACCCACACCTCTTTATGTAATATAATTTACCCCATTTTATTTCTTCTTTCCCATTTCTCTTTATACAATTCTCTTTTTTAACCCTAGTTTTTTTTACATATGCTAAACAGCTTCCTTCTACACCCTCTATCTTCTAAGTACTATGATAATGATAAGAGTTACAGATACTGTCTTTCCATATAGTAATATGAACAATTTGACCTTGTTGAAGCCCTCAGATTTTTTCACTTTCTTATTTACTTTTTTATAATTCTCTTGAATTTTGTATTTGGATATCAGACTTTCTGTTTGTTTGGTCTTTTCTTCAGAAATGCTTGGAAATCTTCTATTTTATGAAATAACCATACTTTCCCCTGAAAGAATATAGTCATTTTTGATGGTTAGGTCATTCTTCTCACTTCTCCTGCCATCTGGAATATCATATTCCAAGGCTTCTGGTCCTTCAATGTGAAAGCTGCTAGATCCTGTATAGACCTGACTGGGGCTCTAAGATATTTGAATTGTTTCTTTCTGGCTGCTTTCAATATTTTCTCCTTGGCCTGGGAGCTCTTGAATTTGGCTATAACATTCCTGGGAGTTGTCATTTGGGGATTTATTGCAGGTGATCTGTTGATTCAATCTTTAGTTTACCCTCTTGTTCAACAATCCCTGGGCAATTTTCTTGGATAATTTCTTGTAATGTGATGTCTAGGCTTTTTTTTTTGTTCCTGATTTTCAGGTAGTCTAATAATTCTTAAATTGTCTCCTATATCTATTTTTCAGGTCAGTTGTTTTTTTAATGAGATATTTCATATTTTCTTCTTTTTTCTTCATTTAGCATTTCTTTTCTTTTCTTTTTAAACCCTTGTCTTCTGTCTTAGAATCATATTGGTTCCAAGGCAGAAGAGCAGTAAGGGTTACCAGGGTCACATGGCTAGGAAGTATCTGAGGCCAGATTTGAACCTAGGACCTCCTGTCTCTAGACCTGACTTTTAATCCACTGAGCTACACTGTTGCCCCTGTTTTATTTCTTGATGTCTCATGAAGTCATTAACTTCTGTTTGCCCAATTCTAATTTTTAAAGACTGAATTTCTTCTATGACCTTTTAATCTTCTTTTTCCATTTGGTTCATTCTAGTTTTCATGATACTCTTTTCTTGATTGATTTTTTGCCTCTTTTCCCAGTAGGTCAATTCTGTTTTTTATGAAACTATTTTCTTCACTGGACTTTTGTGTCTCTTTTTCCAGTTGACCAATTTTGCTTTTTAAGCTGTTATTTTCTTTTTGCATTAGTTTCATTTCTTTTTCTCATTTTTCTTTGACATTGATTTTTTAATTCCTTTTTGAGTTCTTCCTGTGCTTAAGACCAATTTCCATTTTACTTTGAAGTTTTGAATGTAGTTACTTGGATATCACAGTTCCAATTGGCTCTGTGTTTTATTCCTTGTATCCACAGAAATTTTCTAGAGTTAAGTATTTCTTTTGCTATTTGCTCATTTTTCTAGACTTTTTTTGCCTGTATACTGGGAAATGTGAAAGCTAATGATTCTGTTTCCTCTGCTACTGACTTGCAGGGCTCAGCACTGGGAGCTATTTTGCTCTGGGGCTAAGTCTTCACCACAGCAGTGCAAGCTTGAAAGGGCCAAGCACTACTTCTGGGCCTCACTATAGACTAGTGCCAGTACCTAGGACTTCAAGGGGGTGGGTCTTGAGGCCTCTATTGTTGGTATGGCCCAGGTTCTGGGATCCCAAAGTTGAACTATACCCAGGCTCAGAACCTGGTGCAATAGGTGGAAGTGGGAGGTGGGTGTTGGCCAGCACTCCTCTGTGTGCAGTTTTGCTTTCAGTTCCCCCTTATCCTATGAAAATCAACTCTGTCTTCATATCTTTCAAGTTGTGTTTAGCAGGAGAGCCCCCTGACTCCATCTTGCTGTTGGTTTTTGACTCCTGTCATTTTGAGGAACTTATTAAACATTCCCTTGGAAGGATTGTCAGACCAGTTTCAGCTTTTGCTGCTAAGCCATCATCCTGTCTTGTCTTTTTTTAATTAGGAAAACTGTAAGCATTTATACACACACACACAATTATAAATCACATAATTATGTCAATACTTATAAGAAAAGATTTTGACAAAATGTCTCCTTATGTTTAAAAAGGAAACTAGATGGCTTCAGACACTTAATAATTGTGTGATCCTGGGTAAGCCCTTAACCCTGTTTGCCTCAATTTCCTCATGTCTAAGAATAAGTGGGAAAAGGAAATGACAAACCACAGCAGTATCTTTTCCCAGAAAACCCTGAATGGGATCATGAAAAATCAGACACAACTGAGAAAACTTAAACACAACAAAATGTTTAAAAACATTAGCAAGCAAAAAAAATAAACAGATAATTCCTTAATGTTGTCAGTAATAGTGCATCTGTCCAAAATGAACCATTGGCATTATCTATAATGGAGAAATGCCAGAGGCACAGAAAGCAAACATGCTTATTATCATCATTACTATTTGATTTATTTCTAGAAAAGCTAGCTATAGCAATAAGAAAAAAGAATCAAAATAAGCAGAGGCAAAGAGGAAAAAATGTTTTTTTTCTCATGATATAACAATTTATTTAGGTAACCCTTAAAAGTCAGCTAAAAATTAATTGAAAATGACAAAATAATAAAAGATGAGAATAGGTTTGGAGAGGTTGTTGAAAGACAGGCCCATTAGTGTTTTATTGGTAGAGCCATGAATTCATCTAACCTTTCCAGAAATTCATAATTATGAAAAGTAACTAAATTGCCTGTATTCTTTGATACAGAGATCCTGCTACTAGGCATTTACCTGTGAGACTGACAAAAATATTGGTTCCTTGTTCACCAAAATATTTGTGGCAATACTTTTTATGGTAACAAAAACTAGGAACAATGTAAATGAACATTGATGGGGAGAAGGTCGAATAAATTGTGATAAATGAATGTACAGAAATATTACTAGGATGTAAAAAATAGGGAACATACTAAAGAAAATAGCAAGATGTATGAACTGATACAAAGAATAGTAAGTAAAACTAGGAAAACAATATACATAGCAATTACAACAATGTAAATAAAAAAGAATAACTACAACAAAATGATCCAAACTGAGTATTTTAAAATTATAAAGAATAAGTTTATTTCTAAGAAGATATTTGAGAAAATACTTTCCCCTATTCCTTTGGAGCAGGGGAATTTATGGGTGGTGGAAAATGTAAATGATGATCACATTATTTTTTTATATATTTATTGGTTTCAGCTAATTTTTTTTCAAATAATATTTCTTGTTATAAGAAAAGACAGTGGGACAGAACCAATTATGAAAGGGGATTTAGGTGACCCAAAGAAAAATATATTAATAAAATCTATTTTAAAAATTAATCAAAACTATTAATTTTAATAAAGTAGCATAATATAAAATAAATCTACAGAAATCATTGGACTTTTTATGTTTTCTCAACTTACAACATATTAAATCCTTGTGAATTTTTTCTGAAATCACCTCCCCTATCATTCTAATAGTATTCTGTCACAATCATATAATATAACTTGTTCAGCCTTCATCCAATTGATAAGCATCCCCTCAATTTTTAATTCTTTGCCACCACAAAAAAGAATTGCTATAAATATCTTTGTACATGTGAAAACTTTTCCTTTTATCATATTAAGATACAGACCTAGTAGTAGTATTATTGGGTCAAAGATTGATAGCCCTTTGAGCCTAATTCCAAATTTTCCTCCAGAAAAGTTAGATTGGTTCATAACTCCAACAACAGTACCTTAGTGTGCCTATTTTTCTATATCTGCCTGTCAATGAAGCATACATTTTCACAATAAATAATTGTGAATTTGAGTGACTTTTTCATTGTTATTTGTAAAGACAATGATAGTGATTCTCAATGAAGGAAGAAAAAAGCATTGACGAATCATTAAAAAGTAATCAAAAGAGAGCAGAAGGAACTTCAAAAAGGACAGACAAATAGGGCAGTGTTGGGATGCCAGCTAGCCTGCTTTTGGACTTATTGAAACCTATTCATCATGCCTTGCTTTTACCTATAAAAGTCATTTAATGAAATCCCATTTTTCTGTAAGATTGAATCTGCTGGGTAATCATGTCATTAGTATTCTATAACTTTCTGACTGGAACCTAATTGGAAGTCAAGGCAATGGACTCCAGGACCCCATTTAAGAAGAGGGCTTGGCAGAGTCTCTTCTCCCCATTTTCTTCCAGCTATGGGGGCAGCTGGGTAGCTCAATGGATTGAGAGCCAGGCCTAGTGATGGGAGATCCTAGGTTCAAATCTGGCCAGAGACACTTCCCAGCTGTGTGACCCAGGGCAAGTCACTTGACCAACATTGCCTACCCTTACCACTCTTCTGCCTTGGACCCAATACACAGTACTGGCTCCAAGACAGAAGGTAAGGGTTTTAAGGGAAAAAAAAAGGGCAGCTGGGTAGCTCAGTTAATTGAGAGTCAGGCCTAGAGATGGGAGGTTCTAGGTTCAAATCCAGCCTCAGACACTTCCCAGCTGTGTGACCCTGGGCAAGTCACTTGACCCCCCTTGCCCACCCTTACCACTCTTCCACCTATGAGCCAATACACAGAAGTTAAGAGTTTAAAAAAAAAAGAATATATAGTGTGGGAGAAAAGTCAAACAGAACTTTACAATTCCATATAATGCTTTCCCCTTTTTTCCCCTTTGTATATTTATTATTTATTAAGTTCATATTTATTTATTAAGTTTATACTCATTTATGACATTTTTCTGTATGTAGCATGCACAGTTCAATGTTAAAGTGAAGTTAACATTATATAATATACAATGCCTCAAAAGTGCAGTTTTTAAGTTATTTAAGCTTTAAGAGTTTATATAATATGATTACATATCATATGTTAAATTTTAATTATACATAGTTATGATGTGTTTTAATTTTAGCTTTTATTTATTTATAGCATGTATAAGATTATTATATACTGTAAAGGTGAGGCACCAGGGATGTTAACTATTGTTATTAAAATGTAACTAAATGGTTTGTGGGTTCACAGTGGGTTGAAAGAAGGACAGGATCAAACAGGATAGGGAGACCAGGGTTTACTGCCAAGCTTTTAACTGTCACAGGAATGACAGTTAGGCCCAACAGTCATTCAGCCCACCTAGGCTAGGGTCTATGGAACCAGCAGGCAAAAAGGTAAAATTTTATGACAGTTTAATTGAGGGAAATAATAATGAGGGATGGGAATAAGGGATTCTATACTTACAACCTAAGGGCAAACCACAGGGGCAAGGGAAGGACTTGACTACACTATTCTATTGACCTAAGCCAGGCAGGGCCCAAAGGAAGCAGTACTGAAGTCACAGGGAAAGCTCCTCCAAACCTGGTTCCAGCCAGGTTTGGTCAGTTCAGCTAAAGGGCCTGAGGTTGGCTTTCAATTGGGGTCTCACGGTAAATCCAACGATGGTCACAGGATGCCAAGAGCCAACTCTACCAGGTGATCCAAGGTACCCAGGTAGGGAGAGTGAGTTTGAAATGCTGTCCACCGGATCACAAACCACTTCCCCACTTGGTACTCCTCTGCAGGTCTGTTGTCCACTGCTGAAAGCCTCCACCTCTCAGGATCCCAGGGAATCTGGATGCAGTTTTTCCCTAACTCTGAGTTCTCCCAGGGTTAGCAACAGTTATGTCCCCAACCACTAATGGAGTCTCTCTCAGAGCACAAGCCCCACTTCCTGCTCCTTCATTCCATCTTGGAATCCTCCAGCCCTTCCTGCTAGGTCCAACACTAATACTATAAATTAATCTTCCTCACAACAATATATATTTTACACATAATTATAATAAGCTTTTAATAAGTTAAACTATTAAAACTTAAATAGCTTTAAACTGCACTAAGGCTTCTGAGACACCACATTTCACTTATTACCCTATATAATATCTCACCTTTTAGTAAAATATTCCTTTTACTAAGGGGAGAAAATAAAATGACCATGTGTAGAGTTATGGGTCTTTTATTAATTATCATTTTGATACTTATTGTATAAACATTCATAGTATCCTTAGATCAGAGATTGAGAGCTGGAAGGAAATCTTGAAATTATCTATCTAGTCTCTTCATTTTACACATGAGGAAATTGAGGTCTGGAAAGGTGACTTGCCCAAGATTACCCAGATAGCAAATACAACCAGTGAACCTTGGTCAATTAACCTCAATAAACTATTGAGAAAGAAGTTGGTTTAAATTCATTTCCTGATGCAAAGGACTCCTTACTCTAAATAATACCTACTGTTACAACAAAACTATTTGAAAAAGGGCTTAGAAGATTATACTTTTTAAGCTTCCAGGGACCTTAGAAGTCATCTAGGCTTTCTGCTAATGAACTAAGACTTAGAAAGATTAAATTCCATATTCACAGTCATAAAGGTAAGAAGCAGTTAAAATTTGGTCCTCTGACTCTCAATCCAAGGATAAATTAAGAGATTGAATGATGTAAGATTTAAAAGCATATAGTATAAGGAAAGAAATGGATTAGGAAAAGTTGGTATAATAAACATCTCAGAAAATTCTGGCATCCTATAATTTGGCATTCTTCAGAAGATAAATGGTTAAATGATGTAAATAAGAAATTCCTGAAGAGAAGAAATATAACATATCAGCGATTACATAAAAATCCTTTCTAATAATCAGAGAAATGAACATTTAAATCAAATACTGAATAGAAATGAAAATTAGAATTAGGTTGGTTTCATGGAATCTCAGATTCCATATTGTGTATAGAATTTAGGAGATGAGACAAACTATTCATTTCCTAGCTGACTTACTATGGAAGTCACTACTTTCCTTCTTTTTTGAATGTGCCAGAGAAGCTTATTCCATCTTTTGCTTTCAGAGCAGGACCCAACTAGGTTCAGTTCAATCATATTCACCATATCTTCACATGCTGACTTGAACTTGCTGCTCTTTAGAAGTCTTTGCTTCTAACTTTTGACAAGAGCACAGAATTATACAATTCAGTCATTCTCAGAAAGTATTGTAAAAATCAGAGGACATCTATTTAGTCCTCTTGGGATACATTTAAAGCCATGCACATGCATCATTTTTATTTGTTTATTTAATAAGAAAAGAAGAATTCATCATGACTGACTATATCTTCTAGTGAGTCAGTGGTTGGTTTTTCTTTCCTCTACTATCCATTTTCATGGTTTACTAAAGAATGGTTATTTGTTTTAATTTGTTTTTTTTAAACCCTTACTTTCTGTCAGTATCAATTCTAAGATAGAAGAGTGGCAAGGGCTAGGCAATTGGGGTTAGGTGACATGTCCAGGGTCACACAGCTAGGAAATAATCTGAATGGTTATTGGATTGTTTCAGTTGTTACTTAAAACCACCTTTGTATGATTCAGCTAGCAAAAAAATTAAAAGGATCCTCTAACCTCACCTTCTTTATCTAGTGTTAGATGACATAAAGAAAAATGGTTGAATATTTCTTATTTTACTTTATAGCTGACTGGTTTCTTTTCTTGTTGGCATTTTAGAGAAACAGGAATGAAAGGGTCAGTTCTCATCAATGGATTGCCTCGGGACCTCCGCTGTTTCCGTAAGGTATCATGTTATATTATGCAAGATGATATGCTGCTTCCTCATATTACCGTTCAAGAAGCCATGATGGTAAGATTCCTCAATCTGGAATTCTTTTGATATTCTCACTGTTTTTTTTTTAATTTTCATCACCAAAAAGTATTTTCCTGGAATACAACAGTAAGGGCATCTAGGTGGCTCAGTGGATAGAGAGCCAGAGCTGGAGTGGGAGGACATGGAGTCAAATCTGACCTCAGACACTTCCTAACCTGTGACCCTGCCCAAGACACTGAACTTGGATTGCCTAGCCCTTACCACTTTTCTGCCCTAAAGCTGTTACTAAGGCAGAAAGAAGGAGTTTAAAAAAAGAAAAAGAACAGTATATGCTTATATAAAAAATTATAGAATCTGCTTGCCTATTTTCCTCATCTGTTTAGGCTAACTTTCAACCAACTTTATTTTTTCAAACAAACCCTCTCACTTTTTAGATAAGCAAACAGGCACAGAATAAGGGAGCAATCTGTCCAAAGCCATATCACTAGTGATAGAACTAAACCTGAATCCTGATCTCCTGATTCTGGTCCAGTGATCTTTCTATTTTGGCCCATATCTTTAGGGATATTAGGGATTATATATATATATATATATATATATATATATATATATATATATATATATATATAAATTGTCTGCAACTGTTTAACAATGACTGACATTGAGAGGGGAAGATCATTGTACTCCTAGGACAAAATTATAATTGTTGTTGCTGGGATGATGGGACTATATCATAGAATGTTTACTTTTCCATATATGGTATACCATATCCAATACATGTATATATACATATATACATATATATACTGGATTTATATTATTCCCAGAAACATTCAATAGCAAGCTGAGCATTCCTATCATTTTGAGATTATTTCTCTGCTGCTCTTAATTTTTGGTGGGATGCTAACACTGTAATTTGTGTCACTATACCAGGATTCAATTGTATTCAGTAGAGGAATGGGTCCCTAGGGTATCCCTTTTAGTCTTCAGAAGACTAATAGTCTCTTCGTCCTACTGAAATCTGCTTACCCATTTTTATTCATCTATTTAGGCTAACTTTTGACCAACTTTTTTTTCAAACATCTTTGAAAAAATTTGACTTCCCAGTCACTTGTTCCTCTTTGCAATTCTCATTTTTATTCGAGTCTTCTATGAAAGGACCCAAGATTTTTAATCCCTTATAATCTTTTAGATTAAACAGCTTCATGTATATTGTCTATATTTCTTGAGAAACCTCTGCCTCAGAGTGAACAAATTCTTACAAATGCTCAGATTACAACCTAAACATGCATGTGTACATAGCCAATACAGAACTCATTATTTTCCCCCTTAAACCCTCTCCTCCTTCTACCTTCCTTATTACTAAAGAAAGCAATGCCACCCTCCTAACCCCTTAGATTGCAATCTGAAAGTCACACTAGTCCCCTCACAATTTCTTACCCTTTCCCATATGCAATCTGTTGACAAGATCAATAGAATTCACATTCACCATTTCTTCACCATCTCTCAAATATGTTCCCTTCTCTCCTCCAACACCCCCACCACTCTGGTGCAGGCTTTCATCATCTCACACCTGGACCACTGTAATAGCTTGCTGGTGGATCTACCTGCCTTGAGTCTTACTCCACTCCAATTAATCCTCCGTTCTGCCACCAAAATGGTTTTCCTAAGCACAAGTCTGAGCATGTCACTCCTCTACTCAATAAACTCCAATGACTCCCTGTTCCCTCCAGGATCAAATCCAAAAAGCTCTGTCATTTGTTTTTTATGACCTAGTCCCTTCTTGCCTTTCCAAATCTTCTTAAACTTAAACTTTACCACATTCTCTTCAATATAGCAACACTGAGCTCCTGGCTGTTCCACTAAAATGAAATACCCTCTTTCAAGTTCCAGGCATTCTCCCTGGCTGTCTCCCATGCCTGGAATGCTCTTCCTCCTTTGCTCTCACTAGTGATCTCCCTGGCTACCTTTAAAATCCAACTAAAATCCCACCTTCTACAGGAAGCTTTCACTAATTTCTCCTAATTTTTGTACCTTCCTATTCTAATTATTTCCTATTTATTGGGTATGTAATTTGCTGTGTATATATTTGTCATTATGTTTACTTTCCCATTAATTTGCAAGGTCCTTAAAGGCAAGGATTATCTTTTGCTTCTTTTTGAATCCCCAATGCTTAGTACAGTGCCCACCACATAGTAGGTACTTAAATTAACTCACCTTGTGTTTAACTGACACTGAATTGTGGATATTGGAAAACTTTTTAAATATCTTCTATGTGAGATCAGTCAGCAGTTCTTGGTACACATACATAGCTTATTTCATTGTGGTCAATACTTTCCCCCCCCCCCCGATTAATACAAAGTATTCTATTTATCTATTGCAACATTCTACTAATATACTATATAGAACTATAATAATCCAGGATTTTTAGTTAGCTTTGTTTAAAGGAGTAGGCACCATCATTATCATCATCATCATCATCATCATCATCATCTTTATCATATCCAACATTAAAAAACACTTTGTTTGCAAAACATTAGTATATATTAACTCAATGAATCTTAACAAAAACCCTGTGCGGTAGGTGCTATTGTTTTCCCAATTTTGCAGAAGAAGAAACTGAGGCTGAAAAAAAGTTAAATGATTTCCCCAAAGTTTCTTATCTAGGAACTGTCAAATTCAGAATTTGAATTCACATCTTCCTGATTCAGTCCATTATTCTTTGTCCTTGGCCACCATAGTAAATCCTCTGTTCTCAGAATACTTGGGTTCATTTGAGTCCTTCCTCTGACGATTATTATCTATTTGACCTTGGAGAAGTCACTTGGTTTTTTTTTAACAATAAAAGGTGGAGGCTGAACTAAATAATTTCAGAGATCTCTGCAACTCTAGTTCTGATTTATCTTTATAATTTAGATTTTGCCACATTCCTGCTAGTATCATGCAGGTATGTATGTATATATTCAGATATACATGCAAATAGAATAGACTAGAAGATATTGAAGAATCCTAGTTCATTAAAGTGAAGGAATTTATTTCAAGTTTTTCTGCTAAGTGTTGTTCCCATATTATTGTTATTGTTGTCATTTTCCCCATAGCATCCTTAAAGAGCTCTTCTTCAAGAACTCTTTTCATTTCACTTGATTATAAATGTGAAGTTTTGTTTTGTAATCACTACAACTATCTGATGTAAATGACTAATCTGCATTGTCAGAAGATTCAATTGGGTCTAAAGTAGATGAATGGGAACTGGGGCATGTGGCCCTTAAATGAAATTTGGAAAAGAAATAGTATCCTTTTGGTAAAAGTGAATTTAACAATCCATTCCATTAAATGCTTATGAACTTATGCAAGACCTTGCTGCAAAGCATAGGATATACAAAGAATATGCTGCCTTTAAGGAGTTAAAATATAACACATGAAAAGAAAAATATAAATGTTTGTTTGAGGAAGAGGGAGAGGGAGAGAGGAGAACACTAATAGTTAGGGAGAAAAAGTGAAATGATTCCTTTTTCCATTGTATCTATGACCAAAGTACCTAGTGTGTTCATATTAGGAATAGACAGGAATATAGATACTTTTTCAATAATCTTTCAGAGCTCAGAGCTATAGGTCATAATTGAATCAAATACATATTGAAGTTTCTGGGAGACAAAAAGCTTTCAGTTTGATTCCCAATATTATGAATAACATTTTATTGTGATTTTAATTGCATTGGTTAGGATCTTTTATAATTGTTATCCTATCATTTCACTTGAAATTGTAATATATCCTATCTTCCCTTAAGATAAGTATAAAAATAATCTTACTTTAGCATTTGGACATTTTTTTCAACCTCCAGAGACTTTCAGTGACATCTCATCTAATTATAGCAAATGAGCAAACTGAGGTTTGCTCAAAAAGGTTAGTCAGAATTTATTAATTGCTTAATAGGTGCCAGGCATTGTGCTAAGCACTGGGCATACAAAAATAGTCAAAAGACAATCCTTGCACTCAAGGAACTCACAATCTAATGGGGGAGACAGAAAGCAAATAAATATATGCAAAAATATATATATAGGATAAATAGAAAATAGCTAAAAGAGGGCAGGCAATAGAATTAAAGGAAGTTGGGAAATATATCCTGTAGAAGGGATTTTAGTTGGGCTTTGAGGGAGTTCAGGGAAGCCAGGAGGTAGAGAGGAAGAAGAGCATTCCAGCCAGCAAAAGTAGCCAGAGGTGGGAAATGGAGTGTGATCTTCATAGAAAAACAAGGAAGCCAATGTCACTGGATCAGAATATGTGGCAGAGAGTAAGGTGTAAGAAAGGTAGGAGTAAGAGGCTAGCACTCGAACAGGATTTTATATTTGATCCTAAAGTCATGAGACTATCGTGCAGGAGAGTAACATGGTTAATTCTGTATTTTAAGAAAAACACTTTAGCAGCTGAATGTATTAGAATGGAGAGAGGCTTGAAGCAGGCAGACCTGTCAGTGATTGTTTCAATGATCTAGGCATGAGATGATGAGGGAGCACAACAGAGTGGTGGTAGTGTCAGAGGAGAGAAGGGGGTTGTATTGGAGAGCTGTTACAAAGGTGGAATTCATGGGTCTTGGCAAAAGATTGGATATAGGGGGTGAGAGATAGGAGTCAAGAATTACTTCCAGGTTGTAAGCAGGAGAGCCTGGAAAGGTGATGTTGTCCAATACAATAGTAGAGAAGATGGGAAAGGGAAGGGTTTGGAGAGAAGATAATGAGTTCAGTTTTGGATGTGTTGAGTTTAAGATGTCTATTGGACATCCAATTTGAGATGTCTAAAAGGCAGTTAGGGATGTGAGATTGGAAGTAAGCAGAGAGATTAAGGCAGGATACATAGATTTGAGAATCATCATCAGAGAGATAGTAATTAAACCCACGGGAACTGATGAGATCACAAGGAGTATACAGGGAGAAAAGATGAGAGCCCAGGACAGAACTGGAGAGAATGATACAGTTAAAAGGCAAGATCTGAAAAAGGATCAAGTAAAGGAGACAGAGGAGTGGTCAGATAGATAGCAGGAGAGAGTAGTAGTGAGAAAACCTGGAGAGAAGAGAGTTTCAAGGCAGAGAGAATTATTAATGGTGTCAAAAGCTGCAAAAAGGTCAAGTGAATGAGGATTGAGAAAAAGTTAAACTTGCCAAGGTCATACAAGATAGTGGCAAAACTGGGACTGGAATTCAGGTTTCCTAAATGTTGATATATCCTTGGATTTGCAAAATGTATTTAGTTGAAACAAGCAAACTGCCTGTAGTTTCTTTTCCCCCTTCCAATCATCCAATCACAACAGTTGAATAGATCTGACCAATGACACTTTTGTTGTCCTTTAAATCATGTGTGAACCTTCTGTGAGGCCTTTAAGATAACCTCAGGATTGCTATTTTCTCATTTCAGGTTTCTGCTCACCTAAAACTTCAAGAGAAGGATGAAGGCAGAAAGGAGATGGTATGTATAAATCTAGCAGATTATTTTAAAATATTCTAGGATTTCTTAACCTCCCAGCAAAGCTGGGTGTTATTAAGAGTGATACAAAGAGTTTAAAAAGAGTTTTCACAGGAAGGGGGAGAGGGGTGGGAAAGGACAGGTCTGAATGAGGGAGGGAAAGTGGGAAGGAAGGAGAGGATTTGAAACTGAAAACTTTAAAAAAGAATGTTACATATTGTAATGGGGGGGGAATATTATTAAAAAATAAATTCAGTTGGAATAGAATGATAGTCATTTTCACAAGAAACAAAGCTAGTCTTATTTTGGCAGAAAATATTTCCCTTTGTAGTGCCTGTAATCTGGGCTTGAGTTACAGTTTTAATGAAACAAGAACAATAAATGTGCAAAATTTGCAAGTTACTTCAAAGTTGTTTTCCTTATTTGTAAAATGAAGATCTTAGATTAGATGATTTCTGACATTTCCTTTAACGATCCATCTTCAAAATGATATACTAACCCTTGACTAGGAGACTATTGAATATAAGTAAAATCTGGCTCCAGTTTATATTTTCAAAGAACAACATGATCATGTCTTTCATGTTTCTGTTTTTCTATTCATCCTCTGGAGGTGAACATTCACAATTTCACAATTCAAAAATAACATTATTTTTCAGATATTAAATCAGTAACCATTGTCAATCTAAAAAACCACAGAACTACCAAAGTAGGCATAATAAGGGTCTTTAATGGAGGTAGGAAGATTAATTTGGGAAGATGCACAGAAGTTGGATTTCCAATACACTGCAAAATGCAATGCAATGTGCTTATATAGATTTTTGGAGAGGAGGAGGGACATAAGCCTTGTCACCCTCTTTGCAACAAAACACTAGTCATAACTTAAAGTTTAGGAGAGGCTTAGATGCACCAGCCAGAAGCCAGGGTGATTGAACAAGTAATTAAGTTTTTGTCTTGAACTGAATTCTGGCTTGAGTGATTAAAAGGTTCTTGAGGGTTTATTGTTCAGTCTGGGACAAAGGTCAGTCTGAGAGTTACTGAAAACAAGATTGTCCCAGTGTACATTATGTTCTACCTTTTTTCACTCTTCATTATCTTATGTAGTTCTTTCCAAGTTTTAAAAAAATTAATTTGCCCAATATTTCTTATAGCACAGTAATATTACATCATAATCATATACTATAATTTGTTTAGCTGTTCCCCAATTGATGGACATCCCCTCCATTTCCAGTTCTTTGCCAACACAAAGAGAACTCCTGTAAATATTTTGAAACATATAGATGCTTTTCCTTTTTCTGTAATCTCCTTGGGAGACAGATGCAGCAACGGTATACACAGTTTTATAACTGGGTATAATTCCAGATTGTTCTCCAAAATGGTTGATCATTTCATAGCTCCACCAACAGTATATTTGTGTCCCCATTTTTCCACATCTCCAACATTTGTCACTTTGCCCCTTTGTCATTTGAGTCAATCCAATGGGTTTGAGTGGATATCTCAGAATTGTTTTGGTTTTCATTTCTCTAATCAGTAGTGATTTGGAGCATTTTTTCATATACCTACATATGTATGACTTTGATTTCTTCATCTGAAAACTGTAGGACCATTTGTTGTTATCTTTTTTCCTCAGCACCTAGTAGTATGGATTGCATCATAGGTACTTAGCATATGTTTCTTGAAAGAATACAAAATAAATTAAATATCTCCTTAATTATTAGATAAGGCACTATGGATCCAAAAAGTTGGTTTTGAAACCAGGAATATCTGAGTTCAGGTCTTACCTCTGACATATGCTGGCATTGTGACCTCAGGCAATTTACTTAAGTTCTCAAGATTCTAGACAGCTCTCTAAGATTATAAATTGGGCACTGGTCTGTATTGGTAGAGGGAATTTCCTCATCTGAGAGTTCCTTATACCAGTGAAATCACGTCCACTCCTTTTCCCTATCCTATACAGTGTTTTTGGTCTTCCCAATAATCAAAGTCTTGTAATTAATATTACAGTTTAAGCATTTCTATAAATGCTGTTCCATAGTTATATTTGTTGTTTCATATGTTGATTATACATTTTTCTTAAAGGGAGGCAGAAATTTTTGATAAGGAATCATCCCATCTCTTATGAAGATAACCTAATAAACTAATTAGATAACAAACACATTTAGCTATGATATACTTATGAAATAAATCCTTTCCCAGATGAACCTAATGAAGAGAATTTAATAATTTAATTCATCTAAAAGTAATAAATTCTAGAAAGACCAAGTGTAAATAAGAAACTTCCCATCACCATCTTCACAGGAAAAAGTCTCAACAATAAGATGTTTGGTTTATGAGGTTGAAATGTACTATTATTATAGGAGCAAGCAGTGATGCTTTTAAGTGATATTGGTCCATGGCTTTTTTTTGCCATATTCATGTTTTTTGCATGAGTGATCAAATTATAAGCATTAATCTGAATCAAGATGTGTGTACAATTTACAAGTGAGCATCAGTATTACATAGTATACAGATTCTACAGCTCATTTCAGGAGCTTTCCACACTTTGCCTGTATTTAAGAGGATTATACAGACTAAATGAATGTCAACTTGAAGGTTTTGCAATAGAGGAGGCTTTGTGGCTTTATGTGTAAAATAACTTGGGCAATTTAATCATGCTTCCCTTGATTGGAGTAAAACAAATATTGTAGTTTGAATGTAGTAACTTAGAACTCATGTTATTGAATTAATCTCCTAGGTAAAGGAGATCCTGACAGCATTGGGTCTGTTGTCCTGTGCTAACACAAGAACAGGAAGTCTTTCTGGGGGCCAGAGAAAGCGCCTTGCCATTGCCTTGGAATTGGTGAATAATCCACCTGTCATGTTCTTTGATGAACCCACCAGGTAAAATAGAAAAATGTTATAATAAGGATACTTTTTTATAAGAGAAATACCATTAAAATAAAATAAAATAAAACACCATTAAAGTTAAACAATTACTAGTTCATTTTGCTATGTTACATTAAGATGTTCAAAGTACTCCTTATTTTCTAAATTAATGATGACAGAAGGGAAAAGAGAAAGAGAATAGACATTTATATAATACATACCATGTTCCAGTCATTCTGCTTAGTGCTGCACAGATAAGTATTTGATCCCCACAACAACTCTGTAAGGCATATGCTATTATTATCCCTGTTTTACAGTTGAGAAAACTGAAGTAAATGATGGTTAAGTGAACTGTCCAAGGTCACACAACTAGAAAATGTCCGAAACTGGTTTTGAATTCAATGCTCAATCCACTGTGCCAAGTCACAACCATAAAGAGACTAGATCAAAGCCAGCATAAATCCCAGGTGCAGTTGCCACAACGATCTCTGCTTGATGCTCCCCTGATTAATATTATTATAAATTACTTGGTTAAAGGTATATATATTTAATGCTTAGCAGATTTACAGGTGAACACAAAACTGGGAGCGAGAACTAAGATTCTGAATCTTAGCATAGGACTGAATATTATAGGAAAAATTAAACAGGATAAATGTTAATCTTACATTTGGATTCAAAAAAGAAAGCCCACAAATACAACATAGAAGAAGCAGAGTGGTTGATCATCCAGGCCATTTGGTTGAAGAAACAAAGGAAATTAGTTAAGATATCTTTCTCAAAAGGTTCAGCCTTGAAGGGGGAGGAGATATAGGGAATTATAGCTCCAGCTATAAAGAATGGTAGAATCAAGAGAGGACTTTTCTTAAAGCAAGAGAGACCTGAATGTGCTTGTAAGTGGCAAGGAAGAAAACAGTAGATAATGAGAGATCAAAGATATGGGAAATAGGGATGATAGGAGGGTCAATCTGTTAGAGAAGATGGGAAGGTCTGGAACCAATGTTGAACAAAAAAAAGGGGATCTTTACCTTTATTGGGTCATGAACCCTTTAGTAGTCTACTGAAATCTGTAGACCCCTGCTCAGAATAATGCCTTTAAGTTTAAAAAGTAAGATTCAGAGGATTATAGAGTAAAATGATTGAATGAAATGCTGTTATCAAAATATTTTTTTAAATTCATGGACCCCAAATTAAGAACTGAATAAAAGTATTGGCCTTGGGAAAGAAAAGAGCCACCTTTTCTTTGGATACAGGTTTGAAAGAGAAGATAATGTATGGTGAAGAAGAGGGGAAAAGAGGAAGGTAAGGATCAGGCAACTGAGGATGCACGCCAGTAGTTAGGGTGGGAAGAGTATAAGGGAGTGGAAGTATCCTAACCAATGAGAAATGAGTCCATGTAGAGTAAGAGTGGTTGGAAAGAAGTCCATTGAGGGATAAATAAATTGTCTTTCCACAAGAACCAATTTCATAGCAGGGACTAAAATGCCATATGGGACCCTAGAAGGTCAACCACACCAGTATAGGAGTAGATATGAGAATCTGGACAGGATTAGAGGAACTAGACATATAGTGGAAATGATTCTAGAGACCAAAGATTCTAGGACCATGTAACAGGTCTTGTCCAAAAGTAGAGGAGAGGTCTTACCCTGGACTATACCCAGTATAAGTTTGTTGGTACCACCTCCAAGCCAAATAACTCTTTACCTATCATTCTAATGCTATCTAAATATGTACTATCTAAATATAGAAATAAAGATGTTTGGAAGGGAGGGAACAGTTGTTAGCCTGAGGCTGGAACTGAAAAAATGGCTCCCTCACTTCTCCTCTTCCCATCAGTAAACAACAAGCTTTGTATGTTGTGATCCTTTGCCATCAAATGCGTCTGATGAACTCTTTATCTATGTGTAGCCCACTGCTAAATGCTATACTAGCAGTTAAACTCAGTGTTACCCTCCTACACTGACTACAACTGAAATTATTTTATGATATACTTTTGGGAACACATCTGCCTGACCAACAAGTTATCAAAGAACTTCCCTACTTTCCCATGCTAGGATTGCTTCAAATTTTCTCTGCCCTTGATTAGATAGGAATGTTTCTTAAATCATTAGGTATTTTACCAATAAAGATATCAGAAAGAGAAATTGGAGATATAATAGGCACTCAGAAGAGAGTGGATATATCTATCAGCATACAAAAAGCAAGGCAAAAAATGGTTCTTCTAACATAAAATCATAGTACTCAAGGCTACTGACTTTTTGATAGATAGGAGAATGGAAGAATTCACCTCTCAATAAATATCCAACTCAGTCTTCTGCTTCTCTGGTCAATGATACTCACAGTTTTCTTTTTTTTTTTAATTTTATTTAATTGATTAAGAAAAATTTTCCATGGTTACATGATTCATGCTCTTTCCCTCCCCACTCCTGTAGGCAATGAACAATTCCACTGGGTTTTACATGTATCATTGATCAAGAGCTATTTTCATATTATTGATATTTATACTAGGGTTATCATTTAGAGCAGGGGTCGGCAACCTTTTTGGCCATGAGAGCCATAAACGCCACATTTTTTAAAATGTAATTTCGTGAGAGCCATACAGTGCTCACCGGGTGCGCTCCTGTAACAGCACCTGAAAAAAAAATTGACTTTATGGCTCCTGCAGAAAGAGCCATATCTGGCCCTCAAAAAAACTAGATATGGCTCGAGAGCCATACGTTGCTGTTCTCTGATTTAGAGTCTATATCCCCGATCATATCCCCATCAACCCATGTGATGAAGCAGTTGGGTTTTTTTCTGTGTTTCTACTCCCACAGTTCTTTCTCTGGATGTGGGTAGCGTTCTTTCTCATAAGTCCCTCAGAAATGTCTTGGATCATTGCAATGATGCTAGTAGAGAAGTCCGTTACATTCAATTGTGCCATAGTGTATCCATCTCTGTGTATATGGTTCTCTTGGTTCTTCTTTTTTTTTAATAATTTTTAGTTTTTAGAAAAGTTATCCATGGTTACATGATTCATGTTCTTACTTTCCCCTTTACCCCCCAACCTCCTCCCCCCCACCATAGCCGATGTGCATTTCCACTGGTTTTAACATGTGTCATCGATGAAGACCTATTTCCAAATTGATGTATTGGTATGGTCGTTTAGAGTCTACATCCCCAATCATGTCCGCCTCAACCCATGTGTTCAAGCAGTTGTTTTTCTTCTGTGTTTCCTCTCCTGCAGTCCTTCCTCTGAATGTGGGTAGTGTTCTTTTCCATAAATCCCTCAAAATTGTCCTGGATCATTGTATTGCTGCTAGTACAGAAGTCCATTACATTCTATTTTACCACAGTGTATCAGTCTCTGTGTACAATGTTCTCCTGGTTCTGCTCCTTTCACTCTGCATCAATTCCTAGAGGTCGTTTCAGTTCACATGGAATTCCTCCAGTTCAATATTCCTTTTAGCACAAGGTCACACAACTAGAAAATGTCTGAAACTGGTTTTGAATTCAATGCTCAATCCACTGTGCTAAGTCAGAGACTGGATCAAAGCCATTAAAGTGTTCCATCACCCACTGTTTTCTTGACCTTTCTCCTCTTCTCTTTCAGTGGTTTGGATAGTGCTTCCTGTTTCCAGGTTGTCTCATTGATGAAAGGTTTGGCCCAAGGTGGCAGATCCATCATTTGTACAATCCACCAACCCAGTGCTAAACTATTTGAGCTATTCGATCAGGTATATACTTCATTTTACACAATAGATATATTTCCCAAAGATACATTCATATTTATTGTTTTATTGACATTCAGAGATACTTTGTCTTTGTTTTTGTTTATAACTGTTTAGTTTTAATTTTATCACCCCTTTATTTTCTTTAAGACAGTGTAATTTGAAAAAAAATACTTGTTGAGCTCCTGGAGAGGGAATGGAAGAACGGAGGGAGACAATATGGATGATATAATTTTGGAAAACTTATGTGGAAATTTATTATTAAAATAAGAAAATCCAAATAATTTAGTGTTAAGAAATAGCATGAGGTAATGGGTAGAAGGCCACTTTAAAAATCAAGAAAATGTATGTCCCAAGTAAAATCTATATCAGATTGCTTACTGTCAAGGTGAGAAGAGAGAAAGTAAAGTGGGGAGAGGTTGGGAAAGAGAGGAAATAATTTAAAAATCAAAAAAATTTTTAATAAGACCATGAATGTTAAGAAATTGTTTTTATGTGTAATTGGGGGAAATAAAATATTTAAAAAAGTATTTAAAAAAGAAAAAAGAAATACTTGTTGATTTTAAATGTTGAATCAAATTGAAATGTAAAATCACAGAAAATTGTGTGGGGTGAAAAAATTTAATATCTCTACTTTAAAAAAAATACAAAGCTATATTAAAGTGATAAAAAAAACTGAGTTGATCTTTCCAGTCATCTGGTTTGAAGCATTTATCTCTTTAGATTTTTACTAATACCTTTTATGGGAAATTTAGAGTCTATATAAAGATGAGGAGCTATGCAAAGACCTTTTAATCTCTCTTTGTACATAGAGAAAAGGAGCATCATACGACCATTTCTTCTCTTTTGTCATATATCTTCATTTTTTTTCTCTCTCAGCTTTATGTCCTAAGTCAAGGCCAATGTGTATACCGAGGGAGAGTTTCAAATCTTGTACCTTACTTGAGAGATTTAGGTCTAAACTGTCCAACCTACCACAACCCAGCAGATTTTGGTAAGTATGAAAATTAATACTCTCATTTGAAATTTTTTAATGTTTACCAGTGAGAGGGAACAGGAGTAGTTTCTACTTTTTGGTGTTTTTTTTTCCTTGAAGCTTTACCCTCTCTAGCTACATAAACTCTTCTAATGGAACAGAAGAGATGGAAGCAGTGAGCTGGGAGCTATAGTACATGTGGAAGGACTGAAGAGCTCCTTCTTTTCTGCTTAATGATTTTTTCTGCTTCATAAGACCTACTGTGCTCCCAAAGAGGTGGTACCTCAGTGTCCCCTTTTACTCAACAGGCTAAATTTCAACATTAAGACTGAAAAGTCTATTTCTTGCCTCTATAAAAATGCTAAGTTAGACAAGGTGTACTTTAAGCTCCTTATTGGACCAACAAGATAATTTGAGGGGTTTTAGCTGGGGGGAAGACAATGTCTTCAATTCCTCAAAGCATCTATCTGTTGGCTAAAGGATTATCCTTCCATTCTTAACTCCAAATATTTAAGTTTTTTTTTGAATACCAAGTGAAGAAACACCTGACATTATTACTTAATTATCAAGAATAATTAGTTTACTTCCCTATATAAGTGTTCTCTCAACAAACCCAAAGCCACTGGTAGTCAATTCAGGCTTCTATTTATGAGATGGCTAAAGACTTTTCTGAGTCTGTTGCCTCTAGTTCCTACAAAGGAGGCCTTGGGGACAATACTAAGTTAAAAAGAGACCACTCACTTTAGGTCCTTTATTGTTTATCTGTTCATTATAAACAGACTAATACAGATCAATGTTGACTGTAGATAACAGTGAGGACATAATTTTCCAAGTGAGTTTGCAGAAGCAAAGATTTACGTTAAGAAGATGGCAGAAGTCCAAAGAGAGATTGAAGAGTTCAAATAAAACAAAATTTTTAAAAGGACACTCAAAAGGTCATGATAGCCAAAATTCATAGAGCAAAGAAGAAATATGGAGCAAGTGTATGGAAATTCAAAATTGAACCTAAAAGAAACACAAAGGTTTTGAATTTTTTCTCACAAAGTCTCTTTTGGTGCTTCATGTGCAGGGGAGGATAAAATCATCATTCACTGATACTTTACAAATGATATTATTAGTAATTCAGGAGAAATAACAGGAGATAGATGACAACACCATTGAGAACACGAGAAGTAAAGAAGTAATTTTAAAAATTTATCTGTAGAGGGAGAGCCAAGATGTCAGAGCACCTAGAAGGCTTACATCCAAGATGTCCATCAAAACACTTACCTATAACACATATCTAGAAACATATCTAGAAAATGCACCAAATGAAACCTGATTGAGAAATTCAAGGGGGAAAAAAATCACAGTGAGTTGGTTTTTTTTCTTTGAGTATACTTAGCATAGGGAGACAGAGGTCTATGGACACTGGAGGTAAGTGTCTACCCAGGAACTGCTGCACAGAGCATATTGGTGCAGAAAGAAGCTATACAGGTGAAGAAGTTCCAAATTCAGTAAAGAGGGACTCGATTTTGTATAGGAATAGAAGGCAATTGGCAGCTTTGTTTCTCCCTATTCAGTTTTAGGGTCATAGATCCAGAGATAACCTGTGATTAGGAGTAATGATTCAGGGGGAAGAATAGTTCTGAGCAAGAGGTTCAAAAGCAAACAAGCAGCAACTGGGTGTTTTTGACCTGTAGAATAGATCCAGTTCTGAAATCTAGCTCCTATCCCTGTCTGAAGCATGCAGCAGAATATCCAGGGCAGAAAATTCAGACCAAAAAGAAACCTGCAGTTCTATCACTCTAAATCATCGGAACTTTCCAGCTAGCTGTTAGTAGTTGAGTAGTCTACTGGAAATCCAACTAGGAGAAAATCCACAGTTTTGGGGGGGATTTGGTTTTTTTTTTTTTGCTCAGACACAAACTGAGATCAGGAACTTACAGAGTTCAGATGAGGAGGATAAAAAATAGATTTTGCTCTGGATCAGACTACTTTAGGAACATTGAAAGCTTATAAATTCAAAGGTTGAACTGTCCCTCAAATCCTAGAATAATTCAGCCCTCAGTACACCAAGGGAACAGTGGCTCATCCTTTTCTCCAGAAATGTACAGAACAGAGCCCTAAATTCAAGCCCAAAGTCAGTGAATAGGATGAAAGAATGGGAAAACAAATAAAAATGAATTCCACCATAATGGAGATATGCCCAAGATATACACCCAGGAAAAGAGAACGCCTCTGAAATACCTCCAAGCAAAGTATCAATAAAAATACAGAGCCTGTGAACAAATTCAACTAGAATTCTTGGAAAAAATTAATCAAAATCTTTTTATAAATGAAATGAGAGAATTAGAGGGAAAAAATAGAAAAGATAAGCTATAGAGGAAAGTAGAAATGGAATTTACATCATGGCACAAGAATTGCAAACCCTTATCTAAGCAACAAACTCTCTGAAAATGAAAATGGAGCAACTAGAAATTAATGACTCCAGGAGACAAGAAGAAATAATAAAACAAAGTCAAAGGACTAAAAAAAATTGGAAAAAATCAGGTATTTCAAAAAAAAAGACCATTGGCCTGGAAAACAGATTGAAGAGAATAATTTAAAAATCGTAGACTTCCTTTAAAAAAAGACTTCCTTAAATACATGCCCCAAAATAAACATATTATCTCTTATTTCAAGAAATAATAAAAGAAAATTGCTTAGATCTGTTAGAATCAGAAAGCAAAATAGAAATAGAATGCACTGCTCACTTAATGAAAGAAATCTAAAATTTAAACACCCTAGAACAAATCCAAATCTTCCAGGTAACAAGGGGAAAAAATATTGCAAGTAGCCAGAAAGAATTCAAGTACAAAATAGCCATAGTCAATCAAAATCACATGATTCAGCAGTTGTCAGTCTAAAAGAGTAGAGAGCTTGGAATACCATATTCTAGAAAACAAAGTCTAGACTTACAATCAAGAATAACATCCAGAAAACTTGAGTATGATCCTACTTAGAGAAAAATGGATCTTTAATGAAATAGAGGATTCTAATAATTTATGATAGAAAGATTAGAGCCTCATAGAAAGTTAGAAGTTCAAACAATATGAGTCAAGACCAACACAAAAGGGTAAACATGATTGATCAATTATAAAGGACTAAGCAAGAATAAACTGTTTATAAAGTATAAAATCAGGACATCATACATGTATCACACTATAATTCTATTATCAGGAGTAAAAGAGGGGATGGCTTTTGTTTTGATGATCTTAAAAGACAATTGGGATGTAAAGAAAGAAGATTTGGGGTATACCAATCTATACAAACAAGGAAGAAATGTTGGGGGAGCAGTTGATATTTGAACCTTTTTCTTGTCTGCACAGGTCAAAGGAGATAAAAATACACATACACAGTTAAATACAGAAATAACATTTCATTTAACAGGGAAATAGGCAGAGAATAAGAAGGAGAGTAGATTAAGGGAAAAGTAGCCCTGGGATGTACAAAAAATATTTAGGTGAAAAAAGGGAAGGTAATAAGTATTTATTTGTGCTTATTATGTGCTAGGCACTGTGCTAAGTGCTTTATAAATATCATCTCATTTGATCTTCACAACAGCCCTGAGAAATAGGTGATATTATTGTCCCTATTTTACAGTTGAGGAAACTGAGACAAAGAGATCAAATGACTTGCCTATAGCTAGTACATCTCTGAGACCAGATTTGAACACAGGTATTCCTGACTCTGGGCCCAGCAGTCTATATTCATTCTGCCACCTAGCTTTTTCGGTCTTTTATTGCAGCTCTTTTTGTGGTAGTAAATTAGAAATTGAGGGAGTGCCATTCACCAAGTGATATAGCCAAATTTCAAGTGATTGTTTATAATTGTGATGGAATATTATTGTCATATAAGAAATGATGAAATGATTGTTTCTGGAAAGTCTGGGGAAAATTATATGAACAGATGCAGAATTAGGTGAGTAGAACCAAAATAATTTATAATGTGAGAATAGTGTTATAAAGATAGACAACTTTGGAAGACTTAGGAATTCTGAGCTGACTAATAACCAACCTCAATTTCAGAGGGCTCATGATAAAACATACTACCCACTTTAGCTAGAGGTGATGGACTTAGCATGCAGAATGAAACTTTTCTTTTGGACGTGGCTAATGAAAGAATTTATCTTACCTAAATATACATGATTATAACTAGAGTCTTGTTTTTCTTAATGAGTGATAGAGTACGGTGGTGGTGAGATGGGAGGGAGATAAGGCAGCTTTTTGTGAATTTTTAGAAAATTCATTAAAAATTTTTTCCTTGTATTTAATTACCTGAAGTTTAGTTGATATAGCCAAAAGGGACACAGGGGGTGGGGGGGACATATGTAGAGAGGTTGAAAGTTCTTTCTAATGTCTACAAATAAAACATGAATAAAATTATCACAGACCTTAATAATTGTTTATGCATTTGTTTTTATTTATAACAAAAACATATAAATCTTTGAAAGAGCAATTGCAATTATTTTTTCTTTGATATGAACTGTTAGCAATAAATTAATTTATAAAGTCAGTCAAATTTAAGTTATTTTTATAAAGATCCTAAGCCAAGCAGCACACACTGAAAAAGAAGCAAGGCATATTTTAAGTCACTATTAGCAAATTTGGTACCAATAAAATAATCATTTATTGTATTTTTTTCATACAAAGAGATATCCTGAATGACTTGATTTTTTAAGATGAAGATATTGAGAGTAATATGTAATAAGGATGAAAATTAAGAAAATAAATGATTTAGAATTTATATCAGGATGATAGTAATAACTATAACCAGCATTTAAATGGCCTTTTAAGGCTTACAGGATAATTTTAAAACATTATCTGATTTTACTTTCACAATAGCCTTGGAGATAGGCTTAATTACTATCCACATTTTATAGATGAATAAACTTGAGGCAATATTTGTACAAGGTCATTTATTTAGCAATTATATGAGGCAAGATTTGAACTCAGGTTTTCCTGACTATATGTCCAACACATTATCCACTGTGCCCCCTAGCTGCCTCAATTTTTTAATTTAAACTAAGTCAAATTTTTGCTGAAAGATAAATATTCTTGTGACTACTAAAATTTGTATTATGGGTTTTGTGAAATCCTATACTTTAAAATCAGGATACGTGATATCTTTCACTGATGTGCCTATATGTTACTTATATTTCAAAACAATAGTAAGTCATTTGATTAGAAATTAGTATAATATCAAAGGATGTGATTACTATCACTTTGAAATATATGTGACTTTTCACCCCCTTCCTCTACAGTAGCAACCTCATTATTTGTAGTAGTAGAATGTCCATACAAATGATGTTAAAACATCTATGAATATTCCTTGACATCATGTACCTGACCTTCATTTCTTAATTTTTCATCTAGTAATGGAGGTTGCATCTGGTGAATATGGTGATCAGAACAGTCGCCTTGTCAGAGCCGTGCGGGAGGGTATGTGTGACACAGAATTCAAGAGAGAATTTGGGGGCGATGCTGACTTGAACCCTTTCCTTTGGCACCGGCCCTCTGAAGAGGTAAAGCAGACAAAATGATTAAAGGGGTTGCAAAAGGTAATGCCAGTTTTTAAAAGCAGGAACAAGAGGGAAAACTGCATGCTGAATTAAGTGCTCTATTGCATATGGCAGTGTTTCTTAAACAAAAAAAAACAAAAATACTTCATTTTGAAGTTTCATTTGTTCCCTCTGTTCTCTTTTATTTCTTCAGAACTCCATCTCTACTGAAGGCTGTCACAGCTTCTCAGCCAGCTGCCTCACTCAGTTCTGTATCCTCTTCAAAAGAACATTTCTCAGCATCATGCGGGATTCAGTAAGACTAATTTCTATTGCTCTTGCACAAAAGGATGCTATTTGGATCCTTTTTTATAACAGAATTGTCAAAAATATTCCTATACTTTGAATAGGCATACTAGTACTATAGTTAATAGTAATTGTGTTCTTAAACTAGGACAACAGAGAGCTTCAAGAGGCTCAAGGAGACCTATTCCTAAGTTTATTAACTGTGATTCATTAGGACAGCCTCCTTCCTTCCCTCCCTCTGCTTCACCTAGGCAAATCCTATCCATCTTGGGAAGTAGCAAGACTTTTGGAGGCAGAAGCAGAAGGAAAGCATTGGGCAACCAAGTCAAACCACAACTACCACTATCATCTTGACCACCATCTTACATCTTGAAGGAGGTAGTCTAGGAACTCTTGTTATAAAGAGGGTGTATTGACTACTATTCTCCTAGTTATCATAGAGTATATTAATCACGGAAGCTGTGCTTTGGATTCCCTTGATGGCTGGTGCAGGGACACCCAAGTCCTGTCACTCAGCTGGATGCTATAATAACTTCCTCTTCTCAATAACAGCACCAAGGGAGGATCCCTAAAGGTCAGGTGGATGGGTAACCCTTTCAGGTCCTACCTGGGGTTGGATTGATTATTATTATTGGGCTCTATTAGCCTTGGATAACGTTTTCATCTGACTGCATTGCTCCCTCCCCAAGAGTTGTGATGTAATACCTACTCAGGAAGGTACTTAATAATCTTTATCTATATTTATCAATAAGGGAAAGAATACAGGAACGGATTGGGGTTAGGAGACCCTGTCTTTAATGGCTATGATCACTAATCCCTCAGGACTGTAGGCTGCTTCAGTAATGCTGTAGTTTGTTCTTCACCTCCTCTGGCTCAGCTTGACCACAGCCAAACCAGAGAAAGCAGTCTGCTTGGTTGATACAGATACTGATGATCCCTCTCAGCTTCTTATTGCCAGTTGTTATGTCAGTCCTACAGCTATCAGGAAATACCTCCCTTACCTCCCTCTGCTTCTTCTGCTTCCCTCTTCCTGGTTCCCACCCAAGCCCAGATACCTAAATATCTAATGATGGTTCAGATACCTAAATATCTAGGGGGGATTCAGAGAGAACCAGAGGATCCACAGTCAGATCCACAGGTCAATCTTCCAAGAACAAATCAATGTCCAAAGTCAAGGATTTCAGGCCAAGGCTCCCAAAAACCCAAACCCAAAAGCCCCTCTCAGAAGGCTGTAAGGGTATTTATATCCTCTGGCCAACTGCCTTTCCTCTTGTCCTCACGGCATCTGGGAACATTCCGATGTCTCCAACTGTCTTTGCCTGTCAATCAAGGTGAGACTCACAACTCCCAGAGTTAAATATGACACTCTTGAGTCCAAGAACCTTGTGAATAGCCATGTCCCTCCCAAAGCATCAAATTTATTTCAAGCCCTGAAGTCATTAAAGATGGGAGAAATCAATTTAGAGAGGGAACCCGGCAACAACAATTGCTGACCAAAGGCCATTAAAAACCAGATGAGCAAAGAAACTCTAGGAGTTGCATCCTTTTTTCATGTTCCCCCAGTCTTGCTTCTAGTCCAAGGCTCCCCAACCATTATCTAGGGAGGCAACTCAGCCATCTTCAATAATTCCTAACCAACTGCTGCATACAGGGAAAGCAAGCTCTAGGCTAGATGCCTAGCTGTATCAACAGACACCCTGAATGTAGCTATTCATAGGATGCCCTAGAAATCTTCCATAATGATGTAGCACATGAACTATTTTTCTGTTATCCTTCACTCCCTCTATATGACAAGACTGCCTTTTCTAGTTATACTGATTTTGGATGATTTAAAAATTCTGTTTATTTGTACCTAAATATGGATCTCTCCAATTGCCCTTTTTTTTTTAACCCTTAATTTTTGGTGTATTGTCTTATAGGTGGAAGAGTGGTAAGGGTGGGCAATGGGGGTCAAGTGACTTGCCCAGGGTCACAGAGCTGGGAAGTGGCTGAGGCCGGGTCTGAACCTAGGACCTCCTGTCTCTAGGCCTGACTCTTACTCCACTGAGCTACCCAGCTGCCCCTCCAATTGCCCTTTTAACGATTCACAAATTTGATTCTTCAAACATTGTACTACTCTATGAATTTGAAGCCACATAGATCAGTGGAAATATATTGATAATAAAAGGATAGAGTTTTGTTTCAGTGAGAAAGTTAGAGTCATTCAGTATAGCACAATGAGAGTACTACATAATTTGTCAAAGGCAGTAATGATTATGATAATAATAATAAAAATAATAATGACCCCTTCGATGAACCCAGACTTCTTGATCAAAATAGATTATTCAAGGAAACAATCAAAACTGCTACACGTTAGTTTAGGTTGCAAACATTTAACACCTAGCATAAAATAATTTGATGGCTAAAATTTTTATTCAGGAAATAAAAATTGTATTCTGAAAATTTTATTCATTGTCTTTTAGAAACTACCAGGTAACAAATCTTCATGTGATGAATACAGACTTTATGATATACTTTTAAGTTCAATAAATAAACTGTAAAGAACTGTAACATCACAGACAAAACTATTGACCATAAGCACCAACAAACATTGATCCATAAAATATTAATAGCAGCATTTTAGAAGATTTCACTAAGCCAAATACTCATTCTCTAAGCTCCACGGAATAAAAAGTTTATAAGGTTGAGAGCATTAGTGGAACAAATCAAAACAGTGTGGGGACTTACATGAAGAATATATCCTTCCCATTATCCTGAATGAATCTTATTATATAGGTAGTTCCAGTGAGCCTACAGAAGATGTTCTTAGATTTCAATGTTTTTTTCAAACTCTTATCTTCTGTCTTAGAATCAATACTAGAATGAAGGAAAAGTAAGGGCTAGGCACTCTGCTAAAATCTGGGGATACCAAAAGAGGCAAAAAACAATCCCTGCTTTCAAAGCACCTGGGTTCAACCTGGCCTCAGATACTATGACCTTGGGCAAGTCACTTAATTCTCAGTGCCCAACCCTTATCATTCTTCTGCCTTGGAACCAATATTGATTCCAAGACAGAAGGTATCAGTTTTTTACAAACAAAAACAAATAAATGTAATAGAAGCAACAATAGTGAAACATATACGATATATACAAAGCAAGTTGTATACAGGATAAATTGGAAATAATTTTAAAATACATTTTTAAAAATAGGAATAAAATAGTTTTCCCCCTTTAATGCTGTCTATATCAGTCTTGAATATCAGAAGTCAAGTTTAGCCACTTAGAGCTTTACAGTCAGTTCTAAGTAATGGAAGATGCTCTAGAACAGTGGTGTCAAACTCAAAAAAAGAGACATCTAAACCATATGTAAGGACCTTTGCACACCACTTATTGACTTAGAAAAGTACACATTAACATGATCTTTGTTTTACTGTATTTTTATTTATTTTTTTAAACATTCACCTTTTAAATTTTAATCTGGCTCAGGCCCAACTCTAGGGAGTGCTGCAGGACACATGACATGGGCCATGTGTTTGACACCTCTGCTCAACAATGGTTAGAAAGCAAAAATTTATTAAGTGCTTCTTATACAAAAATATAATACAAAATTATACATAAAGGGGCAAAAATATAGTCCTACTCTCCAGGAGTAATCAAATAGCAGCACTGATGGCTCAGTTGAAGTTGTATAAACATAAATTTATAGTGGACTCAGTCAGAATGGATGCATGATTTTCTCCACCTGTTTTCAGCACCACATATGTAGGAGCAAAAGTGGCATGTAGCAGGAGTCATCCAAGGCTGAGGCTTGGCAGAGTACAATTAGTGGAATGAAAAAGGGGCTAGAAACTCAAAAGAAAAGGACACATAGAGTTGAATTGGTTGAATGGACCAAGATGTAGAAAAAACAAGAGAGATGGGGAGATGGCCTAGGAGAGAACTGAGGTTTAAAGGGACTAGAGGTCACTATGTGGACAGAGAATAGAGATAGGAAAGGGAAGGGAAGACAGGTGGAGAGGTAGAAAGCCAGTATGGTCAGAGAAGGGAATGTAACACTTCCATCTTCCAGAATTCAGAAATTCTGACTGGATCCTCTCCAAGTTTATTTACCTTCATGCAAGTTAGGCTAGTTTTTCCTTAAAAGGTATTGAGAGAGTTGGTTGACTCAGGGCTGAAGCCTCAGCCTTTTGACATCCTTTTCTGTTTGCTGAATGTAAAGTAGCCACAAGGAGTTCCAAACACTCTATCATGATTGGTGAATGACAGTGACAAAGGTACCTTTGCTTAGCTGAATCACCTTGAAGTATCCTTAAGGCTAAGTAACCAAGTTAATGTTTTATAACCTGTTAAATAACCTAGAGTGCATCATTTTGTTTCAGTAGTAAATGTAAAGTACCAGGATACTGGCCTGAGACAACAGAAAAGATCTATCCCAGAAAAGATAATATCAGAGAAGAAATAGTACCTAAACTGAATGTTAAAGGCAAATAAATATCAATGATAATTTAAGGAGTAAATATGTTATATGACATAGTATATTACTGATGAATGTTCATTGTTGCCTCTTTGTTTTTTATTGTACAATTAATTAAATATGAAATTAAGCAAAAATAGCTTGAGTAAAATGTGTTTTCCCTTAGGTATTGACACATTTAAGGATCACATCACATATTGGAATTGGACTTCTTATTGGCTTGCTATATTTAGGAATTGGGAATGAAGCAAAGAAAGTCTTGAGCAACTCTGGTTTCCTCTTCTTTTCCATGCTGTTTCTCATGTTTGCTGCACTGATGCCTACTGTCCTCACATGTGAGTAACAACAGCAGAAACATCTTTATTTTATATATGGGAGATGAAAGAAACAATATGCCTATTGGGTAAATGTGGTTTCAGCCTAAATTTTCACCAAATCCAGGAGCTGTTATTGGAAAACATTATATTCTTGGGAATAGTCCTTTTCATAAACTGGAGTATTTGCATTTTATAAAAGTAATGCATGAATGGTGAGTGTAGTGCTTAATTTAACCAAAAGAAATATTTCATGAATGGAATTTTGAGCACCAGTTATCACTGAGGGTAGTGATACTTCTCAGAATCCTTCAAATCGTAGTTTTAAGAGTAGTGTTACAACTACCTCATCTAGACCTATTGAAGTTTCTACTGACTAATTCTTTAAATTCATGGTGCTTTTGGCAGGCTAGTTTTACCCTAATCTTATAGAGATAATTCTTAAAATAAAGAATTAGAAGAACATAACCTTCCTTTGAAAATGATACTTTTTTTAGTTTTGAGAAGTCAACATTATGCAGTTGATCTTGTTCATATTAGATCATTATATGAAGGAGAGGGAAAAGAAAAAGTTCAGTTAGTTTTGAAAGAATTGAAGCCATGAGAAAATAAGACTTATAAAATTAAAATATAGGATGACTCAACATTAGTATATGACTCTCATTGCATCTGGCTTACTGTTTAGTTCACTACAAATTTTTTTGGCAATTTGACTTGGTCACAAAGATCATATCATAAAATAAATTTGTAAAGAATGGAATTAAGTATGTTACAATTATACCTAGGGAAACCATTCATGACCAAATGAGAAATAGAAGATATAACAAGAAATAGAATAAATCATTTAAATTATGTACAGTTGAAAAACTAATAGCATACCCAATAAAATCTAATCATAAATAATAAATTTTATACATTTATTATATTATACTATATTAATATATAATAAGCATTATATATTAATATTTTATGAATATCTAATATAATAAATTAAGTAAAATAAACACAGGATAAGAAAGGAATCTTCAGATGGGAAAATTTATTTTATCAAATGTCTCTGATAGGCTTTTATATCCAAGTTATCTATCTATCTGTCTATCTATCTATCTATCTATCTATGGAATTAACACAAATATAGAAGACCAAAAACCATTCCATACTCAAGTAGTCATAACAGGATATAAAAAGATAGTTCTCAAAAAAAGAACTAGAAATAATTAATAATCATATCAAAGACTGCCTCAAATCATTAATAAATAAAAAAGAAATATAAATCAAAACAACTGTGAGATTTTTATCACACATGCATCAAATTGGCAATGATAATGAAAAATCAAAACAGCTGATATTGTAGGGCTGTGGGACAGATTGTGAAGTCACCCAAACATTCTGGAACTAAATTTAGAATTATTTTTTTAAAAGTGACTAAAATGTCCCTAGCATTCTCTAAGTATTGCCCAAGAAGGTCAAATATATAAAGTCATATATATACACACACACAACACAAAGCCATTCATAATAGCACTTTTTTTTACAAATAATGAACTAGAAATAAAGTAGATGCCTATTGATTAGAGAAAGGCTAAACAGGTTATAATACATACTTGTGATGGAATACTTAGTATAATAAGCAAATACAAAATTTTCAGAGAAACCTCAGAAGGTTTTAAAAAAATTATGCCAAGTGAAATAAACAGAACAAGGAAAGCTATATATGCAGCAAAATAGCAATATTAATAGAAAATAAAATGACAGCTGTACGTAATTATCTTGACAAAATTTCGACCCACAGATGAGCTTTAAGAAGGTATCTTCCTCTTTTCAATGCATTTAGAATAAGGAATATTGCATCATTAGTTATGACCATTAGGTTGGTAAATTTTGATGAATTACCTTTTCTTCCCCTCTTGTTAATTTGTTATTAAAAGCAAAGGGAAGCTAGGTGGCTCAGTGGATAGAGCTCCATGCTTGGAGGTGGCAGGACTTGTTTCAAATCTGGCCTCAGACATTTCTTAGCTGTGTGACACCCTGGGAAAGTCACTTAACCCCAATTGTTAAATCCTTACTGGCCTTCTACGTTAGAACCAATAATTAGTATCAATTCTAAGACAGAACCTAAGGGTTATTTTAAAAATTATTTTAAAAGATGACCTATAAACTTGGGACAGAGAAAGGGTATACCTTCAGAAATAAATGAGAGATTTTTTAAAAAGAAATCAAAATAAAAATAAGATAATTTTAAAAAGGAAAACAGACTTATTGACAATTTTTTTCAAACGAGGGATATGTTTTGTATTGTGAATTTTTTTCTAAGCTGACAAGCTTAAGATACAAAAGAATATAAGCACTCAACTAACATTTTTTCTACATTAACTATACTGAGTCCTAGGACAGAATGAGATTAGAAACCATAAGCTCATCATATTTTATGTGTCATATAGTATTAACTGCTAATTTTCTTTCTTTCTTTTTTAACATTCTATGTAGTTCCTCTTGAGATGGGAGTTTTTCTTAGAGAACATTTGAATTATTGGTACAGTCTGAAGGCCTACTATCTAGCCAAGACGATGGCTGATGTTCCCTTTCAGGTAAACTAATATCATGGTATTATTTGAGAAGGGAAATTTTTCTGTTTTCTATAGAAAAGGGGTGGCACACTTTTAGTCTCTTAGATTGTGGTTTTCTAGAGAAAAAGACAGGATGAGAATAGAGCAAGTTTTCACATTGGAGTGCTGTTTCCTGTCTTAATTTCCTGTCTGAGTAGAAAGTATGAGTTGCCTCCTAATTTCCAAGCAGCAAAAAAGATGTTATTTGATAAAATGCTACTGATTGAATGATTCTGCTATTAAAGATCATTTCCAAGATTCCAAGTATAGGAGGAAGAGAAGTGTAATTAAATCATATTGCTAGAATGAGCATTTTTCACCTTATTCATAAAGCTACTCCATTTGAATAATTTATGCCTTTTCTCTGTCAGATCATGTTTCCAGTGGCCTATTGCAGTATTGTGTACTGGATGACTTCTCAGCCCTCTGATGCTCTCAGATTTGTCCTTTTTGCAGCCTTAGGGACAATGACATCACTAGTGGCTCAGTCTCTGGGTCTCCTGATTGGTGCAGCTTCTACATCATTACAGGTATAAAATAAAAAACTATAGACTTTTATTTGATATTTTAAATAGGTATTCGAGATAACTATCATTTCAATAGTTTCTAATATTGACTTTTTTCCCTAAGCTTTTAGTGAAATCCTAAGATTGAGCTCATGAGATCATTCTTGGTAAATATTCTGTGTTTATTACAAATTGATACAGAATTTTAGAATGGGTTTCCTTATGGTATGTACCCTGAATGAGCTTCACTAAAACGTTTTTGGATCTATTCATTTCCATTTTGATATGGTGCTAGAAAATCATTACCTCATCCTCAGAACTACTCTGCCACACATGTACATACTATTTTTCTTCCATTAGGGAGAGCCCTAAGACTCAATTCAGTCTACCTTACTAGTTTCTTACTTTTTTTAAAACCTTACTTTCCATTTTAAAATCAATATTGTGAATGGGTTCTAAGGCAAAAGAGCAGTAAGGGATGGCCAGTGGACGTTCAGGGTCACACAGTTGGGAAGTGTCTGAGGTGAAATTTGAACCCACAATGTTCCATCTCCAGTCCTCACTCTCTCCATTGAGCCATCTAGCTGTCCTAACTTGCTAATTTCTAATTGCAAACAATCTTTTCTCTTCTGGGTTTCTCTTACTCAATTTTTTCTGGAAAGATCACATTGTTTTTATTTGTTTGGTTTTGTTTCCTTACCTTCTTTCTTACAGTCAGTACTAAGTATCCATTCCAAGGCAGAAGAACAGTAACAACTAGGCAATGAGGGTTAAATGACTTGTCGAGGACACATAGCTAAGAAGTGTCTGAGGTCATATTTGAACCCATGACCTCCCATCCCTATGCTTGGCTTTCTATCCACTGAGACACATAGCTGCCCCATGGTTTTTATCAGTAAATCAACAAGTACTGATTAAATATCTATCCTGCACTAGGTGCTGTGCTAGGTGCTGGAGATACAAAAACCAACAAAAATTGGTTTCTCAGGTACCTTCAGGGAATTTATATTTTATGTGTACATAATAATGCAACAATAAAAACAGAAGCTAATTGAGGGGAGATGAGGTATTGGAGGTATGAAAAAAGACTTTAAAAAAAAGGTGATTGTTAACCTGAGTTTTGGAAAAAGAACACAAAAGATATTTTAAGAGGTTGAAGAAAAGAGGGAGTACATTCCAGGCTTGGGCACCAGCCAGGACAGAGGCGTAGAAACAAACACTGCAGTGTTGTGTGTGATGAACAGCTGTCAGGTCTGTTTTGTTGGACTGGGAGGAATGTATAATAATAGCAGATCCAGTGTCTGGGCTCAGGAGAAAAAATTCACCATCTCCCTCTCAATGCAGGGCCCCAGCCCTCTGAGGCCCAGACCCAGGCATGCACATGAAGTGAGCTAAAAAGTTGAGGAACCTGAACTCTAAATAGGCATTATCAGTGATTCCAAGTTTGAGGGAAAATATGCTTGAGGGAGCAACAGCATAAATGTTGAAGTCTTCTGTCATTAGGGAAGAGGATGATAGTTATCTCAATGTTTTTGAATTTTATAAGAAAGAAGGGAGAGGCAGCTGGATGGCTCCAGGTATAGAGAGCCAGGACTGGATACTGAAAGTCCTGGGTTCAAATCTGGTCTCAAGCACTTCCTAGCTGTATGATGCTGGACAGGTCACTTAACCCTCATTGCCTACCTCTTCTGCCTTGAAACCTATACATAATATTGATTCTAAGAAGAAAGGGAGGGAATGAAGGGAGGGAGGGATTGAGGGAAGGAGGGAAAAAGGCAGAGAGGAAGAAAAAGGAAGGATGGATGGATCTGGAATCTGGCACACAACCACTGGACAAAACACTTAACCCCAACTACCTACCTCTTCTGCCTTGAAACCTATACATAATATTGATTCTAAGAAGACAGAAAGGGAAGGAAGGGAGGGAGGGAGGGAGGAAGGCAAAGAGGGAGAAAAAGGAAGCTTGGATGGATCTGGAATCTGGAATCTGGTACACAACCACTGAACAAGATGCTTAACCCCAACTACCTACCTCTTCTGCCTTGAAACCAATACATACTATTGATTCTAAGAGGGAATGGAAGGATTTTTTAAAAAGAAAGAAATTGGGGAGAATAATCTGGAATCTGGTACACAACAACCGTCATGAACTAAATAGGCTGAAAGATTTTAATAGTATGAATTTTATGGCACAGGTGGCTGAGTAATAGTGCCACCAGTGTTTAGAACTAGCAGCTAGAACAACTTCCTTCATTCTGCTTCAGCCACAAACAGGGATGGTCACACCTGGCTCTCACCATTATCTATAAGTATTTTACTTCCTTAGTAAAAATATCTGACATTCTTCTATCTGACCATAACTTCCTACTTTTCCAGAGGCAGCTGGTGGCACAGTAGATAGAGAACTGGGAGGATCTTAGAGTCAGGAAGACCTGTGTTCAAATCTGGATTCAGACACTGATTAGCTGTGTGACCTTAGGCAAGCCACTTATCTTCTGCCTGCATCAGTTTCCTCAAGTGTAAAATGGGGATAATTACAGGATTATTGTGAAGATCAAATGAGATAATATTTGTAAAAAGCACTTAGCATAGGATCTAGTATTTAGTGAATGATATATAAATGCTGTTCCTTTCTCCTTCACTTTCTGTCTCTTCCTATGACTTACCCTCCTCAATCTATTCTTTACCTATATTGCAACCTCAAATCCCTCCACTCCTCAATATTTTTTCATGTTCTGCATTTTGCTAAAGAAGATAGAAGGGGATGGATTTTAAAGAGCACATATAAAAAGGTTGGTCTTGGTAAGGAGAATGAGTTCATCATTATCAGAGATAGAAGAATAAGTTTGGACAATGTTAAGGAGTTTTGAGATGAAGAGAAGAGAGAAGAATAATCCAGCAAAAAAGAGTCTTATTCTTTTTAATATCTGATTATGCTGCTCCCTCTACTCAGTAAAAATCAATAGTTCCCTATTATTTCTAGGATATAAGGACTGCCTGCCTGGCTTTTAAAGCTTTTTAAAGGGGACAGCTAGGTGACTTAGTGGATTGAGAACCAAGCCCAGAGATGGGAAGTCCTGGGTTCAAATTTCATTCCACAGTCCTATTACCCACCCCAAGTGGTTGATGTTCTAAAATTCCCTTCGCAGTAGAAAACAAAATACTTTGGATTTATAGTAATTACTAGAAATTTCTTCCCCTCCAATACCAAGATCATGGTGCTACATGTACTTTTGGAGATCTCCATAAAGATTGTACACAGACCTTAGGCTAAATTTAACCTTCTTATAGTTGATAAAGTAATTTGGTTATATAGAGGCAAGTGCTTTTGATGTACCTATTTTTAATGCTGAATGGGAATTTGATGATATGATTAACATCGAATGAGTAGTTAGAGACAAAGGAATGGATGTAATTTGAGTTCTAGAGGAAAGTTCATTATCTCACTAGCCTCTTTTTAAGCAAAGAGGCTATTCAAGCCTCAGCCTTTAGGTGTATAATCATTTATATCAGAAAGCCCATCTCTTTTCTATTTAATTTCTTGTTTTTGTACCTTGTGAATGCACTTCCTCTGTTAGTGAGAGCTAGATATATCATATTATTACAATGACATTTAAAACAGACTAATTTGTCCTAGGCTGTAAATTAGCTTTGGTTCTTGGACAGCTAAGAGGTTTAATATAATCAGGAAGATGCATCTTCTAGATTTCAAATCTTGCCTTAGTCATTTACTAGCTGTGTGACCCTGGGCAAGTCACTTAACCCTGTTTGTCTTCCTTTCCTTATCTGTAAAATGTACTGAAGAAGAAAATGGCAAGCCACTTCAATCTTTGTCAGGAAAGCCCCAAATGGGATCACAAAGAATTGGAAATGACTGAAATGGCAACAACAAAATAAATTAGAAGGTCTAGTGGGTAACTTGTTAAAAGAATACTAACATCTTCACCATGGTTTGACCTCTTGAAAACTGTAAGATAAGGTATAAAAATTGATTCCTAGATGAAAACTTCTGTGTGGATCTGACCACTGAAAGAATCGGGTTCCCAAGAAAAGACACAAACACTTTTTTATAAGAAAGACTGAGGGAAGTTCTGAAAAATTTGTAATGAACTCATAAGACTCAACATTGAAATACTTCAGTTTGGGTCTGGCATTTTAAATCTTCCAGCTATCATTTCTAGAAGAGGGTAGATAAACCTCTGCACATAAAAGCAATGTGGTTACTTACTTCTCTTCCTTTAAAATGTGAGAAAGTAACACTGAGGAACTGCTTTCTCAGCTCTCCAACCAACAATAATTAAAACTTGAAGTCCTAATTTTGCCACATCCCCTCCAACATTCATTACTCTCCCCTTCTTTCATTTTAGCCAATCTGCTAGGTGTGAGGTGATACCTCAGAGTTGTTTTGATTTGCATTTCTCTAATTATTAGAGATTTNCACCTCTCTATCTAATTTCCAAATCTTAATCATTCCACCTCTACAATATCTCTCACATCCATTCTCTTTACTCAGATCACAGTTACCACCCTATTTTTGGCCTATCTCATTGTTCACCTGAAATTAATTGAGTCTCCTCCCTTTCCAATTCATGCTCTACAGATCTGCCGAAATAATTTTCCAGACATGTCTTTTCTTTTCTTTTTCTTTTTCTTCTCTTTTCTTTTAAGATTTTTTCCATAGCTCCATGATTCATGTTTTCTCCCTTTCCTCATCCTTAGCCCCTCCTGGAGTTGACAAGCGCTCGCGCTCTCTCTCTCTCTCTCTCTCTCTCTCTCTCTCTCTCTCTCTCTCTCTCTCTCTCTCTCTCTGTATATATATATATATATATCACTCAAACCCATATTATTCATTTTTATAAAAGAGCAATCCTTTAAAACCAAAACCCCAAATCACCAACCCATAAAAATAAGTGATAAATCACATGTTTTCTTCTGGATTTCAACTTCTGCAGTTCTTCAGAGACATCAATCTTGAGAGAGTTAATCAACTCAGTTTTTTAACTCATTCCTTGTGGTTAAAAGGCCTTGATTAATGATTCACAGCAAATTCACCTAATTTCTAGTTAGTTCCTCCTAGATGAGTCATATCTTATCAGTTTGATTCCCTATAAAGATTCACCCTTTGCTATCTTTTTATTTTTTCTGCCACCATGTATATCACACCTCATTTTCCACCCATGGAGATAGTAATACCCGCATAAATAGCAGAATAATCACCATGTGCAGCTTCATTAACCCTGTTAACATTATAGACAAAATATCTATCCCTGACCACCACTCCCCTAATATGTGAGGTCTTCACCTGCAGAATGTAATCTATGAGGGCAAAGACTGTCTCACTTTTGTATTTATATCTCTAGAACTTAGCATAATACTTAGCATATAGAGGAAACGTTAAATGCCTTCATACTCATTAATTTTTATTCCATTCATGTTACTTCCCAGCTCAAAAAAAATGACTCCCCATTGCCTCAAAGATAAAATATGTGCCACTCAGTTTTGATTATTTTTTAGATCCTCAATAATCTGATTCTAATTTAAATGTACATATTGGAGTTGAGTCAGTCATTAAAGTTGGAGTTACCACTCCCACACACACACATAAACACACACACTTTTAAAGTAAACTAGCCTTAATGCCTTTATCAGATGACAAAACAATTAAATCATTCAATCAGTCCAAGGCTAAAGATGAATGAATGGCCACTCCAAATTCTTGTGGATTTTGTATAAAATAGTAAGCTCAGAACCAGGCAGTCAAGTGCTAGCAGAGAGCCGTTCTTGCAGAGCTCCTGAGATGAAAAGTTAGGACTGAAGAGAGCGTCCTATCCTCCATTCCCTGCTTAGAGCATCCTTTCCTTCTACCTCCCCTGTTTAGAGCATCCTATCTTCCTCTCTCCCCTTCTTAAAACATCTTTCCCTGCTTTTGCCCAGGATGACCCTGTGAGCTTCAGAGGGTGGGAAGAATAGGGCTCCTCATCAGTGCCCTGGCAGCTAGGTCTGCATTAGAAGCTAAGAACTATCTTAAAACCCTAAGAAAAAGCACTCTGGGGACCTGGACTTCCAATGCAAGTAGGGTGTGGGGAGAGTAAGTCCAGAATATTGTTATATAATGGTACCTGTCCCAGATAAATATTGGGCCCTTTGCACCTGCATGGCCCACTAGATTGTTCAACTGGGATTCTTTTTTTATTGGTTACTCTAGTTTTCAGGATTCACTAGGAAGAAAATAGTATTTTTCCTCTTTTGTTTAGACTACAAATGTATACTAATTATAGAGTATGTTTCTGGTATGTTTCCTTACAAGTCAAACTAGTTTTTTTAAATAACTTTCAAATGTTTCAATATTTACTTACCAACACATTTTATTAATCTGTTCAGTATAAGTATTGTATTATGAGAAGCATTTTTAACATTCCTAAAATACCAGTACCCAATAATTTACCCAAAGTACACTATATCAGCTCAAAAATGTTCATATACTTTGTTTTATTTTATAAGGTCTTAAAATTTTTTGTCTTACTTATGATTCTAGACAGTTTGCCTGATTTACTTGGTTGGTAAGATGTCCTTGGTGGCTCAATATCAGTAGTCAATGTGAATCACACTAGTCAGTGTTCATGAGCATGTGCTTATCTATAGTTTTAGTCATTTCATATTACTCTCTTTCACATAATCTATAGTTTAGCTAAATCAGATTTCTCAATATTCTCCCAATTCAGAAGTTTATCTGCCCCTGTACTTTTATACAAGATCGATCCTTTTCCTAGAATGTATTTTCTCTTATTTTTTCATAGCTCAGAATCCTTATTTTCTTTCAGGGTACAGCTCAAGTTTCATATCTCTTATGAAGCCTTCCCTAAAGTCCTTTAAACCACTTATATTTTCTCAATTGTATCATCCAAATAGTATGTAATTCTCTCTGAGAAATGAAACTATTTCATTCTTCTCCCTTAAATAACTAGTGTTTTGCATAGTGTCTTCTGTGGATAACATGTAATTCATAAATGTTTGTTGAATTGAATCCTCGAGAAGAAAGTTAACACATTCTGATTCTCATCTAAGTGCATTTGAAGTCAGCTTTCTTTATTCTCTTTTGTATAGGTGGCAACATTTGTAGGACCTGTGACAGCTATCCCAGTGCTCCTTTTTTCGGGATTCTTTGTCAGTTTTGATACAATTCCAGCATATCTGCAGTGGATGTCCTATATTTCCTATGTCAGGTAATGTATGGGAAGCGAGTTAAGTTGTTTTTATTTTTAACTTGTAACTAACAAGAATTGCTGTTACTCTTTAATTAATACATTTAGCATTTGCTACTCAAAACTAGCAAAATGCTTTTTGTTATCAGACAGAAATACTTTTTCCCAAATAAATATCTGGAATGAAAAATGAAAACTGTCACACCTCAAATAAATTAATAAACATACAAAAATATTTGATATACACTTGTAATGTCTTTATCACATAAAATAAGGAAGATAAAATAGATTGGTACATAGCTTTGCCATAACTTTGTCTTAGAGTTGTAGGATGCTGGCACTTGAAGGGCATTTATATCAATTAATTTTGGAGTTCTCAACCTTTTTTTGCATAAACTCCTGTGACTGTTACAGCCTCTGGACCCTTTTGCAGGATGTTTTTAAATTCATAAAATAAAATGTACAAAATTACACATGAAATGAATTATATTGAAATAAAGATTTTTTCTTCCTATTCAAGTTCACAAACTCCATGAAGTCTATCTGTGGATTCCTAAGAATCCCTGTTCTAGTTCATTATCTTCATTTTAGAGATTGAGGAAATTGTAAGATTCTCCAAAATCACATAGCTAGAAGTGCTAAGACTCAATCATATTCATTAGAAAATGTTCCAAATTCACCAAATTAAAAATTAATTCTTTGTCCTCCACAAAAAAATCCAGTAAGAAAGGATCCAAGTAAAGTAGCCATAGTCTAAGAAGAATAAAGAGAAAATTCCAGCAAGCTAACTAATTTCATGAAAACTGAAGAGAAAAAAAACAGAAAAGATTCTGTTATTTTTTCTCATATTTTGCCTGTTCACTTCTCAAATCCCACAATGCACACACCTCCCCCACCTCAGGTTTTGTTTACAGTGGCTACTGAGACAAATAAATCTTGAAACAGCAGGTGGAGAGGACAGTCACCTAAAGCATCACTACTTATTGCAGATACATCATAGCTGTTCTCTAAGGCCATGAATTCCTACCTTAGAGAGGTGGCTATGATGACTTCTGAATGGAGAAAATCTTTAGAAGCAACTAACTAGGTGGCACAGTGCCACAGGGCCTAGAGTCAATAAGACCTAAGTTCAAATCAAGTTTCAGACTCTTACTAGCTATGTGACCCTGGGTAAATGACTTAATTTCTATTCACCCCAGTTTCCTTTTCTGTAAAATGAGGATAACAATAACTCCTACCAAGGTTATTGTGTGGATCAAATGAGAAAAACTTATAAAGCATTTTGCACAGTGCCTGACACTATGCTTACCGAATAAATGATTGCTTTTATTATTATTTTAATCTAAATTATTATCTTGAATGTCCAAGTAGTGTGCTCATTTCACACCTAGTATGGACTACCCTCAATAGTATTTCAATTAGTCATTACCCCTTAATGGGGGCACATTTAGGAGTTTAAAGCTGATGGGATATCTAACAATCATCAAAGAAAGGAAAACATCTAATAAGATAAGGAACTATTATGGGATTAGAGATTTCAAGGATAAAATTAAGAAATATTTACAATATACCCAGAAAAATCACAGCAAAGGGGAAAAATCATAGCAAGGTTGCATACTTCCAATACCAAATCAGATTTTTTTTCAAAATGTGCATTATATAGCATAGAATTATGTTAAATTTAAAAAAAGCTTTGACTTTTTTGCAAGTTGCTTAATCAGTATGTTACTTGATATCAAGAAAATGATTTGGAGAATATTTTAAGGTGCATTTTATTGATACCTTTTGTCTTTTAATCACAGACACTTTAAAAAAAAGTAAAACGCTCCTCATCTCTAGACTGAACCCTCCCTTATGAGAAAAACAATTAAACTAAAGCACAATGACTACATTTTATAACATACACAATATTTTGCTCTATTAGTCCCCAATCACTTTTCCTTCAAGAGAGCTCTAATATGTCTCATGATCAAAGAATATGTCTTTATTAAAGCAGAATTTTGGGTTTTTTTTCTTGCTGATCAGTTATGGTTATTCTGAGGGTTTATTTTCTTTAAAAGAAAGAAAAGCAACAGAAGAATAAGGAGAAAGACACAAAAATAATGATAATACAGGCAAATTATGTAAAAGAATAGAATATATTGGTATGTTAAATGTACTTGTGATTGGAGAAAAGAGCATTCAATCTATCCAGAAGACAAAATATCTAGATTGTATTATCCTTCCAAGAGGCAGCTAGCAGGTTCAGTGAATAGAGTACCAGGACTGGAATCAGGAAGATCTGAGTTCCTAGCTGGCCTCAGACAATTAGATGTATGTCTCTGGGCAAATCACTTAATCCTATTTGCCTCAGTTTCCTCATCTATTAAATGATCTAGAGAAGAAAATAGCAAACCACTTGAGTATCTTTGCAAGGAGTCTGAAGAGTCTAGCAAAATGAAAACAACAAATTATCCTTCCAATAAATGAGAATATATGAATGATCAGGTAAACTAACGTAACAGAAATAGTGCTAGATTACACATCAGAAAAACAAGGTTCTAGTATAGGTTAAAGACACTAAAGCTATACAAGCATTTTGGTTAAGTTACCTGTAACAAGTTACTTTTAACCTTTTGCTTCAATTTTCTCATAAAATGAGAGAGTTAGAGTAAGGGATTTTTTGCATCATTCCAGCTTTAAAAATTATGAAATTAAGGGGAAGCTGGGTGTCTCAGAGGATTGAGAGTCAGGCCCAGAGATGGGAGGTCTTGTGTTCAAATCTAGCCTCAGACACTTCCTAGCTGTGTGACCCTGGGCAAGTCACTTAACCCCCATTGCCTGCCCTTCCCATTCTTCTGCCTTGGAACCAATGCACAATATTGATTCTAAGATAGGAAGTAAGGGTTTCAAAAAATAAAATAAAATTCTAGAATTCTAGTTGAGTTTAATGAAGAAAGTGACCATTTTTAAATTAGTATGATGGTAAGATTCTTAGGCTATAATTATTGCTTTCCTTCTTAGGTATGGATTTGAGGGAGTCATTCTCTCCATCTATGGGTTGGATAGAGAAGATCTTCATTGTGACGTTGAAGAGACTTGCCACTTTCAGAAATCAGAAGCCATACTGAAAGAATTGGATGTGGAAAATGCCAAACTTTACTTGGATTTTATTGTTCTTGGAATTTTCTTCATCTCTCTTCGCCTCATCGCTTATTTTGTCCTCCGATATAAAATCCGAGCAGAGAGGTAAAACATTTCAGCAGGGGAAAAATGTAGAAATTGCAATTAAAGGCACTTGTTGTCTTGTGTTTTCAGGTCAGTATCCTACCCAACTCTTAAAAACAATACATTTCTGGATGTCAAGTGTTCAGCTTCTCAGTCCAGTTGGGTTGGGTCACCTCTCCATTGTCCTTCATAATTTTAACTAGGAAGAAGATATAGAAGAGGTGTTTTTAAAAAACAAACAATTTAATTCTCAAGGATGACATACCAAAATATTACTGGTGACTGGATGTTTCCTTTGTAAAATCCTTCTCTATGACAAGATGACTTGAAGTCCTGGACATGAAATGATAAAGCAACTTATTCGCGGAGGACTTTTTCAGGAACTGATTACTATGTATATCAAGGTGGGGAGAGAGGAAGCTGAAACACAGGATTATCTTTCTCTTCTTTTATATTAAAAAATCAGTTTTGATTTTCTAAGGTTTGTCTCCCTAAGACTGTTTTCCTTAAAAAGTAATTTTCCATGCCAAAAATGTACAAATCTCATTAATGTTCAAGAAAAATGTATTTTTCAATATTATTTGTGGAAAATAATTTTGATTAAGCAATTGTAAACAATGGTTTTTAATTTATTTTATTTTTTTAAAAACCCTTACCTTCCATCTTAGAATCAATACTAACTATTGGTTCCAAGGCAGAAGAGTGGTAAGGGCTAGGCATTGGAGTCAAGTGACTTGCCCAAGTTCACAAAACAAGGAAGTGTCTGAGGCCAGATTTGAACCTAGGACCTCCTGTCTCTGTGTCTGGCTCATAATCCACTGAGCCACTCAGCTGCCCCTCCCCTTTTTTTTTGAAATGACAGTTTTAAGGATGTCTCAGGGTAACAAATAGGTCTTACATAAGGTTTAGAATTTGTGAAAGAATAAAAAAAGATGTTTTGGTCACATTTAAAATTAACATAATATATTGAAGATAAACTTTTTTTAAAAAACCAGGGAAACAAAAATGAAACTTGACCAATTTTGGGGGGAAATTTGTCTTCCAAATACTTCATGTTTCAAGTAATAAATATTTGTGATCCCGTTACTTCTGTGGATGGTATGCATATTAAGTGAATCTGACCACTACAAAGGAAAAAAATATTTTAAAAGACAGTGAATGTAAAACTGACATCCTACAGAGTAGAACTACATGTTAACTATATAGTATAAGCAATTACTGTAGTTTGTGTGGAAGAGGTTGAGACATTTACAAAGGTATTTCCTTGAAAACTATCTTTACTAATCAATTTTGTTTTTTACTGAATCTCATAAGGGAAGATACATAACACTTGACTGTGGCATTAACAATGCCATTCACTTTAGAAATTTTGAACTAAGTTTGGCCCATGGTGGTCCAACCCCTGCCCCATCCCCATTTGCGTTATGAGAAAATGATATAAAATTTCTTTGGAATAGTTATTATTTTGTCTGCAGATTTAGTTCTTGGGGGTAGAAAATGAGTTCCTGTGTGTCTCACACTCAAAACAGTATGTCTTGCAGGAATACCTAGGAATATTTGATAAATTAGATTTCAGTAATTCAGGACTTTCCATAGTGTACACATATTTCCTGACCACCAAAAAGGTGATAAGCAATTCCAGTGGAAAGCAAGATCTTTTTAGTGAAATATTCTGTCTTAGTGGAAATGTCTCTTTATCTCTTTCAAAAGTCTCCCTATATACTCGTTTGTAAAATATGGGATTTGAGCTTGATTATTTCCAAGGTTACTTCCAGTGTTGCTTTTTTTAAAAATTCAATGAAGCATTTTCATTTAGCTATTTTGTATATTAGCATTAACAGTGTGTTGCTCAGTTAGGCAAACTACATTGTTGATTGAATGGAAATTAGTAAATAGTGCCTCTGGCTCTTCTGAAGTCAGATAATAGCTTATAATGCTTTTATAAATTAATATGCTCAGGTTGTTAGTTACTTCTTAGTGACACCTTCACATATTCTAGAAATATCAAAATACCATTAATGCTAACCATATTTTGTGATCTTGGTAGTGTTAGAAACTTTTCCCTTCCCTAAAAGGCTTAGAAAGGGGAAAAACATTGGAATTTTACTGAAAACACAAGTTTAATGATTTTGTTGACAAATACATGGAAATCTTTTTTTGCATTTATGAATTGGATTCCATTAATGTGTCTTAGCTAATAAGAAAGTATTTGCAAATAGTAAGGATTGAATTTATTTTTTGAAAACTCCCTGAAATTTCATAATTATAATAGTGTCCTAATTGGCTTTATAGTCTCTGTTTAATTGCAGAATAGATTTAACTTAGAAATTAGGAGAAATAACGCTGTAACAAATCCTCAGTATAGAGATCTCATGAACAATCTGACCCAAAGCAAAATTAGAGAAAGGAAAAACTGCCCCTTCTTTTCCCATAATAACTTGCTTGAGAATAATGTATTTAAAGATTCCTTTTAAAGGTCCTTTATTGACAAGGCTGTTCGTTCGTGAATTAGTGTTCAGCATCAAGCTGGAAACTTTAATTTGGTTGCAGATTTGTGTGTGTGTGTGTGTGTGTGTGTGTGTGTGTGTGTGTGTGTGTGTGATAGGTAAGTGTGGTGTATATATGTGTGTATGTACAGGTATGTATTATATGTGTATATACACATATACACATGTACTTTTCATTTAGCTATTTGTATGGTATCATTAATAGTGTGTTGCTCAATTAGGCAAACTACATTGTTAATTGAATGGAAATTAGTAACTAGTACCTCTGGCTTATCACTATATATATAGTAGGAGTGTGCCATGCAGACATTATGACATTTCTAGTTTCATTGGTGGTACAACTTCCATCTCTCAAAGCCAACCTTATCTTGTTGATGGGATCCAATGTTCTATCTCTCATTGTACCAAGTTTCTGAAGACAGTTTTCTTTTATTCAGGATTTGATTTACTTGTTTTTCAAAGGTGAGGAAGTTTTACCAAATAATTTCTCTAAAGTTTTGTTTTTCCTGTCTTTTAATTTCCTTTGTAAATTCAGACACTGAGGGCATTGAGAAGTAGATTCCCAAGATAACTACAAAAGGTAAAGAGACTAAGTAATCAGAAAAAAAATCATAGAGGGAATTAGTATGGGGAAAGAATGATTAAGAGGATAGTAATAATTACCATTTCTCATACTACTTAATCACTTCTACAAAATATCTATGAAAATGATCTATACATGTATGAAGGAAATATGAGGTAGAAACTAACTTTCATCTTTTTTTCATATTTTACAGCAGACTACATTTTTATAGTCACACAATGGACTGAAGGGTACAGAGACTATAGAATCCCACCTTGCTTATCTATCCTTCTTTATTTTACATATGTTTAAGAATGTATGTGCACTAGTGTAGCATTTGGTTGAATATAGCAAAATGCAGCCCTACAGGTACCCTTGGTTAAATTTGGGACTATAAAATTAGAGGTAAGAAGTGATCTAGTCTAACCCCTTCGTTTTACTATTTTACATCATTGTTGAAAATATAGGTTTTGCTTCAGATAGAAAAAAAAATTGGAGTTGTTGAATGTATCCATTTTCCAAATGCTATCTAACCTTGTCTTTTCCTGCTTAATTTTCAGCTTAGCTTATTATCTTCCATGTTTATTCAAAATGTGTGTGCTAATGACCAGGTTAAAGGTCTAAATAGCCAATTGCATTTAATTTTCATTAGTAGGTATTCTTCATTTGAAATGTCTTGATTCTTGATTCAATCAGCAAAATATCAACATAGGAATGAAATCCCTCTTCCCAAACAGGCAACTTGGCCTCATTTTTTGAAAACTGGAAGATAAATCATTTGGAGGTCTGTTTTCTTCTTTAATAGCTGTAGTCACTATTCCATATATTTCCCAAAGTACTACTTTTTCTTGAAATCAAAACCCTTTTCAAAAATGTAATTCTTATATGACACTTTTTCTCAGAAGTGCAGTGAAAGGGAATCATTATTTCTGTCTGAGTATTTATGTGTCTAAGTTGACCTGTATAACTAAGACAGTTAGGAAGAAAGAATAAAAAATGTAGTTTCAGCCTACTTCAGTTTTTATGCTAATCCCAATCTGTCCTCTTCCAGGGGTCTTTTACTGTGAACAGGGGTGAAATGAAAGTACATAATTAATTTGAATAGGTCTTGTCAACTTAAAAATTTATAAATTATAAATTTTTATAAGCTACAGGCCTTGAAATTTGACTTACTCCATCATATTGGTGAACTTTTAAATTTATCTTTATTCAAAAACTTCCAAGACCTTTTCCAGTATCTGCTAAGTATGTTTAAGGACATTATGGTCCTCAAAAATTTCTTTGTTGGCTAGGAAATTAATGAGAAATTAATCTCAGAAGTAAGTTACAATTATAAGTGTATACATGATAAATATATTAACTAAAGCAGGGGTTTGGTGAATTACTGGCTGTTTTTTTTTTAAATTGGAAGTAACCTAAGAATTTAATTTACATCTTTATATAAAGTACAGTAGTACCTCAATACACCTTAAGTCACAAGCAATTTGAGATATGAGTAGTCAGGATTTGGATTTTTTACTTTTAGACACAAGGGGATATTTGAATCACGAGCTCCTGCCACGTTTCAAACGTTTGGTTTCACGAGTTATATGAGGCTATCTTATTTAGTTCAATGTTTATCTGGCCATGCAAGCATCTGGATTGAATTGCTTTTGCTTGATGTTGATGACCTCATCAAGAAGCACAGTGAGGAACTGAAGATGGAGGAATTGAAGGAGTTACAGCAGCAGTAGCATAAGGAGTTTTTTTAGGAAATTGCATGGTGGGGAGGAGTGCAAGGTGGATGAGGAAATCAATACAAACAAGATTAAGGAAATGTTGAGGATTTGGGAAAAAATTAAACAGTTTATTAAAAAGACACACCCAGAAAAAGTTGAAACAAGTCATGCATTGGAGCTGTATAATGACACTTGTTTCACACATTATCAAAATATTCTGAAAGAGGGAAGAAACAAAGTTCTATGGAAAGGTTTTTTGGGACTGGGACAGATTAATTGCATTTCCATTAATTTAAAAATGGGGAACTTCAATTTGACAAATGAGTAAATTGAGTTACAAGCTTGACCATGGAACAAATTAAACTTGTGCATCAAGGTACCACTGTATTATATATATATCACGTATATATACATATATATATATATATATATTATTGTGCTGAAAAAATGTAAAAATTATTCTTAGCTTGGGGGCAATTAAAAAACAGACAACTGATAGATTAGACCCTGGGGGCATAGTTTGATAACTTCCCTCCAATGGAATTCAGTCGCAGTAGCTGACCCTTTGGAAGTATTCCAGGATATCAGAGGACAGGGCTTAATTACTTAATCCAAAAAAAGCATCTCAAATCAGAGCAAAGGGGAAATACAAATGTCAGGTGGGTTAGTTTAGACTAATCTCTCAGCTCCTTTCCAGCTCTAAACTAAGGCTCCATGATTTTATATAAGATAGTAGGTCTTTCTGGTCTCGTACAGTTACTAAGTATAATGGTGACCTTGGAAAATGTATATCGTATAGAATTCTGTTATGCTTACTTACTTCTACCATGATAGTGGAGCCAGTTAATCTATTTAGGACAAGTCCCTAAGTAGAAAAGTTTTATTCAATTCCATGAGTTCTATGTTCAAGGTACTATAAGGCAGAGATGTCAAAGTCAAGACTCAATGGTCAAAAGAAGACTACAAAACTCCCAAGTATGACTTGAACCAGATTGAGAAATGTTTTAAAAAAATTTTTAAAATACAAATAATATTAACATATGGTTTTCTAAGTCAATATGTGGCCTGTAGGGGTTAATTTCTACTTGAGTTTAATACCACTGTCCAAAAGTACAAAATGAAATAAATAGTCCCTGCCCTCAATGAGCTTACATCCTACTGGAAGTTCATTCTAAACCTCTTGCCTTAGACTCTGGCTCCTTCATAGAGCTTTGCTCTAAATTGAATAAAAAGGATTCACATGATTTCTACTGGTATTAGAATAGCATGGTGACTTCTCAGTCAAATCTTAAAACTAATCTTTAAAACTACAAAGACCTCTCCTACCAAAAGAAAAATATTTCTAATTTCATGCCAATGATATGAGAAAATGGAACATTTAGAGGCCTCTAGAACTTCTTGGATTGCTTGTTCATTAGGTCTATGCTCCCCTACCTTCCCAAGAGCAGCATGAATTAGAGAATGTTTCAAAATATAGTGTTTATAGGAATAGAATTTTTTTTAACAAATGAGAAATTCAACATGGTTTATTTTTAAAACTTTATTTTTTTTTGTATTTAGGCTTAAACTCTTCTGTTTTAAGTTCCCTAAAGAAAATTCTTTTTGTAGCATGTTTCTAATACCTTTATGATCTTTAAGGAGAGCACTTAATGTTTACTTAATAGTCATGTAAATTAATATTTTTCCTCCTAATCCCTACTTTCACCATTCTTGTTCTACTTCCCTATGAGCTTCTTTTGGTGACCTTGAAAAAAAACAATGGCCCCGGTCACACTATTTTCTTCTTCCACATTACTCCACAGTTGCAGTTATTTCAACTACCTCACTGACTACCATAAACTTAGTGCCTATTCTTATCTTTTGTTCTAGTGATGTAGCAACATCATTTTTTTAGTTCTCTAGTATTTGCAGATTCAACTGCTTTGTGGTCAGGAAGCTATCCCTTTTCTACTATTTGTAAAGGCATTTCACTGACTGATACAAGAATTATCTTAGAGTTGCTTTATATTTTTATGTAAGTGATCCCAATCAATCAGAAGAAAATCTGCCTATTGTTAATCAAAAGCCCAAAATGCTAACAGAAATCACAAGATAGGAATTGATAGTATATATGTTTAAAAAGAATATTGTGTTTATTTCATCACTACCTATTTTTTCTATATCTTCAAAAGCAGAATTTTTATGTGAAATTATCATGAAAATGAATTCATTCTTTTAACAACTCTATACTTCTCACTCTGCTACCTTCTGTGGTTGGGTTTCTATCTTAGGTTAAAAGTTCTAATTTTTCTCATTTACTGTACTTGCACTGGTTAGGAGGCAAAGTTTAGTGAGATTAATTTGACTTAATAGAAACAATGCCCATTGCCCATCTCTACCTAGTTTTGTTTTCTTCTAATCAAGTCTGAGCTGACCTACTTTGAAATCTCTCTGTCATCAGAAACAAAGGGCTAGGCCTCATCATATTGTTCAACTCAAAATTTCTTGACTCTTACTTCTCATTTAAAATCAATACCCTGTAGGGGTGGGGGGATGCAAATATTGGGTATGTGTTGTTTTTTTTTTTTCAGGAAGATATTAGTATAATGGGAATTTTTTTTTTATTTTTCAGGTTATTTTATTTTATTATTTTTTATTATTTGAAGTTCAGGGCCATTCCTTCTGCAAATTTTGGTTAACTGATAGCCTTTCTTTCCTTAGTATTAGCCTCATCTTTCTACTATCTATATATTTTAATTATACCTGTGTGTAATTAACCTGATTCATGGAATAATAATAGTATTAAAGAAAGGCTGTTGATATTCCTGAGATAAGAAATCAAATGAGAAGAAGAAAACATCAATTTATGTTTAAAAACCATCCAAAATTTTTATTTGTGGAAGAATTTCCCTTCAGAGGAGGCAAAGTGCTCATGACATGTAAATCCCTTCCTCTATTAAGCCCATTGCAACTTAAAATTTGGGCTTCTAGTTTTGTAAGTATAGAATTTTAAAAACTTAGTGTTTCATTTGTCATTGTCCTTCTTATTCAAAGGATCAGAATGACATCATGATGTTGAGCTCAATGTATAGTAACCTGATTTAGTTTACCTATAGAACCTGATTAGTTTTCTTTAGGGGATTTTTGAGATAATGACTACTTAGCTAAGTATGTTCAACTTTTAAGACATTGAGGGGAGGATGGGAATCCATCTTTTCTTTTAACTTTCATGAACTAAAAGGAATGTACAAGATTGCAGCATATAAAACAATTACTTCCCTTTCACTCTGACATACTTTGGTCTAAAAGAGGCCTTGTTAGAATTCTAATTGAAATTCAGGTTTATTTTTTTCCTCTGAGATCTAAACCTATGCTTAAGCATAATAAAGTTTAGGTTCGTCTTACTTCCATAATTTCTGCTTTGTAGTAGCTTTATTTCAGTAGTAATTACCTACTACATTGAACTAAAAGGGGCAATATTTCTCCCCAAACTCTACCAAGTATGATGTCACCTATTTCATTTTCCTTCTCTTCTCACTCCCTCTGCCTTCCCACTCACCAATTCCTTGTGCCTAAACTAGGTTATATATGGGATTGACTAATGTCCTCTTAGTAAATTGCTCTCTCATACCAAAGAAATTAATGTCTGAAGTAGCAGTCAGAAAAGTTCACTAGAATGAATTCATTTCAAGTTTTTTAAGTATGGATTCCATAGGCAAGTTGAGGTGATCTATTTGATTTATGAAAGTGAGTCTAAGAAGTGACTCGTACCCATTTGCGGGGGAGAGGGTTCTGACTTAATATTTCAAGAAAAAAAGATTTCCATACATTAAAAAAATACAAATGGCTATTAAATTATAATGTAGGTAAATTATCATATGTTAAGCAGAGGAAAGGCACTGAAATTCTTTAATTATATAGGAACTATAATAATATGAAAAAAATGAAGTTAAAACCCAAAAGAAGCTCATTTTGTTAGAAATCTGCACTAAAACTCAATCCTTTTAGTCATTAGATTTTGCTTCAATTAATTATTCACTATGAGTGAACATAAGGATTCTTCTGGGTTATGTAGCACTGAATCTAACCTGTCTGCTTCCTTTTAATATAACTACAACTTTAGGTAGTATAGCATTCCTGTTCTTGCTCATTTCATGACAAGTTTTGTTTTTTTTTTTAAAAGTTCATTTATTGAATACCTATTTATCATTTTTCAGCCAAATCTTGAGGAAACACACAATCTTTCATATCTTTCATTCCACCAAAGCACTGTTACATTTCACTGGTTGGTAAAGCTACTATCTTTTCTTTAGTATATATGTAATGAAAAATTATAATGTGGCTGATTATCTTTTTTAAAAGAAGTTTGAAGGTGTCACTAAGCTTTGCATGTGAATTTCAATATATCACTAATGTGCACATTTTATTTTATATTTCATTAGAAACACCAAGTTAATTAATTTTGCTAGCAATTGATGTTATTGGTTTGTTTGTTTGTTTGTTTTACATGACTTGATTCTTTAAATGTAACAATGTTTAAGGCATAGCATTGAACAGCATTAAGAATTGAATGGTATATGTTAGCTACAAAGTGTACCATTTCTTTGGTAGTTTGTTTCATGCTCTCTGTCATCACCTAAGACCAGTCCCCTTAATTTTAAAGGGGACACCACTAGGCATACACTACCTGTACTAGTACCCTTATTTTTAATTTTTTTAGATGTACTGCACAATATTTGAATCTAAGACAAATAATCTTTATAATATAGAGCTGTATACTCTTATCTGGCTGCATTCTTCACTACAAAAGATAAGAACTTGGTTCAAATATTGAACACCTTTTGAATCCCATTTCTTGTGTAGTCTAAACATATGTATACACACATATTACACATGTATATGTACATGTTTATGTGCACATGTGTGTATTAGTATGGATGTCTGCACATAAGAACCCTAAACCCTTGGATCTTAGAGATTAGAATGTGTTTCTGAAAGAGATTTATTTTTAGTGAACTTCACAATGCCAAATTTTCTCTTTATTTTCAATCTTTACATTTTCTCATTAAAGGGATCTATTACTGTACACTATGATGGTCTCTAGCTTCAAGAAGTCAGTCTGTTTTGAATCTTAATTTTTTTCACTTTATGGCTTTGTCCACAAAAACTTTTGGAATTAAAGTCTCTATTATATTTATTGGTGATAAAAAAAAATACCACAAAAGGATTGCGGTATGATTCCCACATAAAAGGGAAGGACTATATCACTTTTTTAAAGGAGCGTGTGTGTTGAAAAACAATGTATCTGACATTTTACCTATGCTATTAAAAATGATTGGTATGACAGGAAAGGAAAGAGACCTATACATTGCTATAGGGAACTCCTAGGTAAGAAAACCCCTTCTACCAATGCAGATTGGTACCTTCACTGTATCTTATAGTATTAGAGAATTGTCTAGAACAGTGGTGTCAAATTCAGTTTAAGACTGTGCCCTGTTAAAATAGAAACCATACATAAAGATCCCTGCTGGGTGCATGTTGACTTAGAAAATCAGATAGTGTCTGCGTCCTATTGTATTTTTATTTATTTTGTTAAATATTACCCAATTACATTTTAATCAGGTTCAAGCCACAGTGGGGAATGTTGCTGGCTGGAATGTACTGTGTGTTTGATGCCCCTGGCTTAGAGCACCCACAGGAAAAATGACTCAGGCAGTCACACAATGATTAAGTGCCAGAGGGAGGACTTGATCCTTGGTCTTCTTGGATTCAAGGCCAGAACTCTGTCCCCTGTGCCTCTCATAGCTAATTTTATTTAAGCTTAGTGTAGAAGGTAATCCTTCACTTGGTTAGGAATTATTTAATATTTTTTCTTTCCCTCCCTCCCTAAAGCAAGAGTCAATGCAAGTAATATTTTAAAATCAGTGTCCAAAGGTGTGAATAGTCTGTATTTTGGTGTAATGCCTATTTTTATGATACTGTATACATAATGTTGATTCATTTCTTTAGAAGCTACTGCTTGCATGCTGTGATATATTTGCACTACTGTAGATAAGGCATAGATAAAATATATAAATTAACATTTATAAAATATATTTTCTCTCAGTTCCTTGCTTCTTTGCAGTTCACTTGAACTTGAACAATGTACTTCACTTGAACAATGTACCTGAGCAAAACTATAGAATGTGGGGCATTCTAACTAGTTCGTAAAACAATGATTAATGCTTTGTATATTTCTGTATAGTTCCTGTAGAAGATTTGTATGTGAATTTTTCCACATTTCCAAAATGTGAAATTTTGACTTTGTTTTCTGAAAATAGCTGACATTTATGATATAACAAAAAAATCAAATAAAACATTATTTTCAGATTGTTTTTTTTATTTCTGTATATTCTAATAAATGTGTTTTATAAAACCTCCTTATAGAAATTTGGTTAGGAATTGGGGTAGAGTGACATAATTATTTTGCTTCCTACTTTTGGCTTTCTTTTTCTTTTTTGTTTCCACCTGACTCTCTGTGTTGAACATCTAGGCTTTTTTTTTTTAAAGGGAAAAAACTGGGTTCAGAATACAATTTGTTTTATTTTAGCTGGGGAAAAAAGCTGATATTTCAAATGTAGTGTTTATCATAAAATCTTTTGAAGAACAAACTGTCCAAATGCCCAAAGAATTTCAGTTCGATAAAGCAAAACAAAACCAAAACCTTTGCTATTAATTGAGGCTATTCATAATCAGAATGGATTTCCCCAGAAGATATTGAGATCTCTTTCACTGGAGGTTTTCAAGTAGAATCTAATGATAAATTTTTTTCAGGAATATTGGAATGATAATTTCTTTTAATATGGCTCACTGGATAAAGTGAGCTAAAAGACCTAAAAGGTCCAACTGCCTCATTTTATAGATAGAGAAACTAAGGCCAAGCAGAAAATGAGGTTTAATTGCTCAAGTTCATATGGGAAGCAATATGCACATGGGATCTTATATATATATATATATGATATAGATAGACAGATAATATTCTTATATATATTATGTTCTCTACATCTTTCAGTAAGTTGTGAAATAATGAAGATGTGGTCCATTGCTGCCTATCATTTGTGAGACCCTGCCTGTTTACTAGTAATGCCCTCAATGAGGATGCCCTTGATCATTTATAGATCACTTAAATAGTTTGTGTAGGTGGGAACTGTAGTTCTTGATGTCTTCTCAATTGCCTTTTGGAGGGTATTAATAAGTTCCAAAATAGTTTCCATGTTTTTGGTATCTTTCCATTCTTCACATACTTTTTGTATATATCAATTTTATAGTTTTCTTGAAATTCTGTCTTATTCATCATGGATCACATCTACTTGGTCTACCTCCAGCTGATTTTCCATATTTGTTTTCCTTGGTGCCATATCTAACTTGCATAAAAGCTATTCAAGACATATAAGACTATGATGCAAGGACAGCCCTTGAAAATGAATATAGTTTCTTACTGTTATCTTTACAGATATTTCTCATTTTTCTTCTACTTGTTGCCTTCCTTTATTTTCTTATCTTAAATGTCATTAGCTTAGTTGGTCTCTTCACAAAACTTTCTTTAAATTGGTTTTATCTTGTACTGTTTCGTTCTGCTTTATGAAGACCATTGCTTATAATTATCTTTCATCCTTCTTTGTAAGATTTTACAAATAAAATTTATATTCTAAACAGGCATTGCTTTTTTTCTCACCTCTTTTCATGTGATAAGAAAATCAAATGTTTACTAAGGCAATTTCTTGACTCTTTGGCCTTATGAAAGTATTAGATTTTAAAAGTTTAAGTTGTGTATTATTATAGTTGCTATTGATGTATTTTCTGATGCCTATTTCCCATTATTTGTTACTGATTACTTGATGTTCAGGCTAGAGCTGTTTCATATCCCAATATCCTTTTCTTGTTCTTGCTTTTTACTAATTCTTATCTTTACACTGATAAGTGTAAAGGTTATCTGACTATATACAGACAGTTGATTCAGGTATAACTCCCATGTCAATCATAAAATTTTACCATCCAAAAAGACTCTACTTTGTTTTTTATACTATTTACTGTTCTCCAATGGCCTGTGTCATTTCTCTTGAAGAAATTATTCATGACATAAAAGCTAGGAAGTTTCTTTTTAGCCTATAAGTGTTTGGCCTCTCATTCATTTTTCCTAAACTATGCTTTCCTGTATTCATTCACACCTTTTCCTAACTTTGTAGAAACCACCAACTATTAGATTGTACATTAGCTAAATTTAGAGATTTTTCGTAAAATTCCCCACTCCTTCATTCTTTGTAACTGATGTCATTGTACTTGCAATTATATCTGAGGTAGAGTTTTTACAGATATTTTATCTTCAGTACTGCCATAGAAGAGAGCTAGAAATTCTATGAAATAAGGTTCCTTGTGGCCTTTTGATATTACCAACTTTGCCAATTCCTTTACTTTGGAATATCTGTGACTCATCCTTCCATTTACCTTCAGCTTCCTGCAAAGATTGCTAGAATTCAGTTCCTCCACCAGAATGCCACCCCCCACCCCAACACTAATCATTGAATTAGGACATTCCATGGAGACTGCCAACATTCAGACAATGAAAGCTTATAGATGATCTAAACATTGTATTGTTGTGTTGTTGGCCCTATGGTTGAGGCCAATTGCTGTCTTAAAAGAGCTATAAGAACACCATCTGGTTTGTTATTTTCATGGGCTTAGTAGAATCCAATTTTCTCATAAGGAACAGAAGCCAAGGAATTGAGTCAAGTCCAGGAGTTGGAAGCAGAAAGACACATGCCCAGTAGGGTGTGCCATGTAGTGTCCAAAAGGATACCCCAGGTCTAGCCAAGCAGCATCCAATTCATGAATGTTTAAAAAAAAAAAACACCATGGAAACAATCATAGCTTATGTATCTATGTCAGTTGCCTAGGTTGAAGAGGTAGAGCAATTCTACGAAAAAAAAAAAAAACACACACACAACTTGGTAAGACCCTATACTTATTTATACACTTTGAAACTTGGTGGCATCATTGCAAAATGTGGAATTAGTGGGAGCATGTTGATAAATACATTAAATATCATGGATTATAATAAAGAAGGAAGGAGACAAAAAGATGGAGACAACACCAAAACCAAAGATGCAGACAACACCAAAACCTTGCACTTTTACACTGAGTCTGTTTCCTTGATGAATCAGTGACATAGCAAACACCAAGTACCCCCACCCTCCAAAATGAAATTAATTATATTTCAACAAACAGGAAGAGAATTCATTATTGTTGTGTCAGTCATCAAATTTTGACATACTGACAGATGATTCCATCCTTATTTGGAGTGGTCTGTACCAGTGAAATTAGTAATATAATCCCTATGTTTGTACACACATACACACCTCTATGTAGGCATAAAAATATATATGTGTGTGTGTATACATGTGTATACAGTATATACCCAGAATATTCCCCAAAACCTAACAACTTAAATCTGCACTAAGATTTCTGGGATGCCCTGCACAGAATCAGACTTCAATGGAGGCTATTTCAATATATATTTTTGGCAGGGGCAGCTGGGGAGCCTAGTGGATTAAGAACCAGGCACAGAGATGAGAGGTCCTAGATTCAAATCTGACCTCAGATGCTTGCTAGCTGTGTAACCTTTGGCAAATCACTTAACTCCCATTGTCTAAATTGGTCCTAAGACGGATTTTGCATGTATATATTTTATAGTAATCTATGGTAAATATATATTTTTCTTCCACCAAAATATTCTTTAAATATGACAACAGTGTATGGAAATGAACCTGGGTTTGCAAAACTTATGGCAAATGTGTACTCTGGCAGTGTCTGCTAAGCTGGAAAGATCATTCAATCAATAAACATTTATTAAGTGCCTTTTGCTAAGTGCTGGGGATACAAAAAAAAGAGGCAAATACAGTCTCAACCTTCAAGGAGTCTGTTCAACTTAACTGTTCTTTTTGTCAACTTTTTGTTGTAAACACAGGTTACGTAGTTTCTCCATGCACCCCACACCAAAGGGTCTTTTCAAGTGGTTGTGGAGACATTGAACTATTTAAGACAATCTGTCTTCTATTCCTCCTCTGGTCATGAATCAGTTCCTTTTGCTTCCTTCCTTCTCTGCTATCTAGAAGGTATGACTTTCCCTAATGCCAGCACTTCCCAATCAGGTTTAGGATTTAGGGAAAAGCTTGCGCTCTCTTGGATCATGTATCTATTTTCCATTGTCCTCCAAGGCAGCTGTACTGGGTTTTGTAAACTCGCCTGTTCTTTCCCTTGAAATAGCTATAAAAGGGAAGATGGCAGCAACGAGTAGGTTTCCTAGACAAAAACAAACAAATCTCATCACTCCATGGCCAATCTGATAATGGAGTTTTCTGAATTTCACTGAGTCCTTAGATGATAGCCACACAGTCAGTTGCCAGATACTTAAATGGTGTTGATGTATACAGACAATATATGCACAGACACGTACATACATCATCCATTAAAGTTTTCTTTTGATAGCTTATCATTATAGGTATGAGATCATAAGCCAGCTAGCTGAATAGAGTACTGCCAAGCTCTAACAAGTCCTTCCATAATAGAATGGCTTCAGGAAGGGGACTACTGATGAACTGCCCAACTATTACTAAGGCACAACAAATTAACCTAACTAAATTCAGAGAGACTTATTATTATGTTGGCTATAAGCTGTTAAAGTACACTAATTTGGAAAAAAGGTCATGATCTGCATTGTTGAAGGGAATACTAACAAAATTTCATACACAGGACACAAATAATGGTGTGGGTAAGAGCTGAAGAAATATGACATTATAGAATGAGTACTGAGCTTAGAATCATGAAGAGATGGGTTCAAATTCTATGTCTGATATTAGTTGTGTAACCCTAGAAAAATTGTTTCATCTCTCCTAGCTCTTCAAAAGCTCCCTACAACTTATCTACAAATCAAAGACAGATTTCCATATCAGATTTTTAGAGGAAATTTTCCACACTTGTAGTTCCCTGTGCTGACAAAATCACACATCCTTTTTTTAAAAATTAGATTTATTTGTGTTTGTTTGTTACATTAAAGTTCCTAGTTATCTCTTCCCTTTCCCTCCTCTCATGAGAGAAGGCTTCATTTGACATATTTACATAGATAGATATATTGATATAGGTATATTAATATATCTATTTTAAACACATATATATACATGTATGTGTATGTGTGTGTATGTATGTATATATATATATATATGTATATATATATATATATATATAACTATGTCTTGCTTGTTTCTATTTATCAGTTCTTTTTCCGGAGGTAGACATACATATACAAGTCATTCTTCAAACAATATTTCTGTTGCTCCATATAATGTTCTCTTTGTTCTGCTCATTTTATTTTATTCTTCATAATTTCATGTAAATTTTTCCATGAAAAAATTAACCTGTTTGTCTTTTCTGTTCACCTGGTAATATTCCTATATGCCACAACTTGTTTGGTCATTCCCCAATTGATGAACATCTCTTCAATTTCTAGTTCTTTGCCATCACAAAGAAAGCTGCTATAAATACTTTAGAACATCTAGGTTCTTTTCCTTTTTCCTTGATCACCTTAGGAAATAAACCTGCTAGTGCTATTGCTGAATCAAGGGGTTTATAGAGTTTTATTAGGCATAATTCCAGATTGCTCTCCAAAATGGGTGGATCAGTTCACAGTTCGCCCATCCCCTCCAACATTTGTCATTTTGCCCTTTTATCATTTTAGTTAATCTAATAGGTGTGAGATGATATCTCAGAATTGTTTTGCTTTTCATTTCTCTAATCAATAATGATTTAGAAATTTTTCATATGGTTATATATAGCTTTGATTTCTTCATCCAAAACTTGCCTGCTTATATCTTTTGACCATTTATCTGTTGAGGAATGACTCACAGTCTTATAAATTTGACAAGGTTCTCTATATGTTTTAGATATGAGACCTCTATCCAAGAAATTGTTTATAAATTTTCCCCCCATCCCATTTTCTGCTAGTCTTGGTTACATTAGTTTTAGTTGTGCAATTTTTTTAATTCAATGTAATCCAAATTATCCATTTTATATCTCACAATGCTTTCTATGAATTGTTTATTCGTAACTTCTTCTCGTATCCTTAAATCTGATAATAACATGTTCCCTGCTTTAATTGGCTTATATCACTTTATATCTAGGTCATGAATCCATTTTGGTCTTATCTTGGTAATTGGCATAAGATATTGGTCTGTATCAAGTTTCGGCCAGGCTGCTTTTTAGGTTTTCTAACTACTTTTTTTTTTTTTTACTATATAGTGAATTACTGTCTCCACAAGTTGGATTTTTTACTTTCATCAAACTCAGCTACAATTATCTTTTATTGCTTTTTGTTGTATGTCTGTTCTCTTCTGCTGATCTACTTTTCTATTTCTTAGCCAGTATCAGATAGTTCTGATAATTACTGTTTTATAATACAGTTATTAGTACTGCTAGACCTATTCATATTCACATGTGAGAAAAAGTTTTTTTTAAAAATTAGAGCTATTCCAAAGTGAAATGGACTGCTTCACAGGGAAGTGAATTTTCAATCGCTCCATTACTCACTTGTCAAGTGTTATAAAGTATTCCCTTTTATGTTCAACTAGAAAACTGTACAACTGTGCAAACCAAAAGAATCCAATGATTGCCTCTGAGAAACAAAACAAAGCAAATCATAAAAAAAAATACTGTGCTGCAAATTCCCAAGATTTAATCAAACAGTTAAATTCAACAATTCCACCAATACACAATGAATTCTACCAGAATCTAGGAGAAAGACCTTCAAATATAAAGGAAAGAACATTTGAATAACATGAGACTGTGCTGCACACACCATAAACCACAACAGGCATTAGGATAATATGTTCAGAAAAGCAAAGAAGCTCAAACTACAACTCAAGGTTACCTGCCCTGCAATATGACCAGAACCAATAAGTTATAAAAGATGAATATTAACTTTTTACAGGTATTTGAAGCATTCCTAGAAAGAAAACCACACCTGAAGCAATTATTTGCTCCTCAAATATCCCAGACAACAGAAATAAAAGAAACAATTTAAAAGTACCATTACTAAGGAAAGCTAAAACAACAAAATAACAAGAAATAGACCATGAACAGATATCTTTCTAAATGCACACGAGGAAACAAGGGTAAAAGTATAACTTAAATAAAAGTGATAATAGAGACATAGGACTCATATTCACATCATAGACTAACATGGCACTCTACCCAGATGTGAATTAACATTTTAAAAAATAAATTAAAGAATAGAAATGTGCATAAAAGGGGAATGAGGAGGAAAGTAGTGGGGAGCATATGATGTACCCTGGTTAAGTCAAAGTTTTGACAATGAAGAGGAAAAATATCTTCTGTAATCTCTCTGAAAGAAGGGAGCCTATAGAAGAATAGGTGAGAAAGCAAAGGCAGGGATTGAAAAAAGAGAAAGAAATGGGGAAATTTTGTTTAATTGTGGAGGGGATGCAAGTGATCAAAAGAGGAGAGAAATATGAGAGAAGAAAAATATTTGATAAAGGGACATTGAGTATAATCTGTATGGATATGATTCTTGGTGAGATCATTAATCCTGTGTCAAGAGAAGGAAATTCAGAGCTCCTGGAGAAAAAGGACACCCAGATATTTGGAAGGACATAGAACCAGGGAGGAGAATTCAAGGCAAATGTGGGGAAATGACCATGGAGCGGATAAAGGTCAGTAATGAATTCCACAATCAAGGAAATGGGAAAATTCCTACTAAGGGGCACAACAGAAAAAAGTGGGTGAAGGTCCAAATAACACAGCACTATATAACAGAAATTGTTTAGAAAAAGGAACTTCAACTAGATATCTTTGAAGTTTTAATTCCATGAGGCATACAGAAACTAAAGAAATTCTAAATAAGTAATAAAGGCAATTAATTAAAAGGAAAAAACTTCATAATAGACAAAAAATAAATAATGATGAGAATGGTGGAACTTTTTCTAAAAGGCACAGAAAATGAATTTTAAAAGCTAACAAAATAATTTGGAGAGGAGTGGATATAAGATTTTACTCGACTCAGAAGAAAAAAGACAAATTACTAGATAGAAGCAAAAGATGAAAAGAACTAAAAACTAAAAAGGTAATAAAAATTCCTAATCTAGGAGGTAGGGGAAGTAAGAAGCAACAGTGGGAGAAAGGAGGGTTTCAGAATGAGGGCAAGAGAACAGTGGGAATAGGATGGTCTTCATAAATTGAGTTGAAAATAAATGACAGGAAAAATATTATGTTTTTAAAAGAAGGAGAAGAAATTCTAATTTGGGAGGGGAACTATATTATAAAAAAGCCCAACAATATTATCCATTTCATCACCTAGCTGCCCCCTTATTTTTACTATACTGTAATCTATCAAGTTTGCAACTGTATTATGTCTAAAAATTATTGTATGTACCTTAATTTAACACTTCATTGCTAAAAAGTGTTAACCACCATCTGAGTCTTCAGCCAGTCATAATCTTTTTTGCTGATGGGGATCGCTGCAAGTTGGGGTGGCTATGACAATTTCTTAAAATAAGACAACAATGAAGTTTGCTTCAATTGACTCTTCCTTTCATTTGAGCACTCAGAAGTCATTGGAGGGTTATTAATTGGCCTAATTTCAATATAATTGTGTCTCATGGAATAGGAGCAGTAAGAACATACAGACCATTTGCCCACTAAGTTCACCATCTTATATGGGAATGGTTTGTAGTGCCCCAAAACAATTATAATAGTAGCATCTGTGATCATTTACACAGATCACTACTATAACAGTAATGAAAAAAATTTAAATATTGTGAGAATTACCAGAATGTGATACAGAGACACAATATGAGCATGTGTTGTTTGATAAATGGTGGATTTGCTTGACATAGGAAAAAATGTGCAATATTGAAGAAAAACTGAACACAGCAACAAAAAGACCAATGTCAGATGAAAATGTTTCTAATAATTATCCAAAAGTGAAATGGCTAATTTGAGAGTTAGTAGATTTGCCCTTAATTGAGGTCCTTGAGCAAAATGAACAAAAAAATTTAGTAGGTTCCAGACTCAACTATATTTCCCCCTATGTTCATCTTGCCATCTGCCAGGATGCTGTTGAATCCTCTGAACTGGACCGGGCCCTGGAGGAATGAGATCAATCAGTTTTGAAATTATTGGAGGTGAAGGAGGGAGGTGGAACGTCCTGACTGGTGGGAAGCTATTATAGTTAGCTGTTCTAGGACTCAAATTAGAGATCTAAAAAGTCAAAAGGAAATAAGAAATTAAAAGAGAAAAATGAAAAGAATACAAAATTCAGATGAAAAAGTATCTTTCTCCATTCCTCCAGAATCACCACAGTTGTTAAGTAGATCAGAAAGACATCAGGAATCAAGGTGGACTTTACAGGAGAAGGTGTGTGGCCAGGGTGTGGGGCTGGGGGTGCCGTTCTAAGGCAGTAAAAGTTTCAGCAGGCATCAAGGTTATAAGCCAGGTTGGCATTCAAGCAATAAAAGGTTAATAGTCCCCATGAATTCCACTGAGTCACTGAGGGTTTTGCTGAAGGCAATAAAGCACTCACCAATCTTCTTAAGTAATTTTCCTAGGGCTAAACCTGTTATACTTGCAGCAGGAAGACTTTTTCCACTTTAAGAGGCCAGCTTAGTGCAAAGGAAGAAAATGGGCACAGAGGTGACAGCCATAAAAAGGAAGAGGTTCCACCAGCAGGACCCAACTCTAACTTCTAAGTAAGCAGACAGTTTTGTTGCTCCTTCTCAGGCAACCTACTCTCTTGGAAGCTCCGCTTACCCCAAACCAGTCCAGCTCCCCCCACTCTCTGAGAATAATAATTGAATCAGTTACCAACTGCCCTATTGCTCCACTTAGCCGGAAGTACTTCCCTATATGTGTTGTCTTCCCCTATTAGAATGTAATCTCTACTATCAGGACCTTGTGTCACTTTTGAATTTGTATCTCCAGCACTAAGCAAAGTGTCTAGCATAAAGCACTTAGACTGGAGCGTACTGTAACAAAGTAATCAAAGTCTCTCCTTGTCAAGTCCCTCCATTTTGTATTAATTCTAAGACAGAACGTAAGGGTTTAAAAAACAAACAAACAAAAAACTATTTCTGATGTTAAAATTTTAATGCTTTCACCCTCTACTACTTTTGGAAGGGAACTGAGGTCGACAATTTTACTTCTATGGGCTCTGGGAGCCCAATGATGGGCTCTTCTAGTCTTCTGGATTAGTTAAAAGAAAATGTCAAATTATCTCACTATTATCCACTGGGTGGCAATATTTCTTTACTAAATATTACTTCAAGAATTTTTTTTTAATTCTAGGTTTTTAAAAGTATGGATTATGTGAATTTGTTGCTAAATACTGATGGTATTAACATATACCCACTCTGCTAGCCTTGAGTATATTCTCTTCTTAACTGCATCTGACTCTCATTGGTGGAAAGCATTTCTAAGCATTTGAATAGATTCCAGCACACATTACTCTGGCTCAGTATCCTCTAAATTTTCATGTCATAAATCAGACTGCTTAATGCATAAAAATAGAAAAGATCATTAACCTGATGAAATTTAAGGGATAAAAGTATGAATTCATTAAGATCTTTTTTGTTGTTGAAACTTTGGGATCATCATACATAAGGTTGAGGAATTTAGTAAAAGCAGACATAGTAAACAGAAAAAGGAAGTGGTTATAGAGTGTTAGGGAGAATAGAAAATAGGAAAAAGACAGGAATAAAACAATTGTGTTGATTGTTGTGTAGAGAGATTCTGGGATGCTTGGACATGATGCTTGTATGGATAGAGAATTCGGGAAGGGCCTTTTGGAGAGTTTCATCTTTGGAGTTAAGAGTAGTCTAGAATTTGGACATATCCTAGTGAACACTATCTCAATACTTCCAAGTTCCTCACAGGACATAATCTGCTTTTTATTTGTAGCATCCATTCAACATATAGTTCTTGATAGTCCCTGATGTTACAAGGTTCTTTTGTTTGTAGGTAGCAAGAATAAATTGGCACAAGTTTTAAAAATGAAAGAAACATCAGCTTATGTTAAAACCTATTTTTTGTCAACAATGGCAATAGCCTGTCTATTGAAGAGGACATAATGCATTGAGCCTTTGTTGAAGGAAGTACACACACATAAACCTACATATATAGAGAGACAGAAAGATAGAGAGATGGAGACAGAGACAGAGAGAGTGAAAGAGGGCTATCCCCCATCTTGTGAGAGCCAAACAGAAATAAAAGTAAATATATATGTGAGTGTACATATGTGGGGGAGGTTGTATAGTACACATATATGTACACATACAGACAATCTAGAGTGAAGGAGCTCTTCTATTAGGAGTAATGTAATTCAGTTCAACCAAAAGAAATCTCACCCAAGAGGAAATTTCCCAAAGTCTCTCTAGTATAGCAAGCTAGGGACTAATGCAAACTACCAACTTCTGTCATGTTGGCTTCTTCCCAGATTTTTTTTCCTTCAGAAAACTGAACTGGGTTGGTTTCTCTCTTTTCTCTTGAAAATGGAAGCCAAAAGCACCTGAAGAAACTATAATCTTGAAGAGACTCGAGTAACTCAAAAAATCTGAAAAGATCTCTTCTCCATACTCTTAGCAATTCCACCCCACCCCTCATTCAGGAGCACAGTACTGATGCAGAGAGAGTCCTATGCCAATGGGTTTTGGATTGCATATATTATAGATTCTGTCTACCTGTTTGTCTCTCTCAAGACACACATATGCTATGCAGACAAATATTACATAAATATAATACATTATATACAATATATTCTATCAGATTAAATATATATTTTTCTATCAGGTTAACTATAACCTTAGCTTCTCAGGGTATGCCCAGTTTTAACATGGAGAGGGACCAAGCCTTTGGGACACTATCAGTTTGCTCAACATGAAAGATGCACTCTACAAAATGAGCAGGATAGCTTCCTTCAATTGAATGTCTATATCTTTAAAATTAACAAGACTGTACCCTTTGCTCTTTTTTTGCTAATTTTTCAGCTATATTCTGCGACTTTCAGCCTGGATTCCATGAAATGGCCCAATAAGAGGGGAAGGATTTGCCTTCCCCTGCTCCTATTTATTTATTATTATATTCTATATTATTTATTATATTAGATATTTCATATAAATGTTTATTTATCATTATACTTATCTATATGTTTGTTATATATTAATTATTCATATTTATTATATGCATCTAAGAAATGTGTTGGAGATATTTATTTCTCTCATGTGTTGTTTGTTTTCCTGTTTCAGATTCCAGAGGTGAGCCTCATGGGACTGGGAGTTTGAGTCATGGAGATCTTGGAGCAAGGTTTGCAGACAGGGTGGTGAAGCTAGCCAGCCCAGTACCTTGTGAGGTCAGGATACCTGGAACTTGAGCCCAAGGAAGATTTTGGTAACCATTCTCTATAAGAACTGAGTTAATCTATTAAACTATTCAACTTTTCCCTCCCAAGAAACTGAGGTGGTGCAAAGCAAGGAGGATTGTGCTTCCCATTTTTTGGTGGGAAATAAGTTTATATATTTTTGATACCTTTTAAAATAAATATTCCATTGTATTTCATTTCTTTTGTTATATATAGGGCCTTGTTTGGAGTAAAATTGGATCCTTTGTTTTTGCAGGTACCCTTAGGGAATTCCTCTACCTCAGACTTTTGATTTTGGGGATGCCTCTGACTGTAAGATACTAGAGAAATCTGGGAAATTTCCTTTTAGGCTGTAAATGTACAGTTGTTTTTGTTTTGCTGTTGTTTTCTGGTGTTTCATCCTGTCAGTTCCATTGTTTTAATAAAGTTTTCATTTGTTGATCATGTGACTTTTGTATCATTGAATTATTAATAAGTATTGGTATACTGATTTATTCTATATTATTGTGTCCAGTAAAAGTACTTATATTTAGTTTGCTTGTGAAAAATTTGAAATCACTAGATTGCTTTTCAAGTAGAAATGCTCATATTATTTTTCTTAGATATTAATCTCCTGTTTGTCTTCTGTGAAAGCAAAATGTCCTATAGCTTCTTATAGTGAGAATGCCAAAACTAAAAACCAACAAGTAGCTGATGCTCTGCTACTTCTCTAACTGAACTGTCTTACCCTGATGAAAGAGTTCACAGTTGCATTTGGTTTGCCCGAACAGTTGCAAGGATCCATTGGTAAATTTGAGGTGTACTTTGGGAAGGGGACCTGGAGAAGATTTCCCCGATTAACGTGAATTTCCTATGCTTGAGAGACTAGAAGAGAATTTTAGAGTGCCCCAAGTAGAAAGATAAAATTTCTGTTTTGGTGTGCCCTGTTTGGAAAGATATTCTTTTTCTATAGACTCTAGTTGGATGGTTTTATGCATTGAGGAAATCACTGGAAATGATTCTACCTAGGATAGATTTCTCATTTCAGAAATGGGGAATGCCAAGTTGACTCCAGGTCACAAATCCTTGTGGAAGAGCTCCATGTAGATTAGAAAGCTCAGTATGGACCAGGTTGCTATATGAGAGAGAAGCCAGTTTTGTCTTTTCCCTTTTTTTTTCCTTGTTGATTGAGAAAGGTCCTATCAGGCTAATAAGGCTAAGTTAGCAAGGATATTTGGTAAATTTTGTAAAATGCTTGGTCTCCCTCTTCTCCCCTCTTCTTCATCTCTGGCATATGCTTTTTGCTACTATTTCCTTATTCACTCCAGTTTCACAATAAAACTAACCTTGAGCAATTTCATTTTGCTGCATCTCCTCCAGCAGATTTCCCCTTGTCTTTCCTACCCTATAACTGATTTTTCATCTACCTGTCTATTGGCCTATTCCCTACTGTTTAAAAATATTCCCATATCTCCTATATCCTTAAAAAATCTTCATTTGATCCTTCCACCTCTGCTATCATCCTGTCTCTTTTGCCTTTTCTAGCTAACCTCCCTGAAAATACAGGCTATAATAAATGCCTACTCTTTGCTTTCATTCTCTTCATAATCCCTTACAATCTCTTTACAATCTGTCTTTTGACCTATTATTCCACTGAAACTACTCTCTCTAATGATCTAATAATCTCTCAGTTACCAAATCTAATGACATTTTTCTCATTCCTCTTCTCCTTGACTACTCTGCAGTCTCTGACACTGTTGATCATTCTTTCTTCCTTGATAATCTCTTCTTTCTAGGTTTTCAGGACAACACTGTCCTCTTACCTATCTGACTTCTCTTTCTCTGTCTCCTTTGCTCCAGATAAAGCCCTCTAACTCTAGTTTTCTTTCTATCCTCCTCAGGGGGGAATGTGTTTTTATTTCATATGGAGAGTTTAGATTGTTTTAGGAAAAGAAGTTTACTGCCTCCTGGAATCCAAATGGAGATACCTGTGGAGGCCACATGGAGAACACATGCTGATCCAGGAGCCTAAGAGAGCAACCAGATGTGCAAAAATTTTGAACTTTGGGATTTTTTTTAATTCATTTGTCTGGTTTTAAATTCATTTGTCTTTCAAAATTCATTTGTTTTGTTAAATTCATCTGTTTTGTTTAAATGAATTTTATGTTTGTATCTATTTTATTGTGAAAAAAGGGGCCTGCCCCTTGAATATTTTTGTAAAAGAAGTGCCATTTGATTTTTTATATTGTAAAAATCATTACCATTCTCCCCTTGTATTGATGCATATACCCTTTATTTATTGTAAGTATAAATTTATTTATGTTTGTTATGATCCATTGGGGAGATTGGTCCTCCAAAGGATCACAAGGAGGAATGTGTCATTTGGAATTAATGTAAAGCCCTGGAAGACATCTCCCAGGGATCCCTGCTACAACTTCCCCTCATACCTCCCACTTACTTTATGGGAGGTGTCAGAGAAAGTATAAAAGGGAAAGTTTGATGTCTTTTCGCTCAACCCTGGAAGCTTAGCTCTCTCTATGCTGAAAGTTCCACTCTCTACCCTGAGACCCTGATCTCTCTCAGTGCCTTTTTTCCTTTCTTCCTACCTCCTAGTTTCCCCTAGACCTTCCCTTTCCTAATCTAAATAAAACCTAGCTATTCAAAACCCTAAAGTTGCTCTCTGATAATTTATTTGAGCCCCTGAAGAGCTCTGATCAATTTCCCCCTACTGGGTCTGGGGACCTACTACCTTCCTTTCCCTTCTTCTACCTTCCTCTCTCCTTTCTCCCATCCATCCTACCCTCCTACCTTCCTACCTTCACTTTCACCTCACAAATGAAAAGATAAAGTGTATACTAAGTATAGTACTTTACTTCCAAAGTTTATTCTTTTCTGTGTTTTTCTCTAATTTTGTTCCCTTCTCTTCAGCTCAAGTTTTATTTGCAGAACCATTACCCTTTCATCCTTACCCCAAATGAAAATCCTCCTCTTACTGAGTTATTACATTCACACACAAAAAACAGGTACACAGCGGCCATAACCAAAAACTATATGATTTATTATGAATGATTCTTTTTTGGTCTTTGAGTTTTGGTTGTTCAATGCATCAATAAGAGTTGTTATGTCCCTCAAAGTTGTTCTTCTTTACTATTGTCATTGTATAAATCATTCTCCTGGCCTTGCTCATATGATATATATCAGTGCATAAAAGTCTTCCCAGGTTTCTCTCAAGTGACTTTTTTCATCATTTCTTATAGTGTAAATCTATTACATTTGTAAATGAGCTTAAGAAGGAAATCGCAAACCACTCCAGTATCTTGGCCAAGAAAACCTCAAATGGGTTCAAAAGAGTTGGGCATAAATGCAAACCAATTTAACTACAATCATCTCAATTACTACTTCCTTGCTACAACTAAAAGTACTGCCACAATATTTTTGTAAATATGAATCTGTCACTTAGTTTAGTGAATTTTGAGGTATATTTACAAATTTCTCTTTAGAATTGCTCTATCAATTCATAGCTCTATCAACATTTTGTTAATCTTGTACCTGTTCTCCTTTCACTTCCTTGACAATTGCCATTTTCCAGTTTTGCCAAATTTATCAATGTAATTAATGTGAAATAGCACTTCAGAATATTCTTAATGTACATCTATCTAATCATTAGTAACTTGGACAACTGTTTCATATGGTTGTTGATATCTTACTTTTCTTCCTTTGAGAGACATGGCACTTTTTCTTATCTATGTGAATCAATCTCTTTATGTCCTAAATATTAGAGAAACTTGCTGATAAGATTTTTTCCCCAGGAAAATATCTTCATTCTGATTTTAAATCCATGGTTTTATTTATGCAAAATCTTTCTGGTTCTGTGCAATTAAAATTTATTTAATCTCTTACTTGAGATAGTTAGATGCCTGAGTGGATAGAGCACTGGGCCTGGAGTCAAGAAGTACTGAGTTTGGATCTAACCTCTGATACTAACTAGCTGTCTGATATTAACTACCTTGGGCAAGTCACTTAACCTGTTTGCCTTAATCCACTGGAGAAGAAAATGGTAAATCACTCTAGTACCTTTGCCAAGAAAAAAACATTGAGCAAAATGGCTCAAGGGAATCACAAAAAGTCATACACAACTGAACAACTAGCCTTTTGCTTGGATAGAACTCATCCCTATGCATAGTTATGAAAGGTCTCCCTGAAAGAGGTTTGACATTTTCCAATGGTTCAACATACAAAATGAATATCACTTTCGTATCTGAAATAATATTTTAAAATATACATTGCCATCTTGTTTTTTATTTCATCATAAGGACCCTTTGATTTTGCTTCCTTTGTATCTGTCTTATGGCATAAGTTGTGAGTCTAAGTATGAGGGACTGAGATGATGGCATTACTCTCTCTACAGTAATATAGAGAAATTAGGAAGATAGGAGAGTTTAGGGAGAAAGATAATATGAAAGAGTTTTGAGATTAAAAAATGGGAGAAGATGCATAGAGTTGCATAGAAGTAAATACAAAGAAACGTAATTTTTTCAGTAAAGGGAGAGTTAAGGTCCTTATCTCAGAGAAAGGAATACAACAGTTTCAACTAGGACAGACTACACTTCTTTGGAACACCATCTCATTCGTTCTTTATTCATTGTTTTTCCTTTGTTTTCTAAGAGCATCAATGACATCACAGGATGATGTCTTGATTTGCTTATGAAGTGGATTTAAGTGAGGTAGAGTGGGTCAAAGTCATTGGCCCTATTCTTTCCTCCATAGTCACTGAAGTCCAGTGGCAAGGCAAAAATTGTGATGACTGACAATGCCCCAGGATGCAGTGGATGACCTTGGTATTTTTTATGTTTTGATGTCTGCCCAAGCTCCAAGCACACCACAGCATCTGCTTCACCTGCCTTCATGACTGTTGGAACAAATTGTTAGCATTCACCCATTTTAGAAGTTTTCACACACTTGGGCCAGACATCCCTCTAATACTGATGGGTTTAAAGCCTAGATTTATTAACCTTGTTCTGTGTGAAACAGAAGAATAAAGAGGATATGTGTCAGTTGATCATAGGGTATGTGGAGGGAAGTAAGATATGAGGAGATTGGAAAGATGGGAAGGGATCTGGTTATATAAGACTTTGAATGATAAAAAGAGAATTTTATATTTGATGTTGGAAGTAACAAGAAGCCCCTGGGTTTATTGAACAGGGAAAGAAGTAGGAGATGGCCAAACTTGAGCTTTGGAAAGATCAATTTGATAGTCAAGGAGAGAATGGATTGTAGTGGATGACATTCAAGACAGAGAGACCAACCAGTAGTCTATTGAAATAGTGAAGGCATTTTTCCTCCATGAATTTTTCTTTAGTATAAGCAATGTCTTCTTTCACAACATTATGAACATGGGAATATCTCTGGTATAATAACAGATGTACAACCTATATCGTATTATCTACTGTTGTGGAGAAGGGGGAGGAGTGGGAAGGAGGGAGAGAACATGTATCACAAAATGTAAGAAAATGATAATTGAAAATTGTATGAACAAGTAGTCTGGAAAAAAATTAAAACCTTATTAAAAGAAAATAAGGTGAAAGCAAGAGGTGATAAGAGCCTGTACTTGGAAGGAGAGAAAGAGGTGTATAAGGAAAATATTATAAAGATAGAAATGATAGTACTTGACAACTGATTAGATCTGGGAGGTGAGAAAAAGAACGAAGAGTCTAAGATGATACCTAGGTTGTGAGTCTGGATGACTGTTACTTTACAGCAAAAGGAAAGCTAAAAAGAGGAATTAAGGGGTAAGATTGTGAATTCAGTTGTAGAAATTATGAATATAATATGTTTATGTAACATTCAATTTGAAAGCTCTAATAGAGGCAGGAAACTGAAGACTGGGAGAGAGGTTATGGCTAGATAAGTAAATCTGAGGGTCATAGATCTAGATGATAATTGAAATCATGTAAACTTGAGATATAGAATAGCGATATAATATAGAGGGAGAAGAGGACCTAGGGCATAGCCTTGGGGGAAACCTACAGTTAGTCACAGTGATATAGTTTGAAGATCCAGCAAAGGAGAAAGAGGAGTAGTCAAGGAGCTAAGAGAGATCCAGGAAAGATCAGTCATGAAAACTTAGAGGGGAAAGAGAATCTTTAAAAAAGAGGGCAATCAAGAGTGTCAAAATCAACACAAAATAAAAAAAGTGGTCCAGAAGAATGAAGATTGATTAAAGACCATACATTTTGCAATTAAGAGACTACTATTAGTACCTTGGTGAGAGAAGTTTTAGTTTAATGATGAGGTCAGAAGACAGTCTGCAAAGAGTTAGGAAATAAGTGAAAGAAAAGGAGTGGAGGCATCCAGTGTAGACAACTTTCTTAAGAACTTTAGCCTCAAAAAGGAGAAGAGATATTTGACAATAAATATCAAGAATGAATGGATCAAGTGACTTTTTTTTGAGGAGATTGAAAACATGGGCATGTTTGTAGGCAAAAGGAAAGTAGCCAGTAGACAGGAAGTGATTACAGGTTGTTGTGATAGTGGGGATGAAAGATGAGTAAAACTACTGGAGAAGATATAGTGGAATGAGATGAATCTTGCATGTAGAGAAATTTGCACTGGATTAGGGTGAGGTCAAAAAAGGGAGTTCATGGTGAATAGACTCAATTTTTTGGTAAAATATGAGACATTTTCTGCCAAGAGGGTGGGGTTAAATGGGAGCTATGGAAGATTTGAAGAAGGATGAAAAGGTTTGGAAAAGAAGCAATGGTAAGTGGAATAGTCAATTGATTAGGGAGGTAAAAAGGAATTTCCTTACCATATTGAGATCCCAGTTTATATTATGCAACATAAATTTGTAATGAATTCAGTCAGCATATTTTCATGATTTTCTACAGCTTCATTTAGCAGCACGTGAGCAAAAATGAAGGCAAGAGATAGGCACGATTTAATATTAGGGTTTATGAGGGCAAGAACTTTGATAATATAATGGTACAAGAGACTAGATTAAAAAAAAAAAGATAGTTGTAGAGTTGAACTATTTCATCAAGGGGTCTAAATGGGGAAGAGAAAAGAATGCAGACCCAATGTATAGCCTGGGAAAGAACTGCAGAGTGAAGGGATTAGAAATCACAATGAGGATAAAGAACAAGCTTTGCAAGGGAGAGGGAGAGGTAGAACAACCACGGATTGTATCATGAGATGAAGGAATTTTAGTTTACAAAAATGGATATGAAACATTTGTGGGCAAGATCAAGGGTGTGACCATTTCTATGTGCAGCTGTAGCGAATACTTTGAGGAATTGGAAAATTATAATATATAATATACTTATGATGAAGTCTCCTAGAGCAGAGATGTTAACCACAGCACTTGACCTCCAATATTCCTGACTGGGCCTTGAATTTGGGAAATATTTACAAAATAAATTGGAAAATACAATAAAGCATAGATAAGATTACAGTTTAAAATTAAATCAATATGTAACCAGCAAGAATCCTTATGTATAGTTTATTATTTATATTTAAGTTTGAAGCCACTGCCCTAGAGAACAGGAATTGAGGAAAAGATTGTGAGCCAGGTACTAAATTGACCAGTCTTGGAGGTTTGTAAACATTAGAACTAGCAGCATCTTGATTGGGTAATAAATATGGATACAATAAACCTAAAAGGAAGACAAGTCACTGAATGATTGTAGAGGGAAAGTGATAATGGAAAACAAAAAGAAACTCACCTCCTCCATCAAGATTAAGGTGTGCATGTAAGGGGAGTTTGTTAATAAGTGTAACATGCATAATAAGTAAAAGTGCAACTCATGCTGGAAAGGTTAATAAAGGAAACTGCACAACCAGGAGGGAGCCAGGTCTTAATGAGCTCAGAAAAATGGAGGGAGTGATAAAGAAGAAGGTTTGAGATGAAATCCAATTTGTTACCATGGAGCAGGGATTTCAGAGGGCATAATGGAAGAATTCAGTACCTTTAGGGTGAGAGGTTGAATTGAAGGGAATAGGAGTAAGGGAAAAGTCAATGGAGGGTGGCAAACAAGGATTCAGAATCATGGAATAGTGTGAGTATAACTGGTTATGTTAATCCTTTAAGAATTAGTTTAGGTAGATTATTATGGTCATTCCCCTTGCCTTAATAAGCATCTAACCTTAGCCCAGCTTAGAACCACTTACACCCATGAAAGTTCCTGAGAAGACTTGTCTCTTTCAGAAATGTGTTTTTTCCTTTGTCCTCTCTTCTCTTCTCCCCTCCCTTAGATGCTTTTGGAAGCATATCAGAGAGCTATTCTTGCCCTGGGCTAAAGTAGACTTGGGCTTGTGACCACTTGGCAAGAGATTACATTCTAGTCCTTGCTCTTCCCCTTACACCATTTAGCAACTGCACTTCCAAAGAGTGAAGCTTCTGCTTCAACCTCGTTCAGTATCCCACCTCATTCTCACCTCCATCCTTGCACCTTGTATAATGCCTAAGCCCTTGCTTTTTCATGAAGAAGAAGAAGAAGAAGAAGAAGAAGAAGAAGAAGAAGAAGAAGAAGATGATGATGATGATGATGATGATGATGATGATGATGATGATGATGATATTCCAGGGCATCTGGCATCTCCATGAATGGATGGGAAGGTAAGGAAGGTCAGGGTATGTGTGAAGGGGAAGACAAAGCAAGCCTGGTGGAGTTAGTTGGTCAGAGAAAATGCCACTTTGGAACACTCTGTAACCAGGATGTTAATCCAATCAGCAGTATCACCAAAGCCATATTTGTAGGGTTTAGGCTGGGATTTCACAGTCACTGTAGCGATCTCAGAGCACTGAAATCCCCATCATATATTAAAGTTGGCTAGAATTCCTCTGCTTTGCATAAAATCTCCAAACCATCTAATGGAGGATGCATTCAATTTTGAGGGAGATATTAAAGTTATTTACATCATTGAGTTCAAAAATGATAAAAGGTACTTGGTACCATACAAATATACCAGTTTTTATGAGTGGTATATAAACTTGTTTAAGTGAAATATATTTAATATGAATTTGCCATGAGAATCTTATTTTTTATTTTAAAAAGCAACTCTTAGAAAGTAGTATCTGGAATGAAAATAATCAAATATACATTTATTTCCCTGAATTCTAATAATTTCTTTGAATGATTGAAAGCTGAAAAATAGGTAAATCTAAGAAGTTATTCAGACTTCATGGAGTATACAACATAATATCTGCTTATTCAATTAGTGTTATATAATTTTATATTTTTTTTACTCTAATTGAGCAACATCTCAAAATATTTCACAATACTTAATTAACTTGGCAAAAAAAAAATCAGCCAGGTTACTAGTTCAGGAGGATACTCTGTTTTCTTGTCCTCTTCCATATGTATTACATGTGTGACATTGCATATTTATGAAACCAATAGGTGTGAATATATAAGTATATACTATATAGGAGGATACATACATGTATGTATGGACAAATATTTGTAATGGTAATTCTGAAAACTAAAACTTTAAATATAACTTCTTTATGGTTTTCCTTACTGAAGTGTAAACAATTATCTTAGGGCAATGTGAAAGGTCTATCTTCAGAATATTTTGATATTTAGTATCTTATGTCATTATTATGGTTAATGTATTATTTATTTTCCCTTATACTTCCAAAAAGAGAATTTTTGTCTATTCATGAAGTTAAAATCTGTATTATTATCCAATTAGGCATAAAACAAGAATTAGTTTAAAGGAGCAAAAAGAAAAAAATCCTAAGCAGACTGAATCTTTTTCATTAAGTTTCAGTGTTAGCATTTTGTTAAAAAAAAAAATACAACAGTATAATCCCTACAACTTCTTTTTAAAAATTGGAGTGAAAGACTACAGTTGCTTTTTAAAAGAGGAAGTCTTTAAGGAATACACAATTGTCTGTATACTAAGCATGTCATCTTAATTCTTTAAGACAATTCCCACAAATTAATCATGAATCTTTAAAACTAAAGTTCTCTGGATCCAAAAGCAGATATTAGATTAGATAATATAGTAATCATCTGAGAACATTGTGCAAGGTACAAGATTGGTTTACTAGTTTGTCTGACGATATCCAGAAGAAGACATCTTCACACTAGAATGTGCATTCTAAAAATAAAAAAAAATTAAAGAAGTAAAATCAGTGGTGTTATCACTATCTTCTTACCAGGCATCAAACTTATCAGAAATCAAAGCAAACTTTCAGAGACATGTTCAATGATCAGCACAGTAATAGTTTTTTCCATTTTTGCATGTTATTTGAGAACTATTTTATTCACTACCATTCAGAAATGCTCATTAGCAAGATAAGATAAGCAAGGAAACAGATGGTAGATGGCTAGTTATAATAATGATGATGAACATGATGATGTAATAATAATAATGAATCTTGGATGAGATAAGTAGTACCCAAAATACAAATGTGTCCATTGAATGAGGGTCAAAGGAGTTCTTCAAGAAGGGCTAGAAATAAAAAAGAATCAATGAAATAGAAGACGTTCCCCCAAATCCCTCCAATTATCCCATATCATACCCTTTATCATTAAGCTTTGTTGGCTTGACAGCTTGGTTAACTATCAATCCATTTATACTGAAGGAGGCAAGAAGTAGCTGTAATTCAAACTTATCATTTTTGATAGGAAAGGAATAGAGACAAAGAATACATTGAGTATTAATGGTTATCATTAAAGGTTGATCATTTGCTTGACTTATCAAATGATACTGTAATATATCAACCATCTGGCTTAAACTGTATTTGGGTGTGGGGGCAGTTTAGAAGGTAGGAAAATGCGTCCTGGCACTTTGGGCTGATCCAGAAGCAATAAAGCTACATTTGCAAGGACATTTGCAATAAAGCTACATTTGCAATATACTAATTCCCAGGACACAACTACTTTTGTGCAGTTTAAGAGAAGGAATGACAATGGCTTGTTGAGGGTTTGGATACTTTGAGAAAATAACTGACCTACTTCAGGTTATGAAAGATAATATTGTGTAGTGCCAAGAGCTGTAGAGTTTTAATTTCTGTTTTAGCATTTAGTAGCTATTTAACCTTCAGTCAAGTTTATTGATTTCTCTGAGGTTCAATTTCCTCATCTGGAGAATAGAATAATAATACTTGTAGTTTCTGTTTTCCAAGGTTGTTTTAAACTTAGATAAGACATGCAGCAGCAGCACTTTGTAAGTATAAAGTGGTATATTAATTTATGCTATTATTATATTTGCAGAAAAATGTTAAACTATAGAATCCATTAACAATATCAAGGTTCTTCTCAAGATCAAGTTTATAAATAAATAAGGAAATTAATTAGGGATCTGATTCAATGAGATGAGAATATTCCAAACTTTCCAATGAAATGAGTACCTTACATATAAATTCCTGAGTTTTCTAGGACTTGTCATTGTTGTTGACCAAGCTGGGAAAAATCACTCAACTTTTCTAAGCCTTTCTTTTTCACATTTGTAAAAATGGGAGCATTTGACTAGATGATCACTAAGGTATTATACACATTTAGAAATCTTCGAATCTTTTGCTTCCAATGTAGAGCATCTAATAAGGCTCTTCTACATCTAACTGTGACTTGAAGAATTTTGAAAAAGATAAAATTTTTTAAAGCACAAAGTACTTATAAAAGAGAAAGAAAGACAAATGTTTGATTTAAAACTTCCTAAGATGAAGCATATGGGATGTGATTAGGTTAATGAAAAGGTGTGACATTTTATCCCAAGTTTCAATTAGGAGAAAATTCCAACTAGAACTTCCCCAATTCAGAATGTACTACCTCAGGCTATAGTATATTCTTTACTTATGGAAGTTTTCAAGGGAAGGCTAGAAGACTATTTATTAGAGATACAATAGAAAAGATTCTCATTCAGGAATGAGTACTTTTATTTCCCTTCCAAATTCACAAATCTATACTGTCACAGTGGAACGTTAATAGGTAATACCCTTTCTCCCATCCTACAGACACCAGACCAAACTGTTGATGCCTCTACTTCTCATTCCCAGTTCACTTCAATCCATAGACCAACGACCACAATCCCAACAGTCATTGGTCAGAGACTGGACTGACCAGCATCCTTTTATTCTCCAAGGTCTTTGAAGTCTTAGTATCTGCCCTACTACTTTCCTTCTGCATCCTAAGTACTTCTTGGCCTTTCCATCTCCCATGAATCTGAACTGTTTCCTGTGTTTCTTTGCTAATTGGAGAATGAGCTTTTTGAAAGCAAGGTGTCTCTAGATTTTATATTTGCATTCTCATTATTTAACATAATGTTTCCAATCCATATAATAAATTGTTTGCATGAATAATTTCCTACTAAGAGTTACCTGTATCTTGGAGAGGTTTGAAGCACCAGGGTACTTCAGGGATGCTGGAATCAAAGCAACACCCTCTTTTATTGCATTGTTCTGCAGTGACTTCAGGGTAGCCACAGTCTACTCTGTCATTGGCTGGGATGGCACATTGGTTAGCAGCTGTTTCAAACAGAAATTTGAGTTAAATTTCCTGAGAAGTATTTTCTCTTTTTGTGGGGAATTTTGTATCCAACGCAATCCTAAATTCAAATTGTGATGATGCATTACAGCCATTAAACAGATCTTTAAAATACTATCCTTTTTTTCAAGTAAATAGTTAAAGAGAATCAAAAAAAATAATCTGTAAGGATCATGAGTGCTTAAAAGTTAGTGATCAAAAGTATTCCATGTAATAGTCTTAACTATTAAGTTTTTAGACAAAGATGTTATTTATCCTTTCTTTTTCTCATATGATGTTGTTAAACATCATACATGTAAAATACCTTTTTGTATATTAATCTGCCCAGCCATCTATAGCAATCTGATTTGCTTTTTTATAAGCTTAACAATTGAAATCTCACTCTAAAGTGTTTTGCTGAGAAATTTTCAGTCATTCCTTTGTTCCTTCATAATTTTTGTGGATAAAGGAAATATGAACCTCTTATCAGCATCCAAATATTTAGTCTCCTAGATTCTTTCATTTAAAATAGGCGGAAATGTTTAATGCACTGTTTTTTTGACACCGTTTCCCCTCATTTCACTGATTCAGAGTCTTCTCAGGGGAAAAACAAAGTCTGTCATTTAAAAATAGTTCTCTTGAATCCTCTTCTACCTAACTTACTTTCAAAATTAAGAATTTTCTTACTGTACTTAAAAAGAGAACACATCATCTTCCTGCATACCTCCTTTGTTTTGAGTCCCAACCTGCTTTGTTCCTTAGTACTCCTCCCAATAGATTACTGTCTTCACTATACTGTAAGAAGATGAGAGGATATACTCACATAAGCCAACATATTCACCAACTGCACTGGAGAACCCTAACATCAGGATAAATGTCACAACACAGAAACCTTTGAGCTCCATTGCAACCTGCAAACTTCTAAAGCTTGAAATCTTTAGAAATATGAAAAAAATTGCATAACAGTTTCATTTATACTTCTAGGTTTACACAGTAATTCAGGATGTTTATCTTAGGAGGAGTTTTTTTTTCTGTATGTTCTAGCCCCACCTCTTTATTATATGTGAATCCAAAAAGACCTCCAAATCAATTGTCTTGAGTAAAAATATGCTGTATTAAAGGACATGGAGAAGGAAATGGCAAACCACTCCAATATCCTTGCCAAAAAAGAAATCCAAATGGGTTCCTAAAAGGTCTGACACAACTGAGAATAACTGAATAAAAAATGAAGAAGAGATGGTATAAATAAAATTTTAGTGAATATTCTATTATATCAAAAGAGGGCATTGTCTCACAATCCATTCTTGATAATTTAATTATCACCTTTCAGGCAGCCCATTTGGAGTGATTATATTATCATGTAGGAATGAGGAAATGGCTTAGGGTATCAAGTCACCATAATTTTAGAGATGCTTTTTATGAACCAGGATTGTGGTCCTAGAGGCATTCTATTACATGTTGAGCATGCATTTTAATAGTCTTCTAGATCTGAAACTATATTAATGTGATCAAGCGGAGGACCCAATATTGAGTAATGCCTCCTGGTGTTATATGATGTTGAATTATTATATAATAATGGGGAAGGCAAAATAAACATTTTTATTAATGGAGAGGAGGTGAGTTTATTCCTCCCCAAATATAGAATACTAGTTAACTTGAATTTCTTTCATTTTTTTTAAATTATGCCACACAGTACACCTTCTCCTTATATTTCCTATAAAAAAATTCTATCTGGAACAAATTCCTTTGTACGATACCCATTATTTCTATGACTTGAACTGAAGGACAGTAAAAATTACTTTGGTTGGAGACAGGTTGGAGACAGTGTTGTAGAAAAGAGTAATAGACTAGGAGACAGGTGACCTGAGAACTAATTCCTGATATGTCACTAGACAACATGACCTGAGGCAACTTACTGCAACTCCCTAGATCTCAGTTTTCTCACCTTTATCTTTAAGGTGTTGCAACTTCTCTCCATCAGGCATCAGCTCCATAATTCCCTCCTCTTTTGTTTAGCTCTTTTGTTTAGCAGTCCTATAGTTAATTGAATAACTTTATCTAGAGGAAGTGCAAGGAGTAGAAATACATAAATACTGTCAGGGAAGATTTTAACTTGATCAAGAAATACATTATCCATGTACTTGGAGGAAAAAAGGATTCAAGTAGTAGCAAGACACCTGAGATCTTCCACTGAAGACATTTGCAATCTATTATTCTTTGAATTGGAAAGAAAAGAACTATTGCAAGATACAAGAAGCAATATTTCCTTCCAGTATCCTCTGAAACTCTTATTTGAGTACTGGAGCTAAGGGGATCGAAAAATTAAAAAAAAAAAATACAAAAACAGGCTTTTGAATACCATGGGCAGTGTTGGCCTAGAAATGTGATTTGGAGACAGAATTACACTTGAGGTGCTCTTTCCTGACAAGCCAGTTATTAGAATTGTTTCCCTGAGAAAGACTTGAAAAGAATAGGAGAAATGGAGGATTATAGATAGTTGCGGGGAACAGAATGGCAGCACAAATCTATAGAAAGTGCTAGATTTGGAATTCCGAGATCTTATTTGGATGAGGTGAATCATCTTGGAAAACTTAATGACCTTGGAAAAGACACACAAACTCTTGGAAACTTGGTTTCCCCATCTACTAAATTGGTGGAGTTGGACTAGATGATTTCCCAAGTCATACCAAGAAGTCAATAGAGCCTGCCATTTCATATGGCATGATAGTATTCCATTACAATCATATGTCAAAATGTACCCAGCCATTCTCAAATTAGGGAATGTCCCTTCAACTTCCAGATCTTTGCCATCACAAAAAGAACTGCTGTCAATAGCTTAAAACATAAATTTCTGCTTTCCTTGATCACATTAGTTTTGATTCTTAATTGACTAAATGTACATAAACATTTATAATCGTCAAACTCTAAAACTTAAATTTTATAGTGAAGTTGTCTTCAAAAAAGGAAATTGTATCAAAGACTACAAAAGATGAAGAAATATTATAAATGAAAGGGCCACTGGTTTTGGTGATAAGAAAGAAGGTCATTAATGACTTTGGAGAAAACTCCAAGAAGAGTTGTGGTAACAACCAGACTATAATGTCTTAGCAGTGAGCAGATTGTGTAGAAGTGGAAACAGCCAAATGTAGACTCTTTCAGAGTTTATGAATATAGGTAATAGAAAATCATGAATTATCTGCTAATCAGGGTTGGGTCATTTCCCTGCCAGTAAGCTGTTATGCTCTTCAGCTGTTTTGAGGTCACTGCCATACCTAGTAACATAATTTTCTACAGCACAGTGACTGTATCCCAGCTGCTGCATGGCTTCCAAAACCTTTGCAGATGATAAGGATTTAAATATATGTAATTTGCCTTGGCACAGCAATATACAGTGAGTTGGCAGAGTGCCTGTCATTCTTTTTTAAAAAACATATTAGCCAAGAGTTTAGTGGAAGAAACAAAAATGCTATCAAAATTGTTGAATTAGAACTCAGTGTCCAAGTAACAAGGTATGCAGAGAAGGGTTTATGCTTCTTGAATACTAGTTTATTATACCACTGATTGACTTAGAATCTTAAACAAATCTCTTAAACTTGCCATTTTTCAATTCACTTATCTGTCAAGTGATCTCTACCTAGCTATTCCTACAATAAAAGAACAAGACAAATGAGATTATAGAGAAAAATCTTTGGGCATATTCAAATCAATTCATTCAATCTTGGAATCATAAAGACTCTACGATGCAGAAAGCAATGTGCCAGATGTTTGGAATACAAAGACAACAGATTAAAACAATATTTGCCCTGAAATAATTTACATTTCCCAGGTGGGATATGGAGTAGGAGTGGAAATAGAATAGAAAATATATCTTGATGGGCAAATATAAAGTACATACATAGACATACAAAGTAATTTCAAGTGAAGGAAAGTCTTAAATGAGCAGATCAGGAAAGACAGAAGGAGAGGAAGAAATATGTTCCAAACAGAGTGGATCACCTGTGAAGAGCATGGATGCAGGAAATTGAATGTTCAATATTGGGAGCAGCAATTTTTTGCCTTTTCTTAAAAAGAATATCAAAGAGGTCAATTGGGATAAATACTTTTGTCATTTTCATGTCTTTTCTTTGTATGAGCAAAAACTTCTTAGACTTGAACATTTCTCTTTAATTTGGGTGGTTATCTGGTTTAGTTAGAATAAAGAATATATCCAACTTCAAGAGACTCATGACAAAAAGAGGCTATACTCCAATATAGATGAAACTATGGATTCTGAATACTAAATTGAAGCATATAATTCATTTTATTTTCTTCATGAATTTTTCTTGTATGAATGGCATGTCTTCTTTTACAACATGATTAATATGGAAATATGTATTGTATGATAGCACATGTATAATCTATATCATATTATCTCCTGTCACAGAGATGGGAGAGGAGAAAGAAAGCAAGTATATATGGATTGCAAAATGTTAACAAATTATCAATAAAATTATATCTACACATAATTTAGAAAAGAAAAACATAAAAAAAGGAAATTTTTAGAAAGAACAAATAACATATAAAAAGTATTATGAAATAAAACCTGAAATGAAGATAGGAATCAAATTTTGATGGACTTTGTGCAAGTGGAAAAATTTACCACACCTGAGCTAAATTCCTAGCATCCTTTTAAATACATCCTCATTTGATTTATAGGGGCTTGGGAGATAAATTTGGTTAAGACCCACGCTGCAGGGCTCTTTTTTGGGAGCTTGAGCTTTGCTTTGGTTAAAGTGTGGCAGGTGTGGGTCTCTGGCTCTGTGCTCTGCTCACTTAACTGAAGGAATCCCTTTCCCTCTCATTTTTGTTATTAAATCTTTTAATTTAAAATTATCTGGAGTATTTCATTCATTTTTACTCCTATGACTTTAGAGGCAAGCTAAAGATTATATATTTAATTATAAAGATAATGGGGTCTACTAATGATTTTGACTAGATGAGTGATGGTTGGGTGATTAAAAAAATAGATCCGGGAATAGAGGTTGCCTAAAATTTGTCTAAGTCATAAAGAACCCCTCTAAAGTTGCCTACAATTATTATCTCACTAGCTCAGTTTTCATTCATTTAAGAAACATTAATTATCTAATATATACAAAGCACTCTATGTTCTAGGAATACAAAAAGAAAAAACAATATTCCCTACCCTGAAGAAGCTTATAATCTAAAGGAAGTATGTAATATGTATAGAGTAAAGAAATATAAAATAATAAGAATTAATTTAAATAGGGAGAGATTGCTAATAACTAGAATGGGGAGAAATTTAGTAAAGGTTTCTTATAGACTACAAGCTGTGCACTAATGGAATATTCAGAAATTCTTTGAGTAAGAGGTGAGAGGAAAGTATATTAAAGGTATGGAGGATTATTCAGACAAAAGCAACATTGACATACACAAGATACAAATTGTGGAAAATCAGGAACAGCCAGAAGGTCAATTTCATTAAAACAGAGTTTGAGAATGTATGAAGTTTAATCATAAATCAGGATCAGATTGTGGAGATTTTAAAATGCTAGGCTAAGTATGTTGTATTTTTCCCTTAGAGGCAATAGGAAGCTTTGAAGATTTTTGAGTAGGGGAGTGATGGTCAAACCAGTATTATAGAAATATCAATTGGGCACCTGTGAAAAGAATAGTATGGATATAAGAGAGTCGGGAAGTAGGGAGACCAGTTCAGAATTTTTTGCAATAGTTAAGATAATAGGTGATAAAAGTGCCATCTGTGAGTAGCAAGAAAGAGGTTACATGTGAGAGTTGTTATAGAGGTACATTGACAATATGTGGCAAGTAACTAAATGTGGGACTGAAAGAGAGGGAAAAGTAAAAAATGACCCCAATGTTCCAAACCTAGGTAACTACAAAGATGGTATTGCCACCAATAGAAATGGAAAATTTTTAAGGAGAATTGGGTTTAGTGAGGAAATACTCAAGCTCTGTTTTGGAAGTGTTGAATATGAACTTCCAAAAAGGATATCCACATGAAAATGTCCATCAGTTAGTGGGTTATGTGGGAATTTAGGAAAGTGTTTAGGGTGCATATTTAAGTATCAGAATAAAATGCTTTGTTCAAGATAGAATTTACATAATTTTGTCCATCAATATTTGTGATATCAATTATATCACTGGTAAAGGGAATTTCTCTAGTGAGGAAATTCCATACCAATATAAGCCAACATTTTCTCTGTACTTTGTAATTTTAGGGAGTTGACCTGATGCAGAATTGTCAAACTCAAAGCCAGAAAAACTCTTCAGTGTGGCCAGAATAAAAATAATATAATTAAGAAATATTTTTAAACAAATAAAAAATAAAATACCACCCAGATAATGTTATTTTGAGATGTTTATTTTAAATCAACATGCAGTAGACCAAAAACAGAGAAAGAAAACTATAGACCAATCTCCTTAATGAAAATGGATACAAATTTTTAAAATAAAATACTAGCAAAAGGCTACAGCAAGTTATCTCAAGGATTATCCACTATGACCAGGTGAGATTTATACCAGGAATGCAAGGATGATTTAATATTAGGAAAACCAGCCACATAATTGACCATATCAATAATCAAACCAATAGAGATCACATGATGGTCTCAATAGAAGCAGAAAAAGTCTTTGACAAAATTCAACACCTATTCCTATTGAAAACAATAAGTATAGGAATAGAAGGGCTATTCCTCAAGATAATAAGCAGTATATATTTAAAGCCATCAGCAAGTATCATCTGCAATGGGAATAAGTTAGAAGCCTTCCCAATAAGATCAGGAGTGAAGCAAGGATGCCCATTATCACTTCTATTATTTAACATTGTATAGCAGTAACAATTAGAGAAGGAAAAGAAATTGAAGGGATTAAAATAGGCAATAAGGAAACCAAACTATTACTCTTTGCAGACGATATGATGGTATACTTAAAGAATCCTAGAAAATCAAGTAAAAGACTAGTGGAAATAATTAACAACTTTAGCAAAGTTGCAGGGTACAAGATAAACACTCATAAATCACAAGCATTTCTATATATTTCCAACAAAACTCAGCACCAGGAGTTAGAAAGAGAAATTCTATTTAAAATCACTCAACAAATATAGAAAATTTAGGATTTTGTCTACCAAGACAAACAGAGGAATTATATGAAAACAACTACAAAGCACTTTTCACATGACTAAAACTAGATCTAAATAACTGGAAAAACATTAATTGCTCATGGGTAGGACAAGCTAACATAATAAAAATTACAATCCTACCCAAATTGATCTACTTATTCAGTGCTTTACCTATCAAACCACCAAAAACCTTTTTTTATAAAATTAGAAAAAAATTATAACAAAGTTTATCTGGAGGGACAAGAGATCAAGAATATCAAGGGAAATAAATGAAAAAAAAGATGTGAAGGATGGGAGCTTAGCAGTACCAGATCTTAAACCATACTATAAAGCAGTGATCATCAAAACAATATGGTACTGGTTAAGAGACAGAAGGGTGGGTCAATGGAATAGACTAGGGGAAATGACCTTAGCAAACTAGTGTTTGATAAACCCAAAGATCCCAGCTTTGGGATCAATAACTCACTATTTGATGAAAAACTCTGGGAAAATTGGAAAATAGTAAGGTAAAAATTAGGTTTAGACCAACATCTTACACCCTATACCAAGATAAATTCAAAATGGGTAAATAACTTAAATATAAAGAGTAAAATCATAAATAAATTAGGTGAACATAGAATAGTATGCCTGTCAGTTCAGTGAGAAAGGAAGGAATTTAAGACTACTCAAGAGATAGAGAACATTACAAAATATAAAACGAATGACTTTGATTATATCAAATTAAAAAGGTTTTATACAAACAAAACCAATGCAACCAAAATTAGGAGAAAAACACACTGGAAGAACATTTTTATAACAAAACTCTCTGAAAAAGGTTTAATTTTCCAAATATATAAGGAACTAAGTCAATTGTACAAAAAAATCAAGTAATTCCCCAATTGATTAATGGGCAAGGGACATGAATAGGCAGGTTTCAAGAAATCAAAACTATCAATAAACACATGAAAAAGTGTTATAAGTCTCTCATAATTAGAGAAATGCAAATCAAAACAATTCTGAGGTACCACCTCATACCTAGCAGATTGGCCAATATGACAGTAAAGGAAAATAATAAATGTTGGAATGAATTTGGCAAAATTGGGACACTAATACACTGCTGGTGGAGTTGAGAATCAATCCAACCATTCTGGAAGGCAATTTGGAACTATGCCAAAAGGGTTTTAAAAGAGCACCTACCAGGCCCACTCTGAGCACCAGACCTGAGTCTCATTAAAGATGAGCAGCTGACTTCCGGGTTAAGATGGCGGCAGAGTAAAAAGCAGCCCTTAACCTCTCCTAACTGAAACATATAGGACTCCTCAAGGGGACATAAAAACAAATCCAGACAAACAGAGGGACTCCACACCAGGGCACAGCGTGGAAGGTATGTGGAATTGGGGCATTTCCATGCTATAAAGGGGTGAAACAGCTCTCACTAAATCACTGGTTGAGCAACCCCCCCCCCCATACACACACACCAGCTACAACGCCAAAGCCAGCTCAATAGAGCAAGTTTGGGGCACCCATTGAGTCATTAGCAGCTTCAGGGCCTATTCCTGAGAGCAGCAAGACTTAGGACCCCAAAAGGCTAAAGAACATACACAGACTTTGAGCGCAGACATTGAGCGCAGGCGCGGGTGGAGGCGGACACAGGCGTGCACACGTGAGAAAAGGCTCTGAAACCCTGAGTGGGGAAGCAGTGAAGAAGGGTCTACGACTGTGGAACCAGCTCCCTAAGACTTGTAAAGGAACCTCCCACAGAGGATCAAGCAAGGGGGTCCACCAGTGGGCTTGACCTTGAGAAGAACCAGACCTGAGAACTCAGGAACCTAAAGGGTGCAGACAGACCCTGAGCGCGAGGATAAAGCTGAGAAGGGGCTGGGCTAACAATGGCAACCCAGAATCAGAAAGCCCAGAAGAGAAAGATTAACAACAAGAAGAAGAAATCTTTAACACTCGACAACTTTTACACAGAGAAAATCCTGACAACTGAGCAAACAGAAGAAGAGAACAAACAAGCAAACATATCTGGACCCTCCCAAAATAATGAAAACAGGTCACAAGCTCTTGAAGAGTTCAAATCTGAGTTGATGAGAAAGTTGAAAAAGATTTGGCTAGAGAAATGGGAAATAGCTCAAAAGGAAATCAGGAAAGAAAATAACAGTTTAAAAGGCAGAATTTTGCAATTGGAAAGTGAGGCTCAGAAATCAAATGAACTGATAAGCAAATTGAACACCAGAAATGACCAGATTGAAAAGGAAAACCAGTCCCTAAAGGTTAGAATTGAGCAATTAGAAGCTAATGATCTCTCAAGACAGCAAGAACAAATAAAACAAAGTCAAAAGACTGAAAAAAATAGAAGGAAACATGAAATATCTCAATGAGAAAGTGACAGACCAAGAAAACCAGTCTAGAAGAGACAACTTAAGAATCATTGGTCTCCCTGAAAAAGCAGAAATTAATAGAAATTTGGACTCCATACTAAAAGAAATTATTCAGCAAAATTGCCCTGAAGTTCTACAACAAGAGGGCAATATAGACATTGAAAGGATCCATAGATCACCCTCTACACTAGACCCAGAAAAGACAACACACAGGAATATAATAGCCAAATTCAAGAGCTTCCAAGTAAAAGGAAAAATCTTACAAGAAGCCAGAAAGAGACAATTGAAATATCAAGGAGGACCAATCAGGATCACACAGGATCTGGCAGTCTCCATGCTAAAAGACCGCAAGGCTTGGAATATGATATTCAGAAAGGCAAGAGAACTTGGTCTTCAACCATGGATCAACTACCCATCAAAACTGACTATATATTTCCAGGGGAAAGTATTGGTATTCAACAAAATTGAAGATTTCCAAGTATTTGCACATAAAAGACCAGGACTAAATGGAAAGTTTGATATCCAACCACAAAAACCAAGAGAAACATGAAAAGGTAAATAAGAAACAGAGGGGAAAGAAAGAAAACTCATAATTTTTTAAATTTGATTCTTTAAGGGCTTCAAAAAGATCTAATTATCTGTATTCCTATGTGGAGAAATGCTATGTATAATTCTCTGTAGTGAATTCTATTCACTATTATAGTAATCAGAAGAATAATTCATAGGGAGAGGAGAGAATACTAAATGGTCTAAGATGACATGGGGGTGAGAAAGAGGGGGGGAATAGTAGGGGACACCAAGAGAAACTTGAGTGAATAAGAAAAATAGGATATTCTATTACACAAAAAGAGGGCATGAGAAGGGGAGGGGACAAATACTATTATAAGAAGGAGAGGAAGAGAGCATTAAGAGGTAATATTTAAACCTTACTCTCAGTGTGATCAACCCAGAGAGGGAAGAGTAGCTATATTATCCATTGGGATATAAAACTCTATCTAACCCTACTGAGAAAGTCAGAAGGGATAAACCAAGGGGAACAGGGGAGTGGGGAGGTCAAAAAAGGGAAGGGAGAAGAAGGGGGAGAGAATTCATTAGGCCTTTAAAAATAAAAAGAGGGGAATAATAAGGGAGGGGGTAGAAAGGGAAGTTAATCAAGGGAGGGGATAAGGGATACCAGCTTAAAGCAAAACACTGGTTTAAAAGGAAATAGTGTAAGAAGAAGGGGTAGGACTAGGGGAGGATACAAAAATGTCAGCAAATGTACAACTGATAATTATAACTCTGAATGTGAATGGGATGAACTCGCTCATAAAATGGAAGCAAATAGCAGAGTGGATTAGAAACCAAAATCCTACCATATGTTGTCTACAAGAAACACATATGAGGCAGGTGGACATACACAAGTTTAAGTTTAAGGGCTTCAGCAAAATCTTTTGGGCGTCAAATGAGAAAAAGAAGGCAGGAGTGGCTATTATGATTTCTGACAAAGCCAAAGTAAAAATAGATATGATTAAAAAAGACAGGGAAGGTCATTACATCCTGATTAAAGGCAGTATAAACAATGAGGAAATAACACTGCTCAATATGTATGCACCAAGTGGCATAGCATCCAGATTCATAAAGGAGAAAGTGGCAGAGCTCAAGAAGGAAATAGATAGGAATACCATAATAGTGGGAGATCTAAATATTCCTCTTTCAGATCTAGATAAATCAAACCAAAAAATAAATAAGAAAGAGGTAAGAGAGGTGAATGAAGTCCTAGAAAAATTAGATTTAATTGATATGTGGAGAAAAATAAATAGGGACAAAAAGCAATACACCTTTTGAGCTGCACATGGTACATACACAAAGATTGACCATGTAATAGGGCATAGAAACATTGCAAATGCAAAAGAGAATGTAACCTTCTCAGATCATAATGCAATAAAAATAATAATTAGTAAGGGCACCTGGACAGGCAAATCAAAAACCAATTGGAAATTGAACAATATGATTCTCCAAAACCAATTTGTCAAAGAAGAAATCATAGAAACAATCAACAATTTCATTGAAGAGAATGACAATGATGAGACATCCCACCAAACTCTGTGGGATGCAGCCAAGGCAGTACACAGGGGAAATTTATATCCTTGAGTGCATATATTAACAAATTAAGGAGGGCAGAGATTAATGAATTGGACATGCAACTCAAAAAACTAGAAAGCGAGCAAATTAAAAATCCCCAGATTAAAACTAAATTAGAAATACTAAAAATCAAGGGAGAAATTAATAAAATTGAAAGTAAAAGAACTATTGAATTAATAAATAAGACTAGAAGCTGGTATTTTGAAAAAAACAGATAAAATAGACAAAGTACTGGTCAATCTATTTAAAAAAAGGAAAGAAGAAAACCAAATTGACAGTATCAAAGATGAAAAGGGAGACCTCACCTGTAATGAAGGGGAAATTAAGGCAATCATTAAAAACTATTTTGCCCAATTATGTGGCAATAAATATAATAATTTAGGAGATATGGATGAATATCTACAAAAATATAAATTGCCTAGATTAACAGCAGAAGAAATAGAATACCTAAATAATCCCATATCAGAAAAAGAAATTGAACAATCCATCAAAAAACTCCCTAAGAAAAAATCACCAGGGCCTGATGGATTCACAAGTGAATTCTCTCAGAAATTCAAAGAGCAACTAATCCCAATACTAGACAAATTATTTGATATGATAAGCGAGGAAGGAGTCCTACAAAATTCCTTTTATGACACAAATATGGTACTGATTCCAAAGCCAGGGAGATCAAAAACAGAGAAAGACCAATCTCCCTAATGAACATAGATGCAAAAATCTTAAACAGAATACTAGCAAAGAGACTCCAGCAAGTAATTAAGAAGATCATATACCATGATCAGGTGGGATTTATACCAGGAATGCAAGGATGGTTCAACATTAGGAAAACCATCCACATAATTGACCATATCAACAGTCTAACAAACAAAAATCACATGATTATCTCAATAGATGCTGAAAAAGCCTTTGACAAAATACAGCATCCATTCCTATTGAAAACATTGAAAAGTATAGGAATAGAAGGACCTTTCCTAAAAATAATAAACAGTATATACCTAAAACCATCAACAAACATCATATGCAATGGGGATAAATTAGAAGCCTTCCCAATAAGATCAGGAGTGAAACAAGGATGCCCATTATCACCTCTATTATTCAACATAGTACTAGAAACACTAGCAGTTGCAATTAGAGAAGAAAAAGAAATTGAAGGTATCAAAATAGGCAATGAGGAGACTAAGCTATCACTCTTTGCAGATGATATGATGGTCTACTTAAAAAATCCTAGAGAATCAACTAAGAAGCTGGTAGAAATAATCAACAACTTTAGCAAAGTTGCAGGATACAAAATAAATGCACATAAATCATCAGCTTTTCTATATATTTCCAACACATTAGAGCAGCAAGAGGTAGAAAGAGAAACACCATTTAAAATCACCCTAGACAATATAAAATACTTAGGAATCTATCTTCCAAAACAAACACAGCAATTATATGAAACCAACTACAAAACACTTTCCAAACAAATAAAACTGGATCTCAACAATTGGAAAGCCATTAATTGCTCATGGGTAGGATGAGCTAACATAATAAAAATGACCATTCTACCCAAATTAATTTACCTATTTAGCACCATACCTATCAAATTACCAAAAAACTTCTTTACTGAATTAGGAAAAACTATAACAAATTTCATTTGGAATAACAAAAGATCAAGAATATCAAGGGAAATAATGGGAAAAAAGGGGAAGGAAGGGGGCCTAGCAGTACCAGATATTAAACTATACTATAAAGCAGCAGTCATCAAAACAATATGGTACTGGCTAAGAGACAGAAGGGAGGATCAGTGGAATAGACTTGGGGTTAATGACATCAGCAAGACAGTATATGATAAACCCAAAGAGCCCAACTTTTGGGACATGAATCCACTATTTGACAAAAACTGCTGGGAAATTTGGAAAACAATATGGGACAGATTAGGTTTAGATCAACATCTCACACCATACACCAAGATAAATTCAGAATGGGTGAATGACTTGAATATATAGAGGGAAACTATAAATAAGTTAAGTGAACACAAAATAGTGTGTACCTGTCAGATCTCTGGGAAAGGAAAGATTTTAAAACCAAGCAAGAGTTAGAGAAAATTACAAAATGTAAATTAAATGGTTTTGATTACATTAAACTAAAAAGCTTTTGTACAAACAAAAACAATGTAGTCAAAATCAGAAGGGAAACAACAAATTGGGAAAAAATCTTTATAATTAAAAACTCTGACAGGGGTCTAATTACTCAAATATATAAGGAGTTAAATCAGTTGTATAAAAAATCAAGCCATTCTCCAATTGATAAATGGGCAAGAGACATGAATAGGCAATTTTCAGGTAAAGAAATCAAAACTATCAATAAGCACATGAGAAAGTGTTCTAAATCTCTAATAATTAGAGAAATGCAAATCAAAACAACTCTGAGATATCACCTCACACCTACCAGATTGGCTAAAATGAAAGAAAGGGAGAGTAATGAATGCTAGAAGGGATGTGGCAAAACTGGGACATTAATTGATGCATTGCTGGTGGAGTTGTGAACTGATCCAACCATTCTGGATGGCAATTTGGAACTATGCTCAAAGGGTTATAAAAGAATGCCTGCCCTTTGATCCAGCCATACCATTGTTGGGTTTGTACCCCAAAGAGATCATAAATAAACAGACTTGTATGAAAATATTTATATCTATGCTTTTTGTGGTGGAAAAAACTGGAAAAGGAGGGTATGCCCTTCAATTGGGGAATGGCTGAACAAATTGTGGTATATGCTGGTGATGGAATACTATTGTGCTAAATGGAATAATAAACTAGAGGAGTTCCAGGTGAACTGGAAAGACCTCCAGGAACTGATCCAGAGTGAAAGGAGCAGAGCCAGAAGAACACTGTACACAGAGACTGATATAATATGGTAAAATCGAATGTAATGGACTTCTTTACCAGCAGCAATGCAATGACCCAGGACAATTCTGAGGGATTTATGATAAAGAATACTACCCACATTCAGAGGAAGAACTGCAGGTGAGGAAACAGAAGAAAAACAACTGCTTGAACGCATGGGTTGAGGTGGACATGATTGGGGATGTAGACTTGAAACTACCACACCAATGCAACTAACAACAATTTGGAAATAGGTCTTGATCAATGACACATGTTAAAACCAGTGGAAATGTGCATTGGCCATGGATGGGGGGATTGCAGGGGGTGAAGGGGAAAGTAGGAGCATGGATCATGTAAGCATGTTAAAAATTATTATTAATAAAAAATTTTTTAAAAAAGAAAGAACCAAAAAAGATGAGCAGCTAAGTGAGAAGGGGCCTTCGGTCCCTCCTGGATGCACTTTGGCTCCAAACTTCCCCAACTGAGGGAGGGTATCCCAGCAACCTGAGCCATTGGACTGAGATTGGGTTAGCTTCAATCGATCTGCCCTATGATGGGACAGGAATGGGGTGTGGGTAGTAAACTAGTGGATGATGCCCTGTACATCCCATTGCTTAGCAGCCCAGACTGAGAAGGGGAAAACAAGGACATGAAAATATGCATAGAATAAATGGTCTTCTTTCTCTTGGATACAAAAAAAAAAAAAAAGAACACCATCCCAAAGGGCCATACCACTGCTGGGTTTGTACCCCAAAGAGATAATAGGGAAAAATATTTGTACAAAAATATTCATAGCTGTGCTCTTTGTAGTGACAAAAAAATGAGGGGGTGTCCATTGATTGGGAAATGGCTGAACAAATTGTGATATCTGATGGTGATGGAATACTATTGTGCTAATAGAAATAATGAACTGGAGTAATTCCATGTGTACTGGAAAGACCTCCAGGAATTGATGCAGAGTGAAATGAGCAGAACCAGGAGAATATTGCACACAGAGACTGATACATTATGATACAATCAAATGTAATAGACTTTTCTACTAGCAGCAATGCAATGAACCAGGACAATTCTGAGGAACTTATTAGAAAGAACACTATCCACATCCAGAGAAAGAACTGTGGGAATGGAAATGTAGAAGAAAAACATGTGATCAATCACATAGTTTGATGGGGATATAATTAGGGTTTTGATGTTAAAGAATCACTCTACTGCAAATATGAATAACATTTGTAATGCAGGGTTGCTAGCAGAAGCCTTTTGCTTTGCAAATTCAACTGCAAGCAGCCCTGGCAGTTAGGGATTTTAGAATGTTCAGAAAGGCAGTTGGAGCCTGAAGCTATAAATAGTGCTGAAGTTCCAACTGAGGGGCTTTTACCTTTTGGCTTGGGCCTTGGCCTGTGGATTGTCTTTGGGTATTTGGACCTAGCTGATTTCTCTGGACCTCTCCCTGATCTCTCCATTACATCCCTGATATTTCCCCTGAATTTCCCTTTGGGTCCTGGAAGGGTGGGCTTGGTGATTGGACATCGTGGGTTTAGTTTCTGTAGGCAGGTAGGGCATCCTAAAACAAGCCACCCCTAATTTAGTGATTTGATAAATACTTTACTTCAAAGGCAGTCAAACCTTCCTGAGTGGGAGAGCAGGCCTCTCTCAGTCTAACCCTCTCCTGTGACCCATTCCCCAGCACCAGCCTTCTCCCTAGCAGCAGTTATAAAAACCTGAAACCTCTTTCCCTCTGATTATCCCTGACATTAATAAATCCCTTTGGTTACCTATACAAAGCCTCTGGTGAATGATTGTATTGAAGATTAAGGCAAAGGCTGAAGAGGGAAGAATTATTTTCCTTTTATTTTCTTGGGGGAAACCTACCCATCCATCTTGGGCAGGAAGTACCTAGCAGAGACTTCCTACAGACATCAATTTCACAGACAGGGAGGAGCCTTTGACTCCTCCCTTGAGGGACTTTAGAAATTAACAAGGGAAACCTCTAGCCTGATCTAAACTTTTCTGGCTGACCCAATTCCTCTTGTACCGTAGAGATACTTTCCCTGCCTTGAAGAACCTAGCCTATTTCCTCTCAGTATCCTCTGTCTCTAGCCTCGGCGAATAAACCTGTTTGAGCTGCCCTCCTGAATACTCCCATCCATTCCCCTACCATTCTATATACAACCCATTCATCCTTTCATTACTCACTGTGTAAATAGAATTAGCTCTAGTCCATTCTATAGTCAAAACTCTACCTACCTGAGATGAGGTCATTCCTACCTTCCTTAGTGGGGAGGGGAGACGAGTTACCAACACGTGACAATAAGTAACAAATCAAGAACAAGGGACTGCCCTTTGGGCAGTCCAAATCAGTGTAGAGACTGCCATTCGTCCGCTTGAATTAGAGGTGGACCCACGGGAAGTGACGAAAGACACTATCTCTTTAAGTATGTTGGTTACTTCCTGTGGAGGCAGTTCCCGCCTTGAACTTGGTGCTGAAGGAGCTCCTGAGACCTCAGGCAGCTTCTACTCTGTATTGTCACGTGGGTAAGTTAGGCTGACTTCCTTGGCCTACCTAGGCCGCTTCTAAACTCTGCCTTAAGTAGGCACTAGCCTATCTGGTTGCTAGGCCTTGAGGCTTGCAGCTTCATTTATTTAGCCTTTTAACCTTCTCTCTCCATCCAGGCCTCCGCAGGCCTGGACTAGCCTCTCCCTTTCTCTTTATTCCTATACCTTTACCTTCCTAATTGTAAATAAACTGCCTTAACCAGATGCTGACTTGGGTCAGATTTAATTACGGAATCAACCTGAATTGTTGATTCCTGGAGGCTACACTTTAAATATATATCTATAAAATACCTAAAATCTCCCTTTTACATCACCTAACCCCTTTACTCCTCCTATACCAAGATTGCCTATTCATTCCCTTAACTCAGCCTTCACCCTTTATCCCTGTTATTCCTCTCCATTATCAACATTTTGCCTTCTGCATAACACATGGAAATAAGTTTTGAACAATGATACATGTATAACTCAGTGGAATTGCTTGTCAGCTCTGGGAGGGGCGAGGAAAGAAGAGCGGGAGAATCATGAATCATGGGAAAATATTCAAAATTAAAAAAATAAAAATAAATCAACATGCAGCCATTTCTATTTGAGTTTAATACTACTAGGAGCTGACTAGTTAAGTGAATTGCCCTTGGGTCACAACCAGCCTCCCTCAGAGGTGAAATTGAATGCAGGTCATTCTGGCTTTGAGGCTAGCAACCTTTCCTGTCTATTGTGCCACATCAAAAGCATGACCTAAATATTACATATAAATATTACAGAGACATTGAACATGTAGTATTCTATTTGTCATCAGGTACATATGCTATTGCAGCAATAAAAGTTTATATTCATGCAATTGTCACCCTGAAACTAGGATCCTGAAAGGAATATAAAATTTTTTATAGCTTACCATAGCTGATAACTTTGCCAAATGCATCTGCAGCATACCAACCCCTTTCACACACACCCACCAGAGAAGTCTCATGTTCAAATTCAGACTGGTTTAGTTTAGCAAGGAACTAAACATCTCTATGCCATCCTGTTTTGTTTTATTTTTTATGCTTATGAATTATTCCAGCCAGATAACTTAAGACTGGATCATAAAACATAAAGAATTTTTTTTTGCGCCAGTGTTACTCTCTTCTTTGAATGAAGTCATGAACCAAAATCCAAACCTGATACAATGGGGATCTCTTACTTTGGGGAGCTGCTGCTCTTTTTAGGGATGTCAGATATTTGAGATCTCTAAAATTCACCTTTCTGAGCTTATTTATCCTCCTCTTTTAACCAACCTGGACTATTGGTCATTTTAAAACATGTAGTTGGGATTTCTTTTGTATGTAGATAAAACTAGATGGCCACTGATGCCCCCTTTTAACTCTAAATTTCTATAGTTCTGTAATTCTGCCTCCATGACTTTACTTAATACTGTCTTTACTCTACCTAACTCAATATGAAATTTTCTCTATCTGGTATGTTTTATTCCATTTCTCTGTTTATTGACAAAGCCAATCTCAAATGCCATCTATTTCATGAATTATTCCCAGATTACACAAAACACACTTAACACTTAAGGATTTCTCTTATCATATTAATAATATTTCATCATTATAGTGCAGAAAAAGAGCATGAGCTTTAGAATCAGAGAACATGAATCTGATTTCCTTCTCGATTATTTTTTAGGCCTGTGTCTCTGACTATTTAAATCACTCTCTCTGAAATAGCTTCCTTATTATGTAAAACAAAGTCCATAATTCTTTTCTCAGATACTTCATAGTTATGGTGTTAATACAATGAGATAATGAATAGAAAGGTAGGATGACATAGTGTAAAAAAGTGTTAGATTTGGAATCAAAAGGCATTAGGTTCAAACTCAAGCTCTATTAATTGTGTGACCTGTTTAGAGTCACTTAAAATTTTTATTTCTCATCTGTAAATTAAGAGACTAAATTAATGACCTCCTAGGTTAACAGTCCTATTTTAAGAAAACTATTCAAGTAATAAATGAGATTATATTTGAAGTTATATCATCAAGAATTATTATTCTAATTGATGTGTTTTTTATTTTCATTATTAGTGCAGGAACAGTGTCTTATTCAACTTTGTTTATCTTATCTTTATTTATCTGTCCATCTAAGTACCTACCACAGTGTTTTGCCCATAATAGGTACCCAGTCGCCATCAACACCAATAACAACTGCTAACCAACTGTCACTTAGAGGTCATCAGGCAAACTAGTCTAGGTGCCCTGAGAAAGAAATGAAAAATATCATGTGGTAGACTGGTCAGACCACCATCACTTCCTGAATATTACTTCCCCTCAGTCCTGATGGGGATAACCCAAGACTCCAAGCTCAAAAGACCAAGGATTAGCAGCGTAAGCCTGGTCACTCACAATCATTCTCCTGGGAAACAACCTTTGTTCAGACATGACCAAGTCACATAGCCATTGTATATTCTTCAGCCCAGACCTTAACAACTACTTAAGACCTAGAAAAAGAAAGTTCCTAAGACCCAAATTCTTGATATTTCCAAGTGATGCAGAATTTTAAAAAAGAATTGTATTTATCATGGAAATTACACTTTAATTAGATGCATTACTATCCTAAAGATTACTGAGTGTAAAAGGGAATTCTTTGTTCTCTTTGTCCATTTTGAGTTTACACTTGTGAAAGGGAGTCCTTTATTCCCTTTGTCTATTTTGAGTTAACATTTTGGTTAACAATAACTTAAGTACCCCTACTTAGTGCCTCACCAGATTGTGAAGACAGGATTAAATCTCCTTTGTCTACTTTTGAAATGAATCAACAAAAGCTTGACCATCCTACTTAGCACTAGGTAGAGGAGCTCTCCACCTTTCACCTCAATCAGCCAGGAATCTGTGAACCCTTTTGATGAGTATTCACCTGTCCAGAAGATGAGAATTGGTTCCCACAAACACTGCCCCCTGGGTAATGCTGGGCAATTTGGAAGCTGTGGTTGGCCCTTGTGAAAAGGGGAAGGGACAAGAGGCCTCTATAAAAGGCCCTGAATTTCTGGGGCTGGGGAAGTCGACCCCAAGAAGGAAGTTAGCTTCAAGAAGGAGTTGGACTTCAAGAAGCTTAAGGAAAAAGGTTGGCTCAAGGAAGAAAGTCAGCCTCAGGAGTTACCTTCAGCTCAACTCATCATCCTGGCCTGTCTCTTGGAGGAAACTTGGGTGAGTGGAGCTGGCTTTCCCTTCCTGTCTTCTGGAGAGAGTTTAATTCCTGTTGAAGGTCAACAAGACCTGGTTGAGTTGAGCACCAGAGCAATATTTGGTTAGATAGGCTAATGTCTTCTCTACCCATTTGTATTTCTCTGCTTTCACTCTTTCTACCTCTTTTGTGAATAAAAGCTATTAAAGTCATTTCAACTTTGAGCAATAATACTTTGAATCAGCAACCACCATTATTATTTATGATCTTCATATATTTTAGTCAAACCATTAAAATTTAATTCCTACATGAGACATTTAATTGTCTTACAGGCAAAAACATATCTTCTGTGTTGTTTCACCCATTAGAATGTGAATTCCTTGAGAGTAGAGTCTATCTTGCTTTTTCTGTTTTTATTCCCAACTTTTAGCAAAGTGCTTTGCATATAGTAAATGCTTAAATGCTTTTTAATTCATTAATTCATTAAATGTTTGTTAAATGTAATCATGTAGGGGGCAGCTGGGTAGTTCAGTGGATTGAGAGCCAGGCCTAGAAACCAGAGGTCCTGGGTTCAAAACTGTCCTCAGATACTTCTTAGCTGTGTGATGCTGGGCAGGTCACTTAAACCACATTGCCTAGCCCTTACCACTCTTCTGTCTTGGAACCACTACACAGTATTGATTCTAAGATGAAAGGTAAGGGTTTTACTAAAAAATGTAATGATGTATAAAATATGAATGTATAGTAATTACAATGATTAATATGCATTTTTTCATTGTTTTGCAATAAGGCTATATGAATTCATACTTTTTAGCTTTTGTGTCTTTAAAAAGCCAACGGGGAGCAGCTATGTAACAAAGTGGATAGAACTCCAGCTTGGAGTCAGGAGGATTTAGGCTCAAATCTGGCACTGACACTTCCTAGCTGTGTGACCTTGGGCAAGTCATTTATCTCTTGCCATTCTTCTGTCTTAGAATTAATACTAATCCAGAAATTAAGGATTTCAAAAAATCCTATGGAAGAAATAAATTTTGCTAGTTCCATAACTTTGGCCACATTGTTCTATGACTGAAATATGTGTCCTCTCTTTTTTGCTTATTGAATTTCTTTCTGACTTGTCAAGCCCAGATCAAATGTTGTCTTTTACATTGGAGACTTTAATGATCCCTTAGACCCTACAAAGCACTTTTTGTGCATTTCATCAATTATTATTAATTTATATTTGACTTATTTTTTCAAAATAGCATGTTGTTTTACTAATCTATAAACTCTGTGATGAATTAAGCCATTATATCTCACTTGGGATTTAGCAAAACATTATACACATAGTAGATATTTAATGAAAGTTTAGTGAATTGAATTGAACTAAAATTTTGCTCACTTTTCCTGCCCATTTTCCTCTTTCTCTTCCCTTTGTAGGCCTCTTCCTCAGGTTCTAGAGAATAAGGAGGTTTTAAAAGAAAAATCAGCTTCAAGTGTTCTTAGTAGGATGGACCTCTGGATTACAAGGAATTCAAGATCCAGTCATTTGAAATACATCATTAGCTAAATAAAATGAGCATAATGAGATGTTTCTATGCCATAAACTGGACTACTTTTCAGTATCAGTCAAAAAGGCCACACTATGCTAGCTATAATTTAAATAAGATGGGGGCTATGGAAAACATGAAAGGTCCCTGAAGAAAATTAAATTACCATTGTTTAGGAAACTTGCAGGGGAATTCCAGAACTATACTTTTCCTTGTTCAACTCCCCCACCCATTTATACTTCTATTTTTGTCTATTAAAACATATCTAAAAATGTAACTGTCTGGATGGCATTAATTTGTCTTTTCTTTCCCACACATTAGGGGAAGCTAGAGTAAGATGATGGAAAGAATATCATCAGGAGAACTTCAGTATGAAAGATCATACACACATAACATGGTCTTTTGCTAGATGAACAATAATCATAGCAAAGCCAGGCAACCTAGAAGTCCTTTTTAATTTCTTTTAAAGTTGCAGATATACACCACCCCCATAAAATATCCAGAAATCATGTCAATGCCTGGTTAAATAGGTAAGAAATAACATTTTTGTTGGAGGAGGGTCCCCTATAGATTCCAACACGTCTGTTAACTAGTAATCTTAAAGAATTAACTAGAAGGGGGAGGGAGGTAGTTTAATAGATTGAGAGCCAGACTTAGGGATGGGAGTTCCTGATTTCAAACGTTCTTCCTAGCTGGGTGACCCTGGGCAAGTCACTTAACCCCAAATGTCCAGTGCCTATTGCTCTTCTGCCTTTGAACCAATAAATCTAGAGCACTAAATATGTGCCTCTGCTGGTCACATATTTATCTTGGGTCAGAGTGTAGAATACTTGAATCATGCCATATTGTTTCAGTATTAATCATCTCCCCAGCATCACCGAAAATAAAAAAAGTCAAACATAAATCTAAAACATTTTAAAGTCTAAAAGGAATTTACATTTTTGGAACTTTAAAACAAATATATAAGTCTATTTTTTCTTAAAAAGAACCCTGTGAAGTCAAGTATAACTTCTTTGAATGCATGTAGACTATGAATAAGGGAGCAAAGAATTTTTAAACATTTATTAATATTCATTTTTAACATGGTTACATGATTAATGCTCCTACTTTCCCCTTCACCCCTGCTCTCCCCCCACCCATGACCAATGCACATTTCCACTGGTTTTAACATGTGTCATTGATCAAGACCTATTTCCAAATTGTTGTTAGTTGCATTGGTGTGGTAGTTTCAAGTCTACATCCCCAATCATGTCCACCTCAACCCATGCGTTCAAGCAGTTGTTTTTCTTCTATGTTTCCTCTCCTGCAGTTCTTCCTCTGAATGTGGGTAGCATTCTTTATCAGAAATCCCTCAGAGCTGTCCTGTGTCATTGCATTGCTGCTGGTACAGAAGTCCATTACATTCGATTTTACCATAGTATATCAGTCTCTGTGTACAATGTTCTTCTGGCTCTGCTCCTTTCACTCTGGATCAATTCCTGGAGGTCTTTCCAGTTCACATGGAATTCCTCCATTTTGTTATTCCTTTGAGCACAATAGTATTCCATCACCAACATATACCACAATTTGTTCAGTCATTCCCCAATTGAAGGGCATACCCTTCTTTTCCAGTTTTTTGCCACCACAAAAAGCGCAGATATAAATATTTTCGTACAAGTCTGTTTATCTATGATCTCTTTGGGGTACAAACCCAACAATGGTATGGCTGGATCAAAGGGCAGGCATTCTTTTATAACCCTTTGAGCATAGTTCCAAATTGCCATCCAGAATGGTTGGATCAGTTCACAACTCCACCAGCAATGCATTAATTAATGTCCCAGTTTTGCCACATCCCTTCTAGCATTCATTACTCTCCCCTTCTTTCATTTTAGCCAATCTGGTAGGTGTGAGGTGATACCTCAGAGTTGTTTTGATTTGCATTTCTCTAATTATTAGAGATTTAGAACACTTTCTCATGTGCTTATTGATACTTTTGATTTCTTTACCTGAAAATTGCCTATTCATGTCTCTTGCCCATTTATCAATTGGGGAATGGCTTGATTTTTTATACAATTGATTTAACTCCTTGTATATTTGAGTAATTAGACCGTTGTCAGAGATTTCTGTTATAAAGATTTTTTCCCAATTTGTTGTTTTCCTTCTGATTTTGACTACATTGTTTTGGTTTATACAAGAGCTTTTTAGTTTAATATAACCAAAGCCATTTAATTTACATTTTGTAATTTTCTCTAACTTTTGCTTGGTTTTAAAATCTTTCCTTTTCCAGAGATCTGACAAGTATACTATTTTGTGTTCACTTAACTTATTTATAGTTTCCCTCTTTATATTCAAGTCATTCACCCATTCTGAATTTATCTTGGTGTATGGTGTGAGATGTTGATCTAAACCTAATCTGTCCCATATTGTTTTCCAAATTTCCCAGCAGTTTTTGTCAAATAGTGGATTCATGTCCCAAAAGTTGGGCTTTTTGGGTTTATCATACACTGTCTTGCTGATGTCATTGGGAGCAAAGATTTTTCTCTAAGTTACACAGATAAATTTATTTTAAATATGAATTTAATCCAAATTTTCTAGTATACTGGGGAACCTAGGGTATAAGGCTTGTGTATTTGCATAAGATTCCTCGTTAAAGGAGAGAATAATTAGTGGACACTTCATGCAGACATGAAGAGCAGAGTTGGTGAAAGCCTGGCAGAGAAGAGACATTCTTCTTGCTTTTGGTTTTCAGAGAGTATATATGGGTTCCAGGCCCAGGCAGATATATAGAGAAACATAGATACATTTATATAGATCTCTCTGTCTGTCTGTCTCTCTGTCTGTCTGTCTGTCTCTCTGTCTGTCTGTCTCTATTTGTCTCTGTCTCTGTCTCTGTTTCTCTCTGTCTCTGTCTCTGTCTCTGTTTCTCTCTGTCTCTGTCTCTGTCTGTCTGTCTGTCTGTCTGTCTCTCTCTCTCTCTCAATCTCTCCCCGCCCCCTTATCTCCCTAGATAGTTTGAGGAATTACTCTATTTGGGTGAAATTGAGGGATTCTCTCTCCTTCTCTCTCTACTGAGTGGGAGAGTTCATTCATTCAGTATACTGGATGCTTGCATTTGAATAATTTCTCTGGTTTCTATTTTCTATCTGCATGGATGAATGGACTATTTGCTGTTCACTTTTTATGATGGTCTTTTGTATAACTAACATTTGGTAGGGAAGGGACTTAAGCCTTTAGGGATATAAAATTAGAGCAAAATTATTTGGACTTTTGCCCTGATTGAGACAGCAAAACTCAGGACAAAGAGAATGAAGAGGAATTTATTAAAAATACATTAAGGCAGCAGCATATTGATGAGTTGATTATTGGAGATCATCAAAGGATTCAAGATGGAGCCAGCTTTCATTGATAAATTTTCTAATGAAATAAAAACAATTTGGATAGGTCCACATCAACAAAAGGTGGTTCCAATATTGCCAGCATTTGAGGGTAGCAGGTAGGAGCTATGTAATACATAGTAGGTAATACAAAGGTTGCACACTGGGTGATGCCTCCCTCAACAGTGCCTCTCTCAACACAGCCTTCCCCAACTTGGATTATAGCAGGATGGGGAACAATTGAGTCTCAGCATAACTTTCAATACTTTCCCTTTAAAGGAGAGTGTCCAGAAAAGCAGTTTAAAACTAAAAATCAAATCATTTCTCCTAGACTAGAGATATTTAGGGGGAGGAATAGATAGATATAATTCTATTTTGCTATGCCATTTCTGAAGAGAGCAGAGTGGGTAGCTTAATGAGTTTATTTTTTCCTTCCCTCTGAGAAAGAAACTTGGAGATGAGTGGATGAAATGTCATATATATATATCGATCTAAGCTGCATTTAGATAAACCCATATGCATATATACACATAACCTAACATGGACAACACACACACACACACACACACAAACACGCACACCTTATAAGCAACAAAAGTGTAGTCAGGCTTCTTTGATCCCTTTCAGCTCTAACATTCTAATTTCCCCTCATATTTTTATAGCACCTACAATTAAAAAGCGATTTTCCCATATATCATCTCATTTACATTTTTGAATTATTTTATTTATTTCATTTTATTTTTATTGTCATGCAAAACACACTTCCATGTTGATCATTGTTATAAGAGCACACTCACAAAACCAAAACCCCAAAATACAACTGTATAAACACTGACATAAAAGACAAGTATGCTTTGTTCCACATCCATTTGACTTCAACAGTCTGGTAGTTAGGTCACAAGTCTTTCAGTATTGTCACAGATGATTGTATTGCTGAGAGTAGCCAAACTTTCACAGTTGATCATTGTACAATATTGCTGTTACTATGCACCATGTTCTTCCAGTTCTGCTTGTTTCACTCTGCATCAATTCATGCAGATCTTTTCATCTTTTTCTAAAATCATCTTGCTTACCATTGCTTAGAACACAATAGAATTCCATTACCAAATGTACCACAATTTGTTTGACCATTCCCCAATCAATGGACATCCCCACAATGATGCTTATAGTTTTCCAATTATTAAACTGGTCCTTCATTCCTGGTATAGATCCCACCTGGTAATAATGAATGATTGTTGTAACATATTGCTGTAGTCACCTTCCTACTATTTTATTTGAAATTTTTGCGTCTATATTCACACATGAACTTGGCCTATAATTTTCTTTCTCTGTTTTTGCTCTTCCTGGCTTAGGTGACAATACCGTATTTGTGTTATAAAAAGAATTTGGTAGTATTCCTTCTCTGCCTATTTTCCCAAAAAGGCTTAAATAGTATTGGAATTAATTCTTAAAAAACATTTAATAGAATTCAGTCATGAATCCATCTGGCCCTAGGGATTTTTTATTGAAGAGTTCATTGATGATTCAATTTCTTTTCTGAAGGATTTTTTATTGAAGAGTTCATTGATGATTCAATTTCTTTTCTGAGATGGAATTATTTAACTATTCTATTTCCCCTATTGTTAATCTTGGCAATTTATATTTTTGTAAATATTCATCCATTTTACTTAGATTGTCAGATTTATTGGCATATTTGGGCCAATTAGCTCCTAATGATCATTTCTCTTCTTTGGTGGTTAGTTCACCCTTTTAATTTTTGATGCTGATTATTTTATTTTCTTCTTTCCTTTTTAAAATCAAATCAAATTCAAAGAGATCTGACAAGTAAACTATTCTATGTTCACTTAACTTATTTATAGTTTCCCTCTTTATATTCAAGTCATTCACCCATTCTGAATTTATCTTGGTGTAGGGTGTGAGATGTTGATCTAAACCTATTCTCTCACATATCGTTTTCCAAATTTCCCAGCAGTTTTTGTCAAATAGTGGATTCATGTCCCAAAAGTTGGGCTCTTTGGGTTTATCATACACTGTCTTACTTATGTCACTTACCCGAAGTCTATTCCACTGATCTTCCCTTCTGTCTCTTAGCCAGTACCATATTGCTTTGATGACCACTGCTTTATAATAGAGTTTAATATCTGGTACTGATAGGCCCCCTTCCTTCACATTTTTTTCATTATTTCCCTTGATATTCTTGATCTTTTGTTATTCCAGATGAACTTTGTTATAGTTTTTCCTAATTCTGTAAAAAAATTTTGGTAGTTTGATAGGTATGGTGCTAAATAGGTAAGTTAATTTGGGTAGAATGATCATTTTTATTATGTTAGCTCATCCTATCCATGAGCAATCAATGTTTTTCCAAGTGTTTAGATCTAGTTTTAATTGTTTGGGAAAGGTCTTTGGCTAGAGGAGTCTTTTGGTTCATGGAGGAGTGCTGGCTGGGACCGTGAAACCTTGGTGAGACTATTCTTAATATCTTCTTTGGAATTCCATGTGGATGGAGACAAGCTCTTTGTTTATCTGTAAATAAGCCTCTTGGATGTTGAAGTAATTAATTAAATGAGCTAGGCACATGCTCTGTGTGGCCATTCAAAATCTTGCTTGGTGGGCTTCTGGTTAAGATGGCAGCAGAGTAAGGAGCAGCTGCTTGATCTCTCCTAACTGAAGCATACAGGACTCCTCAAGGGGACATAAAAACAAATCCAGATGAATAAAGGGACGCCACAACAGGGCACAGCATTGAAGGTACGTGGAATTGGGCATTTCCATGCTATAAATGGGTGAAACAGCTCTCACTAAAACGCGAGAGGAAGAAGCCCCTTCCCCACCCCACACAACATGTACAATGCCAAGGCCAGCGCACAAAAGTTAAAGCAGGTTTGGGGCGCCCATTAAGTCATTGGCAGCTCCAGGGCTTGTTCCTGAGAGCAGCAAGACTTAGGACCCCAAGAGGTTAAAGAATGCACATGGACATTCCTGAGAGCCTGCACGGGTGAAGGCATTGCCCTAGGCATGGACAAGGATCTCGAGCACAGGCTTGGACCTCAAGGAGGAACCCTGTGCAGACAAGAGCTCAGCTGTGGAAGCAGTGCCCTGAGACTGCTAAAGGAGCCTCAGGCAGAGGGGCAGACCAGGAACAACCAGGAGGCTCAACCCCAAAAACAATGAGACCTGAGACCTCGGGAGCTTAGAAAGCGCAGACAGACCCTGAGTGTGAGGATAAAGCACAGAAGGTGCAGGTCTAACAATGGCAAGCCAAAATTGGGAACCCCAGAAAAGAAAGATTATCAAGAAGAACTCTGTAACACTCGACAAATTCTACACAGAGAAAATCCAGACAACAGAAAAGAACAAACATGTAATCATATCCAAACTTTCCCAAAATAACGAAAACTGGTCACAAGCTATTGAAGAGTTCAAAACTGAGATGATGAGAAAGATGGAAGGGATCTGGCAAGAAAATAACAGTTTAAAAGGCAGAATTTTGCAATTGGAAAGTGAGGCTCAGAAATCAAATGAACTGATAAGCAAATTGAACACCAGAAATGACCAGATTGAAAAGGAAAACCAAAAGATTATAGCCAAAAATCAATCCCTAAAGGCTAGAATTGAGCAATTAGAAGCTAATGATCTCTCAAGACAGAAAGAACAAATAAAACAAAGTCAAAAGACTGAAAAAATAGAAGGAAACATGAAATATCTCAATAAGAAAGTGACAGACCAAGAAAACCAGTCTAGAAGAGACAACTTGAGAATCATTGGTCTTCCAGAAAAACCAGAAATTAATAGAAACTTGGACTCCATACTAAAAGAAATTATTCAGCAAAATTGCCCTGAAGTTCTACAACAAGAGGGCAATATAGACATTGAAAGGATCCATAGATCACCCTCTACACTAGACCCAGAAAAGACAACACACAGGAATATAATAGCCAAATTCAAGAGCTTCCAAGTAAAAGGGAAAATCTTACAAGAAGCCAGAAAGAGACAATTGAAATATCAAGGAGGACCAATCAGGATCACACAGGATCTGGCAGTCTCCATGCTAAAAGACCGCAAGGCTTGGAATATGATATTCAGAAAGGCAAGAGAACTTGGTCTTCAACCATGGATCAACTACCCATCAAAACTGACTATATATTTCCAGGGGAAAGTATGGGTATTCAATAAAATTGAAGATTTCCAAGTATTTGAACATAAAAGACCAGGACTAAATGGAAAGTTTGATATCCAACCACAAAAATCAAGAGAAACATGAAAAGGTAAATAAGAAACAGAGGAGAAAGAAAGAAAACTCATAATTTTTTAAATTTGATTCTTTAAGGGCTTCAATAAGATCTAATTATCTGTATTCCCATGTAGAGAAATGCTATGTATAATTCTCTGTAGGGAACTCTATTCACTATTATAGTATTCACTATTATAGTAATCAGAAGAATAATTCACAGGGAGAGGGTAGAACACTAAATAATCTAAGATGACATTGGGGATGGGAAAGAGGGGGTGAATAGTAGGGGACACCAAGAGAAACTTTAGTGAATAAGAAAAATAGGATATTCTATTACACACAAAGAGGGCATGGGAAGGAGAGGGGACAAATACTATTATAAGAAGGAGAGGAAGAGAGCATTAAGAGGTAATAATCAAACCCTACTCTCAGTGTAATCAACCTGGAGAGGGAATAGTAGCTGTACTATCCATTGGGACATAAAACTCTTATCTAACCCTTCTGAGAAAGTCAGAAGGGATAAACCAAGGGGAACAGGGGAGTGGGGAGGTCAAAAAAGGGAGGGGAGAAGAAGGGGGAGAGAATTCATTAGGCCTTTAAAAATAAAAAGAGGGAAATAATAATGGAGGGGGTAGAAAGGGAAGTTAATCAAGGGAGGGGATAAGGGATACCAGCTTAAAGCAAAACACTGGTTTAAAAGGAAATAGTGTAAGAAGAAGGGGTAGGACTAGGGGAGGATACAAAAATGTCAGTAAATGTACAGCTGATAATTATAATTCTGAATGTGAATGGGATGAACTCACTCATAAAACGGAAGCAAATAGCAGTCCTCCTTTTGGATTAGAAACCAAAATCCTACCATATGTTGTCTACAAGAAACACATAAGAGACGGGTGGACATACACAAGTTTAAGGTTAAGGTCTTCAGCAAAATCTTTTGGGCATCAAATGAGAAAAAGAAGGCAGGAGTGGCTACTATGATTCTGACAAAGCCAAAGTAAAGATAGATATGATTAAAAAAGATAGGGAAGGTCATTACATCTGGATTAAAGGCAGTATAAACAATGAGGAAATAACACTGCTCAATATGTACGCACCAAGTGGCATAGCATCCAAATTGATAAAGGAGAAAGTGGCAGAGCTCAAGAAGGAAATAGATAGGAAAACCATAATTGTGGGAAATCTAAATATTCGTCTTTCAGATCTAGATAAATCAAACCAAAAAATAAATAAGAAAGAGGTAAGAGAGGTGAATGAAGTCCTAGAAAAATTAGATTTAATTGATATGTGGAGAAAAATAAACAGGGACAAAAAGGAATACACCTTCTTTTCAGCTGCACATGGTACATTCACAAAGATTGGCCATGTAATAGGCATAGAAACATTGCAAACAAATGCAAAAGGGCAGAAATAAAAAATGCAACCTTCTCAGACCATAATGCAATAAAAATAATAATTAGTAAGGGCACCTGGACAGGCAAATCAAAAAATAATTGGAAATTAAACAATATGATTCTCCAAAACCAATTAGTCAAAAAGAAATCATAGAAACAATCAACAATTTCATTGAAGAGAATGACAATGATGAGACATCCTACCAAACTCTGTGGGATGCAGCCAAGGCAGTACTCAGGGGGAAATTTATATCCTTGAGTGCATATATTAACAAATTAAGGAGGCCAAAGATTAATGAATTAGGCATGCAACTCAAAAAACTAGAAAGCGAGCAAATTAAAAATCCCCAGATGAAAATTAATTGTTTGGGAAAGATTTTAAAACCAACCAAGAGTTAGAGAAAATTACAAAATGTAAAATAAATGATTGATTATATTAAGCTAAAAAGCTTTTGTACAAACAAAAACAATGTAGCCAAAATCAGAAGGGAAACAACAAATTGGGAAAAAATCTGTATAACAAAAATCTCTGACAGGGGTCTAATTACTCAAATATACAAGGAGTTAAATCAATTGTATAAAAATCAAGCCATTCTCCAATTGATAAATGGGCAAGAGACATGAATAGGCAATTTTCAGGTAAAGAAATCAAAACTATCAATAAGCACATGAGAAAGTGTTCTAAATCTCTAATAATTAGAGAAATGCAAATCAAAACAACTCTGAGGTATCACCTCACACCTAGAAGATTGGCTAAAATAAAAGAAGGGGAGAGCAATGAATGCTGGAGGGGATGTGGCCAAATTGGGACATTGATGCATTGCTGGTGGAGTTGTGAACTGATCCAACCATTCTGGATGGCAATTTGGAACTATGTTCAAAGGGTTATAAAAGAATGCCTGCCCTTTGATCCAGCCATACCATTGTTGGGTTTGTACCCCAAAGAGATCATAGATAAACAGACTTGTACGAAAATATTTATAGCTGAGCTTTTTGTGGTGGCAAAAAACTGGAAAAGGAGGGTATGTCCTTCAATTGGGGAATGGCTGAACAAATTGTGGTATATGTTGGTGATGGAATACTATTGTGCTCAAAGGAATAATAAAGTGGAGGAATTCCATGTGAACTGGAAAGACCTCCAGGAATTGATGCAGAGCAAAAGGAGCAGAGCCAGAAGAATATTGTACACAGAGACCAATACACTGTGATAAAATAGAATGTAATGGACTTGTGGACTATCAGCAATGCAAGGATCCAGGACAATTTTGAGGGATTTATGGTAAAGAATGCTTCCCACATTCAGAGGAAGAACTATAGGAGTGGAAATAGAAGAAAAACAACTGCTTGAACACATGGGTTGAGGCAGACATGATTGGGGATGTAGACTCAAAACTACCACACCAATGCAACTATCAACAATTTGGAAATAGGTCTTGATCAATGACACATGTTAAAACAGTGGAAATATGCATCAGCCATGGGGGTGGGGGGTAGCTCGGGGGATGAAGGGGAAAGTAAGAGCATGAATTATGTAACCATGTTAACTTTTCTAAAAAATAAATATTAATAAATGTTTTTAAAAAATCAAATCAAATTCACCAATGCTCTATTTTATTTGTTTTCTCATAAAACATTTATTAGTTTAATGGTTCTCTTATTTTCAATTTTGTTAATTTCTCCATTAATTTTTGGGATTTCTAATTTAATCGATAATTGTGGAAATCTTTTCTAGGTTTTTTTTTTGTTCCTTGCCTAATTCATTGATCACTTTTTATCTTTTTTATTAATATTAGCATTCAGAGGTATAATTTTCTCCCAGCTTAGATTTCAGTTTACATAAGCCAGCATGTTGTGGACTCTCTTTTGAAATCTCTTATGCTGGGATTCAGAGATTTGCCATGGGTTTACACAAACGAGGCATGCCATATAGACTGGCTTAAGTTGTGGTTCAAGTCCACACTTCAAGCTTGGGCTGGGGTTCCCAGCCTTGCTCTGAGTTTATGCAAATCAGGCATGCTCCACAGGATTCCTTGAGCTGAAGTTCTGGATCTTACTATAGACTTGGGCTGGGGTTCGGAAATTTACAGGGCGTGTGTGGGATTGCACTGCTTTTTGGCTTAGGCAGGCTCTCAGGGTCTTGATGTTGGCTTGGGCCCAGGTTCAGAACCTAGAACAGTAGATGTGGGGTGAGGGGACTTAGGCTGGTACTCCTTGGTGTAGCTTCCTGCTGCCTGTGCTCCCCTTTCACCCCAGTGATCCAGACCCTCTCTGCCTACCTTTCAAGTTGTTCTCTGCATGAAAGTTGCTTCACTCCATCACCTTGTTGTTTCTGTTATTCCAGTATTCCTTTTAAGGTATTATTTTAAGGTTTGTTGGTGAGGATTCACATAGTGGTTTAAGCTTTCCCTGCTTCAATTCTTCCCTCTCCATCTCATTCCATATTTACAAAATCTATGAGACAATGAAGGGTCACTATTATTATCCTTTATTTGCAATAAAGTTCTTGTGGGCTAGACAAATTAAGTGATTTGCTCAACATTAAGTGGCAGGAACAAAACTAAAACATAGATTTTTACATCCTTGAGTTTATACTTAATCAGATGATCTAATTCAAATCCTAGTTCTAACGCTTACTGTGAGGCTGGGAGCAAGTCAGTTCACCTCTCTATGAGTTCATCAACTCATCTATAAAAGGGTGATTAATAATTGTACTATTCATCAAAAAAAGGAGAGGTCTGTTACTAGCTCTGATACTAGCTACATGACCTTGGACAAATTGCTCGTTCTCTTTGAGCCTCAGTTTTCTTCAATCCAACAATAAACAATTATTACATATTTACAATGTCCTAGGCACTATGCTAGATGATATGTGCTAGGACATAAAGGGAAAAGTGAAACAAGTTTCAGTTGAACATGGGAGACAATATAACATATATTGGTAAATGCAACACACATACAAAACAGATACAATATGTACCTATATATGTAATACATACAAGACAGTTACACTACATATATATATTTATGTGAAATACATACAATGTAACATGGGGAAGATAACTGTAAAACTTGGTGGGGAGGATGGGCTGCATGGAAAGCTTCATGTATAAGGTGAAACTTAAGATGAGTAAAATGAGCTGGAGAATGAAACAGCAAACCATTCCAGTATCTTTGCCAAGAAAACCCCAAATGGGGTCACAAAGAGTTGAACACAACTGAAAAACAACCAAGCAACAAGAACTGAAGGAAACCAGGGATTCCAAGAGACAGAAATGGGGAGTGAATTCCAGGAATTGAAATGCAAATTCATGTAGGCAAGAGATAGTATGTCAAGTGTGAAAACAGGAAAAAGCCCAATGGGGCTAGCTAGACCATAAAGTACCTGGAGAACAATAATGAGTAGTCAAGTTATAATGGTAGGGTGTGAACTTATGATAAAGAGCTTTAAGTGGCACCAGAGTTTATATTTCATCCTAGAGGCTATAGGAAACCACTGGAAATGAATCGTTAAGGGAGAGTAGTTATCAAAACTCTGATTTTGGCAAATTTCTTTGGTGGCTGTATGAAAGATAAATTAGGGTAGGGGGAGATTTGAGGCAGTGCGACAATTTAGGAATAGTCTAGGAATGAGAAGAAGAGTATCTGACTAGGATAGTGACTATGTACAGGTAAAGAAAGGAACATAATATGCAAAAGATGTAGAGGTAGAAATGACAAGATTTGACATCTCATTCTATATGTGGGAAATCTGAACAATATAAGAGGGTAGTAGTAGGGGCTAATCTTGGTTGAAAAAAAGACACCTTATCATTAGAGACTGAAGGATGAAGTAATTTGGTGGCACAGTGGATAGAACCCTGGACCTGAAGTAATAAAGACCTGATTTCAAATCTAGACTCAGATATTTATTAGTTGTGTTACTCTGGCCAAGTCACTTAATGGCTGTCTGCCTCAGTTTTCTCATCTATAAATTAGGACTAATAATAACACCTACCTTCCTGGACTGTTATGAGTTGTGTTATATTAGTTGTGTTACTCTGGCCAAGTCACTTAATGGCTGTCTGCCTCAGTTTCCTCATCTATAAATCAGAGATAATAATAACTTCTCTCTTGTTATAGATTGTTATGAGGGAAAAAGTTAATATTTGTAAAGCACTTCGCACATCTTAAGATGATACATAAATGCTAGCTATTTTAGGAGAAGGAGGAAGAAAAGAAAAAGGAGATGTAAAAGAGTTGGAAGAAAGTAAAAGTTCTATAGAATGAAAATAGTGTAGGATGATGCCAAGGAATTTTAAGATGGAGAAAAAGGAGAAAGGGATAAGCTTAAGCTGAGAGGCTAAGAGAAGAGGTTGTATGAGATAAATGAGGAGTGAAGAGGCTTGGAAGAGCCACCTTGGTGAGTGAGATAAAGAATTAATCATTTGTAAAAACACAAATAATGAATTTTTGTCCTGTTTTACCTCATAAAATTGTTTGGGGGAAAACATTTTATAAAATATAAATGCTATATGAATTTTAGTTAGTGTTACTATTATTAATACATTGATACACTGTACAAGACCCAATCAATCTGTGAAGCAGTGAAAATCAATTGACTGATATTGCCCCAGACTCTCAAGATGTATATATGGTAAAACTAACAAACCAAGAAACTGGGCATTACCTTCTGCCTCCCCAGGCTTTTTTTTCCTCTCACTCTCCCAATTCTTGCTGTATGGCACAGGTAAGGTTAAGTTCTCTAAGTTCCCAGTATTTTTTTCATGACTTATTATTTAGTAATTTTTAAAATACCCTCATTTCACTGCTTTCTACTACACTACTATCTTGATGACAGTGCAGTCTCTTATTATCACCAACCAGTTCTTTGTCTAAAGTGCTATATATTTCTGAGTCCTAAAGGACTCTGGACCTTCAACTGGCCCAAACCAACTAGTACGAAGGGACTCTTTATTGTAAACTTCCATAGTTTAGAGGTACTCTCTGAAGACTTACTTTTTTCAAAGACAACTAAATTTATTGGAACCTCCACAGGAGGAATGCTACTTGTTTTTTTTAGTTGGCTAAGATGGAGTCTTATTCACATTTTATTGGCTTATAAAAAACAAATTCTCCTTCAGTCAGCTGATAATCTATAAGGTAGGAAGTAAAGTTCCTAAAGAAAATGGGCTTGATAGATTGGATTTATGTGGGCTCCCTCAAGGTCTACCCCACCCTATTCCCAGCTGGTTTCATGGGCAATTAGATCTGGCCTTCAGGGTAGAAGCACATAGAAAAAGCTTCAGATTCTAGGTATTGGTCTTCTTCAATACAGCCACTGAGATTTAGACTGCTCAATTGGAGAAATTTTAGCAGAAGGTTATAACAGTTGTGGCTTGGGCAAATACTGTTGTTATTTGTCCTTCACTTTTGAAAAGGACCAATGACATCACCAACTGCTCTTTGGATTTTCACGTGAATTGGATTTAAGCAAGACAGAACTGCACAAAATCATCAGCATCTCTCTTCCAGAGTCCAATGGCAAGACAAAAGTCAGGTCCTGGGATGCTGTAGATGACCACTTCAAGCTTGAGGCACCTCAGCTGCTATCATGGCTATTGGAACATACTGTTACTACCCACCCATTCAGGGGAAGTTTTCACATGCTTGTGGTAGACATCCCTCTCACTCACTGATGGGTTTGAAGTTTGTTGGTTTAGCCATCTGCTGAGATGGTTTTACTGGACGGTAGTCTCTGTGAATACTACAGATTCTTGGAGGCAGACAGAAGTTAGATGATTTGCACAGGACCACACACATCTAGTAAGTGTCTGAGGTCAAATTTGAACTCATGTCTTTCTTCCTTCCTTCCTTCCTTCCTTCCTTCCTTCCTTCCTTTCTTTCTTTCTTTCTTTCTTTCTTTCTTTCTTCCTTTCTTTCTTTCTTTCTTTCTTTCTTTCTTTCTTTCTTTCTTTCTTTCTTTCTTTTCTTAACAGTTAAATGTAGTTAACAAATTTCTACATAAGTTTTCCTAAGTTATATGACCAAACTTATCTTCCTCCTTCCTTCCCCCTCCTAGTGCTGGCAGGTGATTTGATCTGGGTTATACATATATTCTCATCTAAACATAATTCCATATTGTTGATTTTGTCAGTAATCTTATAAAACCCAAACCACAAAACATAAACCAAAATTAAATAATTGAAAAGTCAGATGCTTTTATCTGCATTCTGAGTCCAAAATGAATTCAGGTCTTTCTGATTCCAGACTCAGTGCTACCTGCCCTTAATTTCACTGGTTCTAACTATGTTACTATCTTCCTTATGGATGACAGGGCAGTCCCCTATTGATATAGCCTGGCTCTCTGTCGAAAATGTCAGATAATGTCTTTTGATCTGACCATAGTACTGCTTGGTTTATACCCCAAAGAGATAATAAGGGAAAAGACTTGTACAAAAATATTTATAGCCACGCTCTTTGTGGTGGCAAAAAAAATTGGAAAATGAGGGAATGCCCTTCAACTGGGGAATGGCTAAACAAATTGTGGTATCTGTTGGTGATGGAATACTATTGTGCTCAAAGGAATAAAGAACTGGAGGAATTTCATGTGAATTGGAATGACCTCCAGGAATTGATGCAGAGTGAAAGGAGCAGAACAAGGAGAACATTATACACAGAGACTGATACACTGTGGTACAATTGAACATAATGGACTTCTCAACCAACAACAATGCAAGGATCCAGAGCAAGGCTGAGGGACTTATGAGAAAGAAAACTAGCCACATTCAGAGGAAGAACTGTGGGAGGAGAAACACAGAAGAAAACAACTGCCTGAACACATAAGTTGATGGGGATATTATTGGGGATGTAGACACTAAACGATAACTCTAGTCCAACTATCAAAAATATGGAATTAAGTCTTAATCAATGATACACATCTAGAATCTGTGTGCTGCCTGCAGCTGGAGATAATGGGGGTCATACACTGAGATTATTCATTACTGGCACCTCTATTCCCTTGTGAGAGTAAGTAATAAAGTTGTGTATAGTTCTGCTCTTCTTCATCTAAATTCTCTTAAGACTACAAGATCCACAGAAATACACTCTAAATATGCTTCTAAAATTAAAAATTCAAAAAGGATAAACTCAAATATTAGCTTTATTTTATTGTGAGGTAAGTAACAAATAAAGATCTTATTCTATTAGGAAAAATTACTTAAATGGGAAGAAGAATAATTATAATTCTAAGAGCAAAAATTTAAAAACTATGTATTTCATTTCCTGTTCTTCCATTTTCATCTTTCATCTCTAGGAAAAGGCACTTTTGCAACATAGCTAATGACTGAGTTCATTGTTTGATGTTTGCCCATGATGGCATTTGAACTTTGAACATTAAAGCTAATTTGATTTTAAAGTTGCATTATTACATTTTCTATGTCTGGACTTAGTCGTAAAACTTTTCTTCGCAGTTTTTCTTGTAAGTGAATTATAGATCACATAGATTTGTGACAATACTTTAGTTAAAGTAACTAGATTGATTTTACAACTGGAGTTCCACCTTGAGGGTCAGAAGACCCAGATTCTCTTCTTTAATTCATTCTTGAATACTCTTCAGATTTAAAGGTTATCTAGCCTCCACAGTAAAAACCCTACTTACTAGATATATTAAAATACAGATCTTAAAAATTATATTTAAATGTGAATTTTAGTATCTGTTCCTGAATAACTAGGGGCACGGTGTGCTATTAAGAAATATGCAATTTGGGGGCAGCTGGGTAGCTCAGTGGATTGAGAGCCAGGCCTAGAGATGGGAGGTCCTAGGTTCAAATCTGGCCTCAGACACTTCCCAGCTGTGTGACCCTGGGCAAGTCACTTGACCCCCATTGCCTACCCTTACCACTCTTCCACCTATGAGTCAATGCACAGAAGTTAAGGGTTTAAAATGAAAAAAAAAAAAAAGAAAAAGAAATATGCAATTTGAGGAGAAAAGAATTTGTTTAAAATAGTAATAACATTTATCAAAAGACTTAAAAGGTTTTTACTTTTTCTTGTTATAACGTCTTCTCAAAGGCTGGCAGATTTAATAGACAGAGCTAAAGTATTTTTTAAATTTTGCTTCTTAGAAATTATTTCACCAAAAGACATGAATAGAGTTCTGGGTTAAGATGGTGGCAAAGTAAAAAGCAGCTCTTAACCTCTCCTGACCGAAACACACAGGACTCCTCAAGGGGACATAAAAACAAGTCTGGACGAACGGAGGAACCACACAACAGGGTGCAGCGTGGAAGGTACGTGGAATCAGGACATTTCCATGCTATAAAGAGGTGAAACAGCTCTCACTAAATCACGGGCTGAGCAACCCCCCCCCCGTACCCCCTACACACACTCCACCTGCAGCGCCAAAGCTAGCTAAAAAGAAATAGAGCAAGTTTGGGGCACCCATCGAATCATTGGCAGCTCCAGGGCCTGTTCCTGAGAGCAGCAAGATTTAGGTCCCCAAAAAGCTAAAGAACGCACACAAACTCTGAGTGCGGGTGCAGAGCACAGGCGCAGGTGGAGGCATGGCTAGAGGCAGACACAGCCGCAAGCTAAGGCTCTAAAACCCTGAGTGGGGAACCAGTGCAGACGGGTATACAACTGTGGAAGCAGCGCCCTGAGACTTGTAAAGAAACTTCCAGCAGAGGATCAAGCAAGGGGGTCCATCAGGGGGCTTGACCTTGGAAAAAACCAGACCTCAGACCTCAGGACCCAAAAGACCTCAGACAGTTGCTGAGCACAAGGATATAGCTGAGAAGCTGCTGGGCTAATGATGGCTACCCAGTCTCAGGAAGTTCAGAAGAGAAAGATTAACAACAAGAAAAAGAAGTCTTTAATACTCAACAACATTTACACAGAGAAAATCCAGACAACCGAGCAAACAGAGGAGGAGAACAAACAAGCATCTGGACCCTCCTCAAATAAGGAAAACGGGTCACAAGCTATGGAAGAGTTCAAAACTGAGATTTTCAGGAAGATGGAAGAGATCTGGCAAGAAAAAGACAGTTTAAAAGGTAGAATCTTGCAATTGGAAAGTGAGGCTCAGAAATCAAATGAACTGATGAGCAAATTGAACACCAGAAATGACCAGATTGAAAAGGAAAACCAAAAGATCATAGCCGAAAACCAGTCCCTAAAGGCTAGAATTGAGCAATTAGAAGCTAATGATCTCTCAAGGCAACAAGAACAAATAAAACAAAGTCAAAAGACTGAAAAAATAGAAGGAAACATGAAATATCTCAATGAGAGAGTGACAGACCAAGAAAACCGGTCTAGAAGAGACAATTTGAGAATCATTGATCTTCGATAAAAACCAGAAATTAATAGAAACCTGGACTCCATACTAAAAGAAATTATTCAGCAAAATTGCCCTGAAGTCCTACAACAAGAGGGCAATATAGACATTTAAAGGATCCATAGAACACCCTCTACACTGGACCCAGAAAAGTCAACACCCAGGAATATAATAGCCAAATTCAAGAGGGGACAAATACTATTATAAGAAGGAGAAGAAGAGAGCATTAAGAGGTAATATTCAAACCCTACTCTCAGTGTAATCAACCTGGAGAGGGAATAGTAGCTATACTATCCATTGGGACATAAAACTCTTATCTAACCCTTCTGAGAAAGTCAGAAGGGATAAACCAAGGGGAGCAGGGGAGTGGGGAGGTCAAAAAAGGGAGGGGAGAAAAAGGGGGAGGTAATTCATTAGGCCTTTAAAAACAAAAAGAGAGGAAAAATAAGGGAGGTGGTAGAAAGGGAAGTTAATCAAGGGAGGGTATAAGGGATAGCGGCTTAATAGCAAACCACTGGTTTAAAAGGAAATAGGATAAGAAAAAGGGGTAGGAATAGGGGAGGATACAAAAATGTCAGCAAATGCACAACTGATGATTATAACTCTGAATGTGAATGGGATGAACTCACTCATAAAATGGAAGCAAATAGCAGAGTGGATTAGAAACCAAAATCCTACCATATGTTGTCTACAAGAAACACATATGAGACGGGTGGACATTCATTAGTTTAAGGTTAAGGGCTTGAGCAAAATCTTTTGGGCATCAAATGAGAAAAAGAAGGCAGAAGTGGCTATTATGATTTCTGACAAAGCCAAAGTAAAAATAGATTTGATTAAAAAAGACAGGGAAGGTCATTACATCCTGATTAAAGGCGGTATAAACAATGAGCAAATGACACTGCTCAATATGTACGCACCAAGTGGCATAGCATCCAAATTCATAAAGGAGAAAGTGGCAGAGCTCAAGAAGGAAATAGATAGGAAAACCATACTAGTGGGAGATCTAAATATTCCTCTTTCAGATCTAGATAAATCAAACCAAAAAATAAATAAGAAAGAGGTAAGAGAGGTGAATGAAGTCCTAGAAAAAATAGATTTAATTGATATGTGGAGAAAAATAAATAGGGACAAAAAGGAATACACCTTCTTTTCAGTTGCACATGGTACATTCACAAAGATTGACCATGTAATAGGGCATAGAATCATTGCAAACAAATGCAAAAGGGCAGAAATAATAAATGTAACCTTCTCAGATCATAATGCAATAAAAATAATAATTAGTAAGGGCACCAGGACAGGCAAATCAAAAACTAATTGGAAATTAAATAATATGATTCTCCAAAACCAATTTGTCAAAGAAGAAATCATAGAAACAATCAACAATTTCATTGAAGAGAATGACAATGATGAGACATCCTACCAAACTCTGTGGGATGCAGCCAAGGCAGTATTCAGGGGGAAATTTATATCCTTGAGTGCATATATTAACAAATTAAGGAGGGCAGAGATTAATGAATTGGACATGCAACTCAAAAAACTAGAAAGCGAGCAAATTAAAAATCCCCAGATTAAAACTAAATTAGAAATACTAAAAATCAAGGGAGAAATTAATAAAATTGAAAGTAAAAGAACTATTGAATTAATAAATAAGACTAGAAGCTGGTATTTTGAAAAAACAGATAAAATAGACAAAGTACTGGTCAATCTAATAAAAAAAAGAAAGAAGAAAACCAAATTGACAGTATCAAAGATGAAAAGGGAGACCTCACCTGTAATGAAGGGGAAATTAAGGCAATCATTAAAAACTATTTTGCCCAATTATGTGG